>NC_057390.1:66111779-66411779 GCF_019320065.1 Cervus canadensis | reverse complement strand
AGAGATGCTATTATAGTGAGATCATTGAACATGTCTGAAGCTCCAAGGAAGCTAACCCTAGCTCCTGGATGGAGGGTATCAGAAGGACAGACCCATTTGAGTTTAACTGCACAGCAAAGTGTAGGAGCCAGTGTCCAGTCAGTGGAACCATGCTCCAGGCCTAGTTGTGTCCTGAGCAATAGCTATTGGATAAGATACTTGATTCTCTGTGACTCAGTTTCCTCATCTGTCAAATGGTGGTAAGAGTAACAACTACCTCATACCATGACTGGGATCAGATGAGACTGTGAGAGTGGGATCACAGTTTTGACAGAAGGAACTGTTCTTTCAAGAGCTTTTTTGTTCAGCACCTAGGATAGTGCCCAGCACACAGTAGGCCATCAAGAATGAGTGAGTCCTGGCTTGAATGAGTCCCTCTGGTTGATTCCACCCTCACTCGCACCTTCCCTTGCCAGTAGAGCTGACCAGACTTGCTCTCCCTATACAAAGGGAACCTCAGATAAGATCATTGTTCCCAGAAAGGATGCAAATGGCCTGATGAAAATGTGGTGGTCAAGAATGAGGTCAGTGATCTGTGTTTCCTAGTTCCCTTCTCTGGATGAGGAGGGCTGGCCCCTAGATAATGTCTGCACCCTTTAACAAGCAGCCTGGGCCATCTGACCAGCACCCAAGTATCTGCAGGAAACCAGAAGGGTTTTGGGCAAAGAATCCGAGTTGCCCAGATACAGGGCTCTTTCCTGAGAACTGTGCCCAGACTCAGAAAGAACAGATGTACAGAGGTCAGCACTGCAGCTATTTCTGGAGAACCGCGGGGCTTTCTTCACCTTCCAGAAGGGCAGAGCATACCCTGCCTAGACCTCAATTTGTCCTAAGCACCTGTCTCTCCACCACTTGTAGCTTTGAGGTGAGCCTGGACACAGCTAAACCCCGCCCCCTCTGGCTAACTTCTCAGTGTGATCCTTGGACCAGTAATATCAGCATCATCTGTTAGAAGACCTAGCATGCAAATAATTGGACATCAGGAAGAGAAAACAGGATAAAGGAGGATGCCAAGAAAAAAACTGGAAGGAAACAGCTGAGCAGAAAAAGGAGGCAGGTCTTCAGAAGGAAAGTGCTCACTGAATTCCAGGCAAGATTATTCTTCACAAGGACACAGACATAGAGAACAGACTTATGGCCACAGGGGGTGGGGGAGGAAGGAGAAGGTGGGATGTATGGAAAGAGTAACACAGAAACATATACATTATTACATGTAAAATAGATAGCCAATGGGAATTTGCTGTAGACTCAGGGAACTTAAACCAGGGTTCTGTAACAACCTAGAGGAGTGAGATGGGGAGGGAGGTGGGAGGGAGGTTCAAGAGGGAGGAGACATAAGTATACCTATGGCTGATTCATGTTGATGTTCAGCAGAAACCAACAGAATACTGTAATTATCCTTCAATTAAAAAT
Source organism: Cervus canadensis (assembly GCF_019320065.1). Taxonomy (NCBI): domain Eukaryota; kingdom Metazoa; phylum Chordata; class Mammalia; order Artiodactyla; family Cervidae; genus Cervus; species Cervus canadensis. Next base: position 66,410,327 of record NC_057390.1, on the reverse strand, counting down.
AAATACATTTAATTATAAAAAAGGCATACATATGGTCATATTCTAAAGAAACTTCTGAACCAAGGAGAGAGCGTGCCTCATAGAAATTTGCAATTTGAAAGAATGTATTGCATACAAGGTCAAGAAAATAGATTGGATATTTCTTCTGCAACATTGGAGGAGCTATAAGACAATGGAAAAATGTTTACAGATTTTTGTGAAAAAGGAATGTAATCCAAAAATCCTAAACCCAACTGAAATGCTGTTTTTAAGAAAGAGCAAGTGAAAAAATACTCAATCTGAGGAAACTATTCAAGGAATTACTCCTACCAAATGATAATGAAGTTAGAACAAAAATCTTAAGGGGAAATGAAGGCTGAAGGAAACAATGGTGAATAATGAGTTTTGAATATGCTTTGGACAAGAAACATACTTGTAACAGTGAAAGTAAAATTGATAGCGAAAGGATGAGCAAAAATATAACAAGGAAATGTAAGTAACAGGAATCTAGAATAGCAATGTGAAAATCAGGTGAGGAGGAAGTCAAGGTTAGAAGCTTCATACATAACAAAGAGGGATATTGTGTAAGTTTTATTCTAACAACTGAAGAGCAAAAACATAATTATTTGGGTACAAAGGAATAGAGCAAGAAAACTATAAAGTCAAAACATAAAAGGAACCCTCCAAACTATAACTTTGGGAAAGAACTTTAATTCACTTCTTTTAGAATATGACAAATCAAACAGACAAAAAATAAGCCAAGACAAAAGAGATAATTGCAGATTATATAATCTATAAATCAGAGAACTTGATTGCATATATCAAACTTATGACCATTGGATAATAAAATATATATATAGAAAAGAGATTGATAAAGTAGTCTTAACCACAAATTAGAGGAAATTAAATAAATTTCCAGAGACTTAAATAAGCAATTTTGGGGCAATGCACTTAGAACTATAGAAAAAATAGTTGATTCTCTCAGCAAAATATAAATTTCAAGAATTAACTCCAGAAGAAATAAGAGGCCCACACAGATCCATAGCTATTGAACACATTGGAAGAGTTAAAGAAATCATATTTTAAAAGGAGATAGGTCCAGACAATTTAACAATTGTCTATTTCACTTGCAAAGAACAGATAATTAATGATTAACAACCATTATACAAATTATTTCAGATCAAAGTAAATCTCAATGTGCTCATATTAAAAAGCTAGTATAACTCCAAAGAAAAACAACAAAAATCTGGAATCCAATTGTACATGTGATATAGATGCAAAAATTCTAATAAATTTTTAGCACATTGAATCCAACAGTGGATTAAAAAAATGGCATACCAAGAAAGTATGCCACTAAAATCAAAAGAAGGCAGAATTTTGCTCTTGTCACCTCATTCAAAATTACAGTCTTCTAATTAATACAGCAAAACAAAATAACTCTATAAATATTAAGAGACAAAATTATCTTTATTTGTGGATAATATTAGATAACTAAAAAATATCCAGACATTAATAAAGAAGAAATTAGAATTTGATAAGGTGGCTAGATACAAATTAATATAAAAAAAGGACTAGCATTCTCTTTTCATCAACATATAGTTAGAAAAATCATTCATGTTAATTACAAAATTGTAAAATATCTGAGAATACATTTATCAAGAAGGGTATAGAAGGAATATCAAAACATAACTATAACATTTTATTGAAGGACATAAAACTGGTTCTAGATAAATGGAAAGATATACTGTGCTTTTGGAAAGGAATAATTACAATAATAAAAATGTGATTTTTCCAAATTAATACATAAATTTAATGCTGCTCTATTCTGCTTCATGGTGGCTTTTCTTTTTAATTAGATGCAATGATTTAAAAATTCTCACAGAAGAATAAATGTGCAAGAATCAACAAGATAAAATATTTTTGAGGGAAAGATACTGAATAATGAAGGAGAACTTATGTCACCAGCTGTTACAACTCACTCTGATGCTACTGTAATCAAAACAACAGCGTGTGGCACAGGGACAGACAGACAAAATCTTAATGATGTACAGGGTCTTTGATCAATAATTCTTTTCTTTGGCTGATTGTTTCTGCCATACTTTTTATTGGGTTGCCCAAAATGTTCATTCAGATCTTCCCATAAGATGCTATGGAAAAACCCAAATGAACTTTTTGGCCAACCCAATATTTACACGAAAACATTTTAATTCTTATCTTCCCTATGTGTTGTCAGATCCTGAGTTCAAATCCTTTTGAGGAGCTAACACACATTAACTAACACTTAAGTGTCTCTCCCACATCTCAGGCTGCTAAACCAAGAGAACATTAAAGACAGTTGCCTCCCTAGGCTCACAGAGAATCCCATTTAAGGAGCATCCCAGCAGCATACTTACCCGAAAACGGAAAATCCCTGCATACTGGTATGAAAAACTTTGGTCTATTAGGATCTTCTGCAGATACTGTGGACTCTGTGTCAAGGACCCCAGTGCTGCCAGGAACCAGCAGTCTCCTGGAGGGGAGGGGGACATAAGTCGTGAGATGCTGTTTGGACCCACCTGGAAGCCCCACCCCTTGCACTGCTCAGAGTTGGCGTGCCTCCTTCTGAATAATGCTTTTTTTTTTTTTCCTGTCTGAGAGAGGAGAACTGGGGGAAAGATTCACCGGGGTCAGTTCCAAGCAAGATAGAGGTGATGGTGGCAGTTATGGAGATAGTGGTGGGGACAGGGGTGGAGTAGTGATAGGGATGGTGATGTTGGTGCTGCTATGATGCTGATGGTAGTGCAGTCAGGAGAGCCCCAGCCAAGCTGATGGGCCAACTTGCCTTCTGATTCTCGTTTGGCCCAAGGTGCCCAGAACCAAAGTTACAGCAGATTTTGTTGCCAGCATCGGTGGCAATGGTGCGCTCTAAAATTGGGGAGAACAGATTTCGGTTTTTCTTTACTAATATTTACTCAGTCCCTCTTGGTGTTGGGGCCTTTCCAGCCCAAATTGTTTCTCCCCTCTTCCCTCTTGAGGGAACATGGCTTTAAGTTTCTCCTTTAAGGTCGCTGTGAGCCCTTTTGAGCAAGCTCACCCCCTTCTCCTGAGTCTTCTCTCCACCTTCACACAATGGCCTGAATGCCCTTTCAAGTCAGGCATGCTGCTGGCTGCAGAAGCCACAGGGATGCCCTGGGAGAGATCCCTTCTCCCGTCAGGAGGCTACTGGCTGGAGGGGACTTTCTCCAACACAGACAGCAAGCCAGGCAGGCTTCTATCAAATTCACCAGGTGAAGTCCAAGTGCCAGGGCACTAACTTGAAAGTGACATTCTAAGGACATAGAGCCTGCTCTCAGAAAGGTTGTGTCTTATTTATTTATTTGGCTGCACTGGGTCTTAAATCTGGCTTGTGGGATGTAGTTCGCTGTCCAGGAATTGAACCTGGGCCCCCTGCATGGAAACAAAGAGCCCTAGCCACTGAACCACCAGGGGAGTCCCAAGGGTTGTATCTTATTTTGCGATGTCTCTGGGCTCCATGCCTACTTGCCCACCCCAAGGAGTCTCGCCCCCCACTCCTAGGGTTCTTGCTCAGGGGTGTTGCGTGGCCACACCTGCTATTGCCCATGGGCCTCCCTTCTCCTGCCACACTCCTCAGGTCTCAGCAACAACTCCAGTTGGGTCCAGTGGGTTGGAGGGAGTCACACAGCCCTAGATTCAAACTCGACTCTGTCATGTATTGCTTTTATGACATGAAAGACATTATTGTGTCCCTTGGGCCCCTAGCTTCCGCATATATAAAATGAGGATGTTGCAGGGTTAATGAACTATTTCATGCAAAGTATCTAGCAAAGCCTTGCAGAAGTTCAGTAAACATTTACTTCCCTCTACTCAGGGCTCAGACTGAACTCTGTGTATATTTTCTCCTTTTCTTTGACAATTCCTCTCCCTAAAGGGCTCTGCACACCCACTGCTAAGCTGATTTGCAGGCTGAAGGTCTGAGCATGAGTAGTCCAACCACAGCAACACTGAGGGTGCCGGCCTCTGTGGGACTGGGTGGGGGCACTTCTCTCCACCCACTGCTGCTCAGAGGTGGACTTTGGGCAGCCTGCCTCCATCCAGGGCCAAGAAGAAAGAGGTTGAATTCTTACCTGCCTCTCCTTGTTGGATATCGAATCTGCTCGCACCTTCCAGGATGAAGAGAGGCTCTGATTTACCCTTCAATAAATCCTTAGAAAAGAGCAGGGGAAAGTCATAAGCATCTTTTATCCCTCTGCCCAGTGCGGTACCCAAGACATCACTCTCCTCATCTTTGAGGAGTAGAGGTTACTTTGTAAAGAGGTCTTTAGGATCTGAGTTAGGAAAGTTCTCCTCATCCTTCAGGTTTTATCGCTGACAGGGAGGCAGATGTCAGAGGGGCGTATGTGTAACTGCCCAGATAGGCAATAAATGCATGGGCAGATTGCACGAGGAGATAAGGACTAGGATCCTTACATCGACTGATCAGCCATCCTGGTCCCAAAAGCAGTGTTTCATTAAGAGTCTATAAACAACCAAGAAAGAAAAGGATGCATTTGCTAGAGAAAACTTTCACAAGTATAATCACACTTTCCTTGTGAAATGTCATCTCTCAGAAGTCAGTATAGGCATTCAAAGCTCCACGTCCAAGTCCAGCTACGTGCTGTACAGAATGCAGGCTGTGTATTACTCAGGTCTTTGCCCACTCCCTGGCTAACACCCAGACTGATTCTGGAAGACCCCAGGCAGCTTCTAGGTTTTCCTGCAACCAGGAGCCCGCAGGATTTCCTCAGCATCCTCTCTGTGTCCTGGATCTCCATTGCATGGATTTGCATGATTTGGTATAATTGTTCCTGTGTCATTTCTTTTCACATTGACAAAACAGTTCCCAGAGAGCGGGGCTGCAAAGTGGAAATGGATTCATCTGCTCAACAGCCATGAACATGTAGAGTCCTGTATCTTGTGAGACCTGTTAGCCCTTTGTACACTGCCCTCCAGTTTCCTGGTGGAGTCTCCGAGGGGCAAACAAAGGTGTGCATGCCTGCAAATAAGTCAGCCAGCCCACCACACCAGGCCTCCTCCCACCATCTTCTCTGCATACAACTGGCCCTCTCTAATGACCACGAGGGGGCCCTCAGGCCCAGGTCCTTGCAGTAGAGGCCCGGAGCTGACCCTCTGCCCTACCGTTGGCTGCATAGAACTCAGGGTCTCTCTTAACACCAACAGGAAGGGCAGAGCTGTCACAGGGCCCTGGAGGGAGCAACTCTCCCAGTGTCAAAGCAACTTGGGGTGCTTCCGTGGCTCTAGTTGTCCACTCCCTTTCTACTGGAAGAGGAAACTAGAGGTCTTAGAGGCTGGCTGGAGATCCTCCACTCAAGGGAGTTAAAGAAGAGGGTGAAAGCGTTTGGGTTTTGGCTCAGCTTCTTTGTCATTTACTCCTGGTTTACCACCCAGCTGGGCAGAGCAGGGGTGGGTGTGCTGAGGGTCAGAAGAGCAGAACCTGGTGTGGAATCCTGTCTGCATTGTTCCTGCGGTGACCTTGAGCAACTTCTTTTACTTTGCCGAGTCTCGGTTTCTTCATGTGAAAGAAAATGGGCATCAAATGAGAAAGTCATGATGTCCCAGCTGCTGTGACCAAACTCTCGTGGAGGACGAGATGCTTCATTCACAGTGATCTCCTGATGGACTTGCCAAACAGGAGTCTTCATTATTTTACAAATGAGGAAGGATGTGCAATATTAGCGTAGCATCAGACAAGGGGCCTGTTCAATAAATATTGATTCCCTGCTTCTGTAATATTTGCAAAATTAAAAAGACCACACTCATGGATAAACCTAGTGTCTCCAATGCATTCATTATTAAACAAGAGAGAATAAAAACAGGAATTACACAGTTGAATTATAGATTAAAAAAAAGAAGAAAAATAGAGCCTCACAAATATAGGTGGAAGGAAATGATAAAGAGAACAATTGCTGAATTATAAAATAGAAACACAGCAAGATCAGCAAATACATTGTATTTGGGGAGAAGGTTTACTTAGACCCAACCTTTGGCTAATATGGTAGAGAATCTTATTTCAAATAAAATTAGAAATCTTGTTTTAACAATATGAAAACATGATGTAAAATTCTATACTAATTGGTTTAAAACATACTGAAGATTGTTGAACAAAAACTAGCATGGCCAAAAGTGATCCAAGTTGGTAAATCACCTGAAAATCAATAACCTTGATATAGTATTTTTTAATGATTAAAGAATATCTCCCTAATATCTCTGTCAAGGCTTCTACACACAAATTTGCTGCTGAGTTCTCTCAAATTTTCAGGGAATAAACAATTCCTGTGTCGCTTGTAGTTTCAGCATTAGGGGAAAAAAAAAAAAAAGAATCCTGTCACTGTTTTATTTTAAGAAGCCAGCACAGCCTGGATGCCCAACCTGAGACACACACGCACACACAGCCCCCCCACAGATTGATTTCACTTATGGAAAAACACTGAAATAAATACCTGGCAAGGGAATCAACAATAAATTATACAACTAACCCACCAGCATCAAGTAGGGTTTGCCACAGAAACGTAGGATGCCAGGATGAATTCCTATCAGGATATCTGATATCAAATGACATTTACATAGGCCAAAAGAGAAATAATTGCTCTCTTTTCAGTAAATGCCATGAAGGCATTTCATGAATGCACAACTTTTTCTGATTTACCAGAATAGTAAAATTAAAAAACTGAAATTTTTGCCAAGTAGGAACAGAAGGATACTTTAATGTTCTGAAGATTAAATGGCAATTATTTCAAACCAAAAATCAGTCATCAACATCAAGTTCATGGACAAACACTAGAAGTGTGTGCATCAAAGTTGGGCACAAAACTAGCATTTTTTGTCTCTTTTCCTGAGCTACCCATTTCTTCCTCACCCTGGCTTAAGAAGGGTCCTGGGCAATCCCAAAAGAGCAAAAGTAGGAGGAGACAGAATATCCAGAAGCATTTCAGTCTGCCGGGCGGCCTTCTGAGACCAGGCCCTCAGAGAAAACAGGTCAGTATGCTTGGAAGATAAAAACCCCCTGGCTCTGGGCAGGTGCCCTGTCACCAGGCAGGCCGGGAGCACCATGATGGCGAGGGAGTGTGACAGGACTGGTGATGGGCAGCCTCCAGCCTGGGAGTGACTCAGAATCACCCAGAAGTTTTGCAGACATGCAGGCTGCTGGATGCTGCCTTCCCACAACCTGTATTCTGTAGGTCAGTGGAGGCAGAGTTCAGGATCTACATAGCTCCTTCAGTGATTCGGAGGCTCAGCAGGGCAAGAAGCAGGTTCAGAGAGGTTGAGTGATTTATTCTAGGTCACACAGGAGGCAGGTTGTGCATTAGACACTCCACCCACATAGTGCCTTTGCCATGGACCACACCAGCAGGCAGGGTCTTCAGTGTTTTCTGATTCTGTGACATGGACTGGCCCTTTGAGGCCTCTGCAACATCATCCGTACAGAAGGAAGTTGTGATGGTTCATTTTACGTATCAATTTGACTGGCTCATGGGGTACCTAGATATTTGGATATACATTATTTCAAAGGAGTGCTTCCAGATGAAATTAGCATCTGAATCAGGCGACGCAGTAAAGAAGATGGCCCTCCCCAACGTGGATGGGCGCCATCCAATCTATGGAGGGCCTGAACAGAACAAAAGATAGAGGAAGGGAGAATTACCCCTTCTCTGCCTGACTGCTGCCCGGGGACTGGGGATGACATCATCAGCCCCCTTGGTTCTCAGGCCTTCCCTCGTGGGCTACACTATACCATCAGATCTCCCAGGTCTGCAGTTTGCAGATAGCAGACTGTGGGACGTCCTGCCTCCATAACTACGTGTGCCAATTCCTCATAATAGATGAAGCAACATGCTATATCTCTACAGTTACTATTGGCTATGTCCTATTGGAGATCTCAACCTCTCCCCTCTCCATCTCCCTCTTCCCCTCTGCTTCCACACCCACACCCATATCTGAAGTGGTATGACATCAGGCACTCCCCTGCAGTCATCCTTGGAGGTGTCTTTCTAATGTGGCATCACTTTCTGTGTTCTGGACAGTGATTCCTGTGTTCTTTTCAAGAGCTCCTCATGCCCTACCCCAGACGATGTGCTGCTCTGGGATGGGGAAACACCAGGTTTAGCGTGCTGGCCTTCAGACACAGCCCCTTTCAGCCAGTGGCCAGAGTTCAGGCAGGACCAGGTGGCAGCGTCACTCCCTTTTCTATGTTTGGCTAGAGAACTTTGCTTTATTGGAATCAAAGTTCTTTGGCGCTGTGCTAATTGTCTGTTGCCCGTGTTCTCTCTCTGTTGCCTTCTGTTACTTTGTTAACCCCTTCCTTTCTGGGACAACTTATGTTGGAACCAAGGTGAGTCATTTCTAGCAAATGGTCCTTTTGGAAACTCTGCTCTGGTTACTTGGAAGATGAATGTTGTCATCTGGGTAAGTGACATTCTGGGCTTACCACAGGCCAGAATCCACAGTGGGGCTGGGTGCTGAACCCTGAACCTGTTTTGGGCCCACAGCCCATTCTTCAGTTGTGTGATGAACATGTTTTTCACTAAAGAATGAAGACAAAGATGAAATTTCAATCTCTTACTCCGACATATTGGTGACTCTGCTGTAAAGATCTATATCTACAATTCTTTGCTTTCTAATATGGTAGCAACAAGCCATATTGGCTACTTACATTCAAATTAAATTAAATCCAGTTCAGCTGGTAAAGAACTCGCTTGCCGGTGCAAAAGACATGAGACATGAGTTCAATCCCTGGATCAGGGAGATCCTCTGGAGAAGGAAATGGCAACCCACTCCAGTATTCTTGCCTGGAAAATTCCATGGACAGAGGAGCCTGGGGGCTACAGTCCATGGAGTCACAAAGAGTCAGACATGACTGAACATGCATACACAGCCTGATGTATTGGCAACTCTGCTGTGAAGATCTACATCTACAATTCTGTGCTTTCCAATATGGTAGCCACAAGCTATATTAGCTACTTACATTTAAATGAAATTTAATCTTCAACATCTCAGTCACACTGGCCACATTTCAATTGTCTGATATCAACATGTGACTAGTGGCTCCTGTATTGGCAGAAAGGACATTTCTATCCTTGCAGAAAGTTCTTTTGGATGGTGCTGATCTATTGAATGAGGATAATATCATCTGGGCTTCCCAGCAACTCAGATGGTAAAGAATCTACCTGCAATGCATGAGACCGGGGTTCGATCCATGGGTTGGAAAGATCCCCTGGAAAAGGAAATGGCTACCCACTCCAGTATTCTTTCCTAGAGAATCCCATGGACAGAGCCTGGTGGGCTACAGTCCATGGCATTGTAAAGAGTCAGACATGACTAGCAACTAACATACACACACACAATATCATCTACCTCAGCGGCCTGTTATGGCAGCTAAATGAAATGTTGTATGTAAGGTGCTTAGATTAATACTCAGCTTAGAGACATGCTTGATAAATGGAATTTGATATTATTCATGAGATAAAATTTTTAGAAGAAAGTGACTCTACCAAATTTAGTTTGAGGAAATCTCATGTAGAGTCTCTGAGTACAGGTGTAATTCCCAGCATCATCTCTTCCTGAGGCTGGGGTTGCAGGAAGCATTGAGGAGGATGAGGAGTTGGGTCCTTTCAGGGCCTTTTGCTCTGGGCACAGTCACAGGCATTTATGGAACCTGACTACCTGCTGGTTGGGGGAAGGGAGGGTCTGGGGAGCAGGTTACTGATTCCTTAAACCCAGAATAGCTGAAGGAAGCAATGGGAGGAGCTTCTACCATAGCAAAATGGATCAGGTTTAATTGTTAGAGGAGATAAGAAGAAGGAAGAGGAAGACAAAAGGAGAGAGAGAGAACATGAACTACGTGAGAAACAACTTTGCTTCTTGGTGTAGAAAGCCAAGCCTAGTTTCATGTCCCTGACTCTTGCCCTGTTGCTGAACCTACCAAGCCTGGATGAGTACTTGAGGTAGAAGGATATCCATGCTGGTTTAGCGGCTGCCTAGAGTATGATGCTTTTCCATTGTCTAGAAAACACAGAATGCAGAAATGGCCTAAGGAGCTTTGGTGCCACCTCAGCTGCTATATAACTGAAGTTTAGGGGATGCCAGTCAGGTCTCTGGTCAGGCACTGAGCAAGCTTTAGATTGGGAGCCACCCTTCTAATAGAGATAGACAGCAGAATGTGAGAGAAAAAGCACCCTGCACACTCCCTGCCAGCCTCCTCTGGGCTCCCCAGATGGTTTCCTCTGACCCACATTTCTCCTTAAAAGTGTCTGCTGAAATTGCCTGAAGACTGAAGCTGAGATGACTGGACAGTGAAAGCCCAAGGAATCCTAGGGGATGGCCTCTGTGGCTGCTACTCTATGCCATCCCTCTCAAATTAATCAGAGTAACAATAACTAGTGCTTAGTAAGTTCTTACAATGTGCTAGACAATGTTCTACGTATTGTCTTCATTTATTCCTTAAAATAATCTTGTTAGGCACTGGTTCCATTTTTATCCTCACTGTTTTCACCTAAAAAAATGAAAAGAAGGGCAGAACATAGACAGAGATTGATTCCTGGTTACTCAGACAAAGCAGGAGATTCTATTGATGTACCAGATATTAGTAGCAAACAGGAGCCTAAAATACAATATGAGGAAAAGTGCAGTGTGTGGGGGGGCTTCCCGGTTGGCTCAGTGGTAAAAAATCCACTTGCCAATGCAGGAGATGCAGGAGATGCAGTTTCGATCCCTGGGAAGATCTCCTGGAGAAGGAAACAGCAATCCACTTCAGTATTCTTGCCTGGAGAATCCCATGGACAGAGGAGCCTGGTGGGCTACATACAGTACATGGGGTCACAAGGAGTAGGACATGACAGCAACTGAAGATGCATGCACATAGTATGTGAAGTCAGAAATTCTAGTTTAAATCCTGCTCTTTCCCTAACTATGTCACATTGTGCAAGTCACATCACCTGTCTGAACCTGTTCCCTCATAAAACTGGGAAACAACAAAAGACAGAGAAAGAGAAGACATATGGAAACCTCTGAAAAATACAACTGTTAAGAGCTGCCAGTTGCGACAAGGGATACAAAGAAATATCCACATGTACATTTTAAAAGAAATGTGGGAATGAAAAATGATCCCCTGGTAGAGTTTTTGGATGGATAAACTTTTGGGTGAGAAGAATGGGAGTAAAATGTACTTGGCCCCTGGGTGCCTCTACTTTGGGTTCCTGGAATGATGCTGTGCGAGTCATTTCATTTCTGTTTGCCTCAGTTTCTCCTTGACCCCAAAAGACATCAGAAGTTGAGATGTTGCTGGAATTAGATAATAACAAACTCAATCCTTTCTAAATAAAAATGTTATAAATTCTTCAACACTATAAATATAGCCTCACATCTATTGCTCAGTACCTTGTGAAAAAAAAAAAACATTCTAAATGAATCTCATCTGAAAATAACAAAGGGAGGAAAAATATAATCCTTCCAAGCTTTAAATAGAGTTCTCTGCTAAGTTCTCCTTAGGAGTGAAGTCCAGAAGGGAGTCATTGTTGGGGACTTACTGCTTCTGGCTGGTAAGATGGATCCTAGAAGTTTGAAGCACCCTCATCTTAACTAAGCAGCATCCTAAACCCCATCAGATCCCCACTCACCCTCGCCTTCCCCAAAGCTACAAATTGGTCCTGAATTAGGACAAGGGGTGGTTACTCCAGGGTTTACGTCTTGTTCTGTCATCAGAAAACACCTATTCTGTATAACCTAACCTGGCTTCATTGAGTGTGTTCCACAGAGTGCGTGGTGTTTCATTCACGTTCAGTAACCCTGGTGATATTATAATCATTAGCTTACTAGACATTATACTCTGTCTTCTTGTTCTAGGTTCTGCTGTCTACTATTGGAAGCATGAACAGGATGTTTGAGCATCAGTGCCCTCAGAGTGGCCCTTAGCTAGGTCCTTTGTATCATTGAAAATGACAGCATGCGAATGTTTAGTGGACTGAGAAATCTCCCTTGGCGCTTCATGTCCTGAAACTGAAATAGTTCTAGAAAAACCAAGAGGGCTCACTTGGCTGCAAGGTGGAGTTAGTGGTCATCTATTGGGGTGGGGGAGTCAGGGGGTTTCAACATTGCCACAAAATATCTCTTTAATTTTACAACTGATGTCTAAAACTCTTTTATAGGTGATCAGCCTTTACAAGACTAAAAATACAAATACATGTGAGAGAGGCAAGGCAATTATTGAAATTCATCCTATTGTACAAGTGATTGACATGTTATCTTCCCTTTGAGTAAATTCTAACAAGGGAAGAAAAAAGAAAAAGACAGTGATACCTGAACAGAATAAAGAGTGATGAACACCGACAGAGGGGTTCGTTTATGGAGATGGAAGAGACCCTACAGCTGCTACTACAATCCTCATACCCTTGCTTCCCCATTTTTTATGCGGGAATCCTGAGGCATGTAACCTTGTGACATGCTGTGTTAGAACTGTGTTAAAACCCAGGGGTCCTGTTTCCTGGTATAGAGTCTTTCCATCCCACTCTGGATGCAACACTGTAGCTGAGGGGATCAGATGAATTTCAGTCTCCTTCCAGTTTGGTTTGGGCAAGCCCTGAAAACCACGTTTCAAGCCCATCCTTTCAATGGGAAGTACCATGGGAGATAGTCAGAGGGCCCAGGAGCTGGGCATGTCCCTGGTGGGGAGTTTCACTCACCTTTGGCCGCATCCAGCTTAGGTTGGAGAGGTCTTTTCCCTTGAGGAGCTGCAGACCTATGGAATAAGTCTCGGCAGGAAACGTCTCATCCTCAAACAGCAGCCCTCTGTTTAGGCAATGATCCCGCAAAGAGTAAAAGTCCTGCTCCTTGAATTTGATGATGGGGGTCTTGGCTGGAAACTGCTGGTTGTGTGCCATGATTCTTCCTAGAAGAGGTATCAGATCTTTCCTTTTGGGTGAGAAAAAGAGGTATTTTTAGGGATAAGCTGTCAAGTACTTTGCATCACTGGATGTGAGCCCTGGAAGGCATTCAGATGTCTGCAACCTTCACAGGTGAGACTGGAACCACGTAAGTTCTGTTCCTGTGAACCCAGCCAGTTGGTGGGAGGCAAGCCCAGACTAGAATCCAAGAAAATTTCCTTCCAGGTCAGTTTTCAATCTGTTTACCGAACAGCTTCTCAGGATGCTCTTACATGCATGAGAGACTATGTGTACCTTAATGAACATTTATTGAGTACTGACCTTGTGCCAGGCACTTTTCTGAATGTTGGTAATTCAAAGATAAATATGACATGATCTTTATCCCCTAGAGGCTCATTATCAAGTGGGAAAATATATTAGACATTTCAACAACTAGCTATTGTTCAACAGAAATGGTCTACTTAAAAATGTGTAAAAAGTCCTGTGGACATAAAGAAGAGGAGCTAGGAACTGCCAAGGGATGTTTCTCCCACGAGTTCTCACCTTGCAATTGGCCTTGAGGGAAAAGAATTTTCCAGGTGGAGAACTGGTAGGTAGATTTTTTTAAAAAGTCCTAGGACTTCCCTGGTGGTCCAATGGCTGAGACTTTGTGTTCCCAATGCAGGGGACACGGGTTTGATCCCTGAGGAGAACTAGATCCCCATGCCACAACTAAGACCCAGGACAACAAAATAAATAAACATTTTTTTAAAAGTCTCTCCAGAAGATGGCGGAGGAATAGGACGGGGAGACCACTTTCTCCCCTACAAATTCATCGAAAGAACATTTGAATGCTGAGCAAACTTCACAAAACAACTTCTGACTGCTAGCAGAAGACATCAGGCACCCAGAAAAGCAGCCCATCATCTTCGAAAGGAGGTAGGACAAAATATAAAAGATAAAAAGAGACAAAAGAGCTAGGAATGGAGACCTGTCCCGGGAAGGGAGTCGTAATAGAGGAAGTTTCCAAACACCAGGAAACCCTCTCACAGGCGGGTCTGGGGGAACTTTTTGAATATCGGAGGGCAACCTAACTGGGAGGAAAAATAAATAAAACTCACAGATTACATGCCTAAAAGCAACTCCCAGCAGAAAAGTACCCCAGACGCCCACATCCGCCACCAGCAAGTTGGGGTGGAACGGAGAGGAGCAGGCGGGCGGCATTGCTTAGGGGAAGGACCGGGCCCAAGTGCCCTGAGGGCAATCGGAGGGAACTAAAGTGAGATAGCAACTTAAACTGTGGGATAGCAAGAGAGAGAGAAAATTAACCGGCCCGAACACACTGCCGGCCGTTTGTAGAACAAAGGGACTGAGCAATTCCAGAGAAGAGCTAGCCGGTGGCGGACTGGCCCATCCCCGGAGGCAGGAGGCAGGGGAGAGGGGAAAGGGGCAAACTCGGCCCCAGAGAAGGCATCCCCTACCAAACTGCAAACAGGCCTCCAGTTTCTAACCAAAGACTTCCTGAGATTCTGGATGGTCCACATCCGCTGGGAGGGTCACGGCTAGAGGCCAACTCCCAAGAATAGACACAAGCCGCATGCATCTGACTGGCGCGCGCGGAAACTGAGGTTGGGACCGCGGAGGGGAGAAGGCGCACCACACCCGGGGAGAGTGCGCCCGTCAAGCTTCTGGTGGCCTGAGCTGCTCGGGCGGGGAAGGCACAAAACGCAGGCCCAACCGAGTCCGCACTTTTGTGGAACACCCGAAAACTGGAACCGCACGCAACGCAGGGCCCGCTCCATATAGAGTAGCTGGGAGCCTAAGCAGTGTAGACAGGGAAAGCACACACCCGTGAGTGGGGGCAAACCCAGTGTGGCCGGAACACTGCGAGTGCTCCCCACACACAGCGATCTCTGTCTGCAGCGCCCCTCCCTCCCTGCAGCGCGACTGAACAAGTGAACCTAAACAAGCGACCACCTCCGCCCGCCTGTGTCAGGGCAGAAATTAGACACTGAAGAGACGGGCAAACAGAAGCCAAATAAACAAAGGGAACCGCTTCAGAAGGGACCAGTGCAACAGATTAAAATCCCTGTAGATAACACCGACTATACCGGAAGGGGCCTATAGATATCAAGAAGTGTAAGCTGGAACAAGGAGCTTCTGAAACTGAACCGAACCCACACTGACCGCAACAGCTCCAGAGAAATTCCTAGATATATTTTTACTTTTTTTTTTTTAATTAAAAAAAATTTTTTTTCTTTTCTTTTTTTTAAATTTTTTCTCTTTTATTTTCTTTTAAAATTCCCTATTACTCCCCCATTACTCAGAGGGAGGTGGGAGAGGGGATCAGGATGGGGAATACATGTAAATCCATGGCTGATTCATGTCAATGTATGACAAAAACCACTACAATATTGTAAAGTAATTAGCCTCCAACTAATAAAAATAAATGAAAAAATAAAAAATAAAAAAATTAAAGTCCCTCCAGTGTCCCAAGTAGCAAGTACATGGAGGACCAGGAGTTGGATTGGAAAGGTCATGGGTATTAGAGGGAATGGGAGGGGCTGGAGGGTCAGTGGAGTGGGGGGTTGGGGATAAAGAGTATTGCCAGACAAGGCCAGGAAGGCAGGTTGGAAAGCTGGATTGTTTTGCTTTATACCCTTCAAGCTGCAGGGCCATTGAAGACCCATGTGTGGGATTACAGAGCAAGTTGGAGGCCACGTGGTGGAATGGAGAGGGTCTGAGACAGGATGGAGGTTGGGAGGCTGCTGCTTTTGTCCTTGGGAGGGTCAGTGTTATGGCAGTGGTCGTGAAGATGGTGGAGAGATGTATTCCAGAGTCATTTTATAAGTAGAATATATAGGGCTTGATGATGAATATGGGGATGTGGGGTAGGAAAAAGAAAAGGCGGTGTGATGAACAATCAAATAAGTTTTGAAGTTTGCTTTCTGCTCTCACCACCTACATATCCAGTTCTGCAATTGTGAGTTAGTATTCAACCCTGTGAACCTATTTCTCCACCTGTACAGATTAATGATACCAATCTTGGAATGTTTATTGCTGTATTAAATGAGTTTGGACCTAACAGACTGAATAATGCTCAGTCACTTCAGTCGTGCCCAACTCTTTGCAACCCTATGGACTGTAACCTCTGTCCATGGGATTCTCCAGGCAAGAATACTGGAGTGGGTTGCCATGCCCTCCTCCAGAGGATCTTCCCTACCAGGGAATCAAACTCACGTCCGCCTGCATCTCTTGCATTGCAGATGGATTCTTTACCCACTGAGCCACCTGGCAACAGTAGGCAGACAATAAATGTCAGTGTCCTAATTTCTCTAAAGAGAAGTCAAGGAAGTCTGGGTTTTCTTGTTCAGGAAGCTACAGGGGTGTAACTGATGCCATTTAACAAAATATGTATCACATCCTCCATCTGCTAGACAAGCTGGCTTGGATCTGAATCCACACTCACTAGCTGCGGGACTTGAAAAGTCTATTTAGCACTTTAACTAGTACTTTTCAAGCTTCTTTGACCAGAGTCTGTTAAGATGACACAAAAGACCCCAAGGTTCATATGTCCTATTCATACCTACTTCACAGTGAAAAAGCAATCAAATGGTGACAGAACTAGAGAGGAACATGAATGAACAACTCATAAAGAAAGAATATGAGCTTACAATCAAGATTTTGGATCACATAAAAATAATTTATAATTTTCTTACAGTTAATATATAATAGTATATTGCAAATTATTTAGATAACATAAATAAATCCACAGAATAGCACCACTGAAGTATCACTGCACACACACACATTTAGAGAGAATTATATATACAATTGCCTAATAAATGAAGTAAGAATAATTTATATGTGAACTACTAGGTTGGACCATATAAAAGTAAATATGGGCAATTTTATTTGGTTTAGTCCTCTATGATATACACATTTCTTCATTCTAGTTCTTGGAAAATAACAGGTGAAAATATGTCAGTGTACCTCACCACTCACTATAGGGTTAAGAGGAAAACCTACAACAAATTATGTAAGAGAGATAAAGCTGAAATAACAGTCAGGTACAATTCAAGAACAAGAAAACAATAATAGAATTTGGTTGCCAAGTAAAGACAAGGCAATGACACCTGATAAGGGGGAGTTGTGTAAATTGTGGGTCTGCCAACTCTGCACATGCTTAGGGATAGTGCAACCAATACAGCACCGCCAAGCCACTGACCTATGATTATGGGACTGTTCTTAAGCAGCTCCTAATTACAGCTAAAAAATGAGTCAGAAGAGTTTGGCTTGACTTCTCCACAAGAATCTTAAAAAAAGGCCTTATGTTTGGGGATCAGATCCAGGCTCATCTCCAGGGCCCTTACTGCCCACTACTAGGCAGTGGACTGGGTAGCTTTAGGAATCCCCCTTCTAAGACTCTCTTTCCTCTTCTGTGAAATGGAGATGATACTAATACACAAGCTATAGAGTTGTGGTGAGACTCAGATGAAACCATGCTTGCTGAATGTTTAGCACGGACTGATCAACAGAAACTGGTCACTGAACAGTGGTTATTAGCATAATTAACATTATTATCATTTTGGCCATGAAAGGACATGCAGAAGTCCTACACCCTCTAAAAGGAGGACTTGCTCTTATGAATGATGGGCCGGGCCCAGAAGGGTCAGCATGGGAAAGGGTCAGGAGTGGTACATCAGACCCATGTCCTGGGCTTTGCCCCTGCTCTGTATCCACTAACCAAGAATGCAATGATGAAGGAGAAGGCTCTGGGGGCCAGGCGGCAGGCCTGGTTCTGTTGCTGGAGGAGGTGGTCTGCTGCTCTGGGAGGGAGGAGAATACTGATGGGAAAAGAGAGTAGGCTGGAAGGGAGCCTCCACAGGCACAGATATCACACCTACTGGGTTCACCTTCTTGCTCTCTGAACTGGTAATGGCTTTGCCAGGGAACAGCCTGTAGACTCGCTTTCTTGGGCATAAAGGGTTTACAGAACTTGACAACATCTCCCTTTTGCATGCAGCAGAAAAGGCCAAACAATATTCCCACTTTGGCAAGGACTCTTTGGCTTATTCCTTTTCTTCTATATCATGCTTGCCTCACTTTGCAAAATAAACAAAGGAAGGAGAAGACTCAGCTATCTTAGAAAGAGAAAGAAAAAAAGAAAGATGGAAGGCCTATCCGATAGTCAGAATCATACCTAGTCTTGCTGCTGCGGTTGGATCTAAAAATGAAAATGGCACAGGAGAAGCTAGGAAAATGGCAAAAAGAGTTGAAATCGAGTTCTTTTTTAAAACTGAAGTATAGTTGATTTACAATATTGTGTTAGATTCAGGTATACGGCAAAGTTTTTTTTCAGATATATATGTGTATGTATATATATATACACATATATGTATCAGGTTATTTTCCAATATAGGTTATTATAAGATATTCAATATAGTTCCCTGTGCTCTACAGTAAATCCTTGGCATTTATCTATTTTACATATAGTAGTTTGTATCTGTTAATCCCATAATCTTAATTTATCCTTCCCCCTCTGGTAATCATAGGTTTGTTTTCCATGTCTGTGAATCTTTTATGTTTTGTAAGTATTCACTTGTATTAATTTTTAGATTCCACATATAAGTGTTACCATATTTTTCTTTGTTGGACTTACTTTATTTAGTATGATATTCTCTAGGTCCATCCATATTGCTGCAAATGGCAATATTTTGCTGGCTGAGCAATATTCTATTGTATATTTATATATCTTCTTACACCATCTGTTGATGGGCACTTGGGTTGTTTCCGTTTCTTGGTTATTATAAACAGCACTGCTATGAACAGTAGAGTACATGTATATTTTTGAATTAGAACTTTCATCTTTTCCAGATATAAGCTCAAGAGTGGGATTGCTGGATCATATGGTAGCTTTATTTTTAGTTTTTTACTGGTTTTCATAGTGACTGTACCAATTTACATTGCTACCAACAGTTTACAAGGATTTCCTTTTCTCTGCACCCTATCTAGCATTTATTATTTGTAGACTTTTTAATGATAGCCATTCTAACATAAAGAGAAGATAGACAAAAATTAAAAGACTTCAGAAGAAAAAAAAAGTCCCAAAGTTAAATGACTACAGAAGATTCCAACTCAGGTTTTTATTCTGCCCCTTATTAGTCATATGAGCCTGAAGACGTTTTCTAAGCACTTAGAACTTCAGTTTTCTTTTCTGTCATAGGGGTACAATGATACTTTGTTGAATAATATAATGAAAAAATAGGTGGGATGAGATATAAATCATGAAGCATTACACAAAGATATTAATTTCTTATTTCTCTGACTCCAATAATCTTGTCCTAAACTTTCATGCATTTCTACCACTCAGAGATGGATAGCTGTAAGAATACATGGGCTTCTCTAGTGGTTCAGACAGTGAAGCATCTGCCTGCAATGCAGGAGACATGGGTTCGATCCCTGGGTTGGGAAGATCCCCTGGAGGAAGGCACAGCAACCCACTCCAGTATTCCTTCCTGGAGAATCCCATGGATGGAGGAGCCTACAATCCATGTAGCCCATGGACAGTGGGCTTCAGTTCATGGAGTAGCAGAGTCAGACCCGACTGAACAAAAAAGCACAACACAGCACAGCCAAAGTCTTTAAACTTTACAAACAATTGCATTTGTTAGTTTTAAAATTAGGCCACTTTGACATATATAAGAGAATGTATAAGCTATGTCAGTTCAGTTCAGTCACTCAGTCATGTCCGACTCTTTGCAATCCCATGGACTGCAGCACACCAGTCTTCCCTGTCCATCACCAATTCCCGCAGCTTACTCAAACTCATGTCCATTGAGTCGGTGATGCCATCCAACCATCTCATCCTCTGCCATCCCCTTCTCCCACTTTCAATCTTTCCCAGCAACAGGGTCTTTTCAAGTGAGTCAGTTCTTCGCATCAGGTGGCCAAAGTATTGGAGTTTCAGCTTCAGCATCAATCCTTCCAATGAATATTTCAGGACTGATTTCCTTTAGGATTGACTGACTGGATCTCCTTGCTGTCCAAGGGACTCTCAAGAGTCTTCTCCAACACCACAGTTCAAAAGCATCAATTTTTCTCTGCTCAGCTTCCTTCATAGTCCAACTCTCACATACATGACTACTGGAAAAACCATAGCTTTGACTAGATGGACCTTTGTTGACAAAGTAATGTCTCTGCTTTTTTTAATATGCTGTCTAGGTCATAGCTTTTATTCCAAGGAGCAAGCGTCTTTTGCTTTCATGGCTGAAGTCACCATCTGCAGTGATTTTGGAGCCCCCAAAGATAAAGTCTCTGACTGTTTCCATTGTTTCCCCATCTATTTGTCATGAAGTGATGGGACCAGATGCCATGATCTGAATATTTTCTGAATGTTGAGTTTTAAGACAACTTTTTCACTCTTACTTTCATCAAGAGGCTCTTTAGTTCTTCACTTTCTGCCATAAGGATGGTGTCATTTGCATATCTGAGGTTATTGATATTTCTCCCAGCAATTTTGACTCCAGCTTGTGCTTCATCCACCCTGGCATTTCTCATGATGTACTCTGCATATAAGTTAAATTAGCAGGGTAATGATATACAGCCTTGATGTACTCCTTTCCCGATTTGGAACCAGTCTGTTGTTCCGTGTCCAGTTTTAACTGTTGCTTCTTGACCTGCATACAGATTTCTCAAGAGGCAGGTCAGATGGTCTGGTATTCCCATCTCTTGAAGAATTTTCGAAAGTTTCTTGTGATCCACACAGTCAAAGGCTTTGGCGTAGCCAATACAGCATAAGTAGATGTTCTTCTGGAACTCTCTTGCTTTTTTGATGATCCAGTGGATGTTGGCAATTTGACCTCTGGTTCCTCTGCCTTTTCTAAATCCAACTTGAATATCTGGAAGTTCTCGGTTCACATGTTATTGATGCCTGGCTGGGAGAATTTTGAGCATTATTTTGCTAGCATGTGAGATGAGTATAATTGTGCAGTAGTTTGAGCATTCTTTGTCATTGTCTTTCTTTGGGATTGGAATGAAAACTGACCTTTTCCAGTCTTGTGGTACTGCTGAGTTTTCAAATTTGCTGTTATATTGAATACTGCACTTTCACAGCATCATCTTTTAGGATTTGAAATAGCTCAACTGGAATTCCATCACCTCCACTAGCTTTGTTTATAGTGATGCTTCCTAAGGCCCACTTGACTTCACATTCCAGGATGTCTGGCTCTAGGTGAGTGATCACACCATCATGGTTATCTGGGTCAGGAAGATCTTATTTTTATAGTTCTTCTGTGTATTCTTGCCACCTCGTCTTACTATCTTCTTCTTCTGTTAGGTCCATACCATTTTTGTTTTTTATTGTGCCCATCTTTGCGTGAAATGTTCCCTTGGTTTCTCTAATTTTCTTGACGAGATCTCTATTCTTTCCCATTCTATTGTTTTCTTCTATTTCTTTGCATTGATCACTGAGGAAGGCTTTCTTATCTCTCCTTGCTATTCTTTGAAACTCTGCATTCAAATGGGTATATATTTCCTTTTCTCCTTTGCCTTTAGCATCTCTTCTTTCTTCAGCTATTTGTAAGGCCTCCTCAGACAACCATTTTGCCTTTTTGCATTTCTTTTTCTCGGTCATGGTTTTGATCACAGCCTCCTGTACAATGTTATGAAGCTCCATCCATAGTTCTTTAGGCTCTAGTCTATCAGATCTAATTCCTTGAATCTAGGTCACTTCTACTGTATAACAGTAAGGGATTTGATTTAGGTCATACCTAAACGGTTTTCCCTACTTCCTTCAATTTAAGTCTGAATTTGGCTATAAGGAGTTCATGATCTGAGCCACAGTCAGCTCCTGGTCTTATTTTTTCTGACTGTGTAGAGCTTCTCCATCTTTGGCTGCAAAGAATATAATCAATCGGATTTCGGTATGGACATCTGGTGATGTCCATGTGTAGAATGTTCTCTTGTGCTATTGGAAGAGAGTGTTTGCTATGACCAGCACATTCTCTTGGCAAAACTGTTAGCCTTTGACCTATATAAGCTATGTAGACTATGAAATATCATAATTTCACAAACACTCATGAACCTACCACTAAGGTTATGAACACACCAATACTTGTGCTTTCCTCCCCCAGAGGAAGCCAAAACCAGAATGTTGTATTTATCATTCTCTTGCTTTTATTGAAAAACAGGTTTATCACATACTTATGCATTTCTATATTGAATTATTTTACTTTTCCTTGTTGTTCAGTTTTTAAAAATTATAGAGAGAAGTTCCAGTTCCTTTATGGCAATGTAAGAAGCCCCCTATGGTATCCACCTGTCCTCCTGATTATAACTATAACCTCTGGAAACAATAAAAATTGGGAATCTGAAAACAAAAGCTGGCAAATTGTACAGGGGAGTCAAAACTTGGAGAAGAAACAAGCAGGAGGGTGAATTTCCAGGTCTTTAATTTTTCCCTCTCATACTTTTGCCATGAAGATGGGGCTCAGTCATCAAGTGTCCCAGTGCAGATAACTGAAGCTTTGATGGACACCCTGCTGTTTTTCTGAGAAAGAAATTCCTACAGACCTGGGGGAAGACACTAGGGGAAAGAAGCCGAGAAGAGAGGGCGCCAGAGAATGAGAGTGTCTAATTATGTTAGCAAGCTTGCACTTGTTTTAGCTTAACCTATTTGCATTATAAATGTGTGGTCCAGAGCCGAATCAGTACAGCAGAGGTTTAAAGAAATAAATTGAGGGGGGAGGAGCCAAGATGGCGGAGGAGTAGGACAGGGAGACCACTTTCTCTCCTACAAATTCATCAAAAGAATAACTGAACGCAGAGCAAACTTCACAAAACAACTTCTGATCACTAGCTGAGGTCATCAGGCGCCCAGAAAAGCCGCCCATTGTCTTCGAAAGGAGGTAGGACAAAATATAAAAGATAAAAAGTGAGACAAAAGAGCTAAGGACGGAGATCCGTCCTGGGAAGGGAGTCTTAATAGAGGACGTTTCCAGACACCGGGAAACCCTCGCACTGGCGGGCCTGGGGGAAGTGTTTGAATCTCGGAGGGCAACCTGACTGGGAGGGAAACAATAAATAAAACCCACAGATCACGAGCCTAAAAGCAACTCCCAGCAGAAAAGTACCCAAGACACCTGCATCCGCCACCAGCAAGTGGGGGCAGAACGGAGAGGAGCGAGCGGCATTGCTTGGGGTAGGGTCCGGGCCTGAGTGCCCTGAGGACAATCGGAGGGAGCTTTTGTGAGTTGCCAACTTGAACTGTGGGAGAGCAAAAGAGAGAGAGAAAATTAACCGGCCCGAGCACACTGCCTGCCGTTCACAGAACAAAGGGACCGAGAAAGGCTGCGGACCGGCCCAGCCCCACCAGAGGCAGGAGGCAGGGGGGAGGAGAAGGGGGCAGGCTCAGCCCCAAGGACCTCATCCCCTGCCACACTGCCAACAGGCCCCCAGTTTCTAATCAAAGACCTCCTGAGATTCTGGATGGTCGACATCCGCAGGGAGGGTCGCGGCGAGACAAAGGGCGCGGGCAGAAACTGAGACTGGGACCACGGAAGGGAGTGGGCGTGCCACACCCGGGGAGAGTGAGCCCGTCAAGCCCCTGGCTGCCTGGACCGCTCTGACGGGGAAGGCACAAAGAGCACGCGCAGCTTTTTCTTCCGTGCTTTTGTGGAACACCCGAGGGCTGGAACCGCGCATAGCGCGGGGCGCACTCCATATAGAGCAGCTGGGAGCCTGAGCAGCGCAGACGGAGAAAGCAGCGCCAGCCCCTCCCGGCAGCATCAGCCCCTCCCCGCAGCGCAACGGAACTAGCTACCTGAATAAGAGTCCACCTCCGCCCGCCTGTGTCAGGGCGGAAATCAGACACTGAAGAGACCAGCAAACAGAAGCCAAATAAACAAAGGGAACCGTTTCAGAAGGGACCAGTGCAACAGATTAAAATCCCTGTAGAAAACACTGACTACACCGGAAGAGGCCTGTAGATATCGAGAAGTGTAAGCTGGAACGAGGAGCTATCTGAAACTGAGCCGAACCCACACTGACCGCAACAGCTCCAGAGAAACTCCTAGATATAATTTTACTTTTTTCTCTTTTTTTTTTTAATTTTTTTAATTTTTTTATCTTTTTCTTCTTTTTTCTTTCTTCTCTTTTATTTTCCTTTAAAATCCCCTATTACTCCCCATTACTCCTTAACTTTCATTTCCACAGACTTTTACGATTTTTTAATTAGGGGGAAAAAAATTTTTTTTTTTCTTTTTCTTTCTTTTTTTTTCTTTTTTTTCTTTCCTTTTTCTCTTCTATTTTCTATTTTTCTTTTTCTCTTATTTCTTTTAAAGTCCTCTAGTACTCCTCTACTACTCCTTAATTTTCATTTTCAATACACTATAACCTTACAAAAAAAAAAGAAGAGAAGCCCTATTTTTAAACCAAACTTCATATATATTTCTAAAATTTTTTTTGTGTGTTTTGGTTTTTGTTTTTAATATAGTATTTTTAAGAGTCTAACCTCTACTCTAGATTTTTAATTTTTGTTTTTCAGTATATGATATAAATTGTGAACATTTAAGAACCCAATATTCAGTTCCCATTTTTATTCAGTAGTGTGTTGATTATTCTCTCCCAATCTTGACTCTCTGTTTTCTACCTCAGAACACCTCTATTTCCTCCTTTCCCCTTCTCTTCCCAATCCAATTCTGTGAATCTTTGTGGGTGACTGGGCTACGGAGAACACTCTGGGAACAGACAACTGCATAGATCTGTCTCTCTCCTCTTGAGTCCCCCTTTTTCTCCTCCTGCTCATCTCTATCTCCCTCCTCCCTCTCCTCTTCTTCATGTAACTCTGTGAACCTCTCTGGGTGTCCCTAATGGGGGAGAATCTTTTTGCCATTAACCTAGAAGTTTTATTATCAGTGCTGTATAGTTGGAGAAGTCCTGAGACTACAGGAAGAATAAAACTGAAATCCAGAGGCAGGAGACTTAAGCCCAAAACCTGAGAACACCAGAAAACTCCTGACTACATGGAACTTTAAGTAATAAGTGACCGTCCAAAAGCCTCCATACCTACGCTGAAACCAACCACCACCCAAGAGCCAATAAGTTTTAGAGCAAGACATACCACGCAAATTCTCAAGCAACGCAGAAACATAGCCCTGAACGTCAACATACAGGCTGCCCAAGGTCACACCTAACACACCTAACATAGACCCATCTCAAAACTCATTACTGGGCACTCCATTGCTCTCCAAAGAGAAGAAATCAAGTTCCACGCACCCGAACACCGACACAAGCTTCCCTAACCAGGAAACCTTGACAAGCCAATCGTCTAACCCCACCCACTGGGTAAAACCTCCACAATAAAAAGGAACCACAGACCTCCAGAATACAGAAAGCCCACTCCAGACACAGCAATCTAAACAAGATGAAAAGGCAAAGAAATACCCAACAGGTAAAGGAACATGAAAAATGCTCACCAAGTCAAACAAAAGAGGAGGAGATAGGGAATCTACCTGAAAAAGAATTTAGAATAATGATAATAAAATTGATCCAAAATTTTGAAAACAAAATGGAGTTACAGATAAATAGCCTGGAGACAAAGATTGAAAAGATGCAAGAAATGTTTAATAAAGACCTAGAAGAAATAAAAAAGTCAATTAAAAATGAATAATGCAATGAATGAGATCAAAAACACTTTGGAGGGAACCAAGAGTAGAATAACGGAGACAGAAGATAGGATAAGTGAGGTAGAAGATCAAATGGTGGAAATAAATGAAGCAGAGAGGAAAAAAGAAAAAAGGATCAAAAGAAATGAGGACAACCTCAGGGACCTCTGGGACAATGTGAAATGCCCCAACATTCGAATCATAGGAGTCCCAGAAGACGAAGACAAAAAGAAAGGCCATGAGAAAATACTTGAGGAGATAATAGCTGAAAACTTCCCTAAAATGGGGAAGGAAATAGCCACCCAAGTCCAAGAAACCCAGAGAGTCCCAAACAGGATAAACCCAAGGTGAAACACCCCAAGACACATATTAATCAAATTAACAAAGATCAAACACAAAGAACAAATACTAAAAGCAGCAAGGGAGAAACAACAAATAACACACAAAGGGATTCCAATAAGGATAACAGCTGATCTATCAATAGAGACCCTCCAGAAGGCCAGAAGGGAATGGCAGGACATACTGAAAGTAATGAAAGAGAATAAACTACAACCTAGATTACTGTACCCAGCAAGGATCTCATTCAGATATGAAGGAGAATTCAAAAGCTTTACAGACAAGCAAAAGCTGAGAGAATTCAGCACCACCAAACCAGCTCTTCAACAAATGCTAAAGGATCTTCTCTAGACAGGAAATGCAGAAAGGTTGTATAAACGTGAACCCAAAACAACAAAGTAAATGGCAACAGGACCACACCTATGAATAATTACCTTAAATGTAAATGGGTTGAATGCCCCAACCAAAAGACAAAGATTGGCTGAATGGATACAAAAACAAGACCCCTATATATGCTGTCTACAAGAGACCCACCTCAAAACAAGAGACACATACAGACTAAAAGTGAAGGGCTGGAAAAAAATATTTCATGCAAATGGAGACCAAAAGAAAGCAGGAGTCGCAATACTCATATCAGATAAAATAGACTTTCAAATAAAGGATGTGAAAAGAGACAAAGAAGGAAGATCAATCAATCAATTATATATATATGCACCTAACATAGGAGCACCGCAATAAGTATGGCAAACGCTAACGAGTATGAAAGAGGAAATTAATAGTAACACAATAATAGTGGGAGACTTTAATACCCCACTCACAACTATGGATAGATCAACTAAACAGAAAATTAACAAGGAAACACAAACCTTAAATGACACAATGGACCAGCTAGACCTAATTGATATCTATAGGACATTTCACCCCAAAACAATCAACTTCACCTTTTTCTCAAGTGCACACGGAACCTTCTCCAGAATAGACCACATCCTGGGCCATAAATCTGGTCTTGGAAAATTCAAAAAAATTGAAATCATTCCAGTCATCTTTTCTGACCACAGTGCAGTAAGATTAGATCTCAATTACAGGAAAAAAATTGTTAAAAATTCAAACATATGGAGGCTAAATAACACGCTTCTGAATAACCAACAAATCATAGAAGAAATCAAAAAAAGAAATCAAAACATGCATAGAAGTGAATGAAAATGAAAACACAACAACCCAAAACCTATGGGACACTGTAAAAGCAGTGCTAAGGGGAAGGTTCATAGCATTACAGGCTTACATCAAGAAACAAGAAAAAAGCCAAATAAATAACCTAACTCTACACCTAAAGCAATTAGAGAAGGAAGAAATGAAGAACCCCAGGGTTAGCAGAAGGAAAGAAATCTTAAAAATAGGGCAGAAATAAATGAAAAAGAAACTAAAGAGACCATAGCAAAAATCAACAAAGCTAAAAGCTGGTTTTTTGAAAAAATAAACAAAATTGACAAACCATTAGCAAGACTCATTAAGAAACAAAGAGAGAAGAACCAAATTAACAAAATTAGAAATGAAAATGGAGAGATCACAACAGACAACACTGAAATACAAAGGATCATAAGAGACTACTACCAGCAGCTCTATGCCAATAAAATGGACAACTTGGATGAAATGGACAAATTCTTAGAAAAGTATAACTTTCCAAAACTGAACCAGGAAGAAATAGAAGATCTTAACAGACCCATCACAAGCAAGGAAATCGAAACTGTCAATCAAAAATCTTCCAGCAAACAAAAGCCAGGACCAGATGGCTTCACAGCTGAATTCTACCAAAAATTTAGAGAAGAGCTAACACCTACCTTACTCAAACTCTTCCAGAAAATTGCAGAGAAGGTAAACTTCCAAACTCATTCTATGAGGCCACCATCACCCTAATTCCAAAACCAGACAAAGATGCCACAAAAAAAGAAAACTACAGGCCAATATCACTGATGAACATAGATGCAAAAATCCTTAACAAAATTCTAGCAAACAGAATCCAACAACATATTAAAAAAAATCATACACCATGACCAAGTGGGCTTTATCCCAGGAATGCAAGGATTCTTTAATATCCACAAATCAATCAATGTAATACACCACATTAACAAATTGAAAGATAAAAACCATATGATTATCTCAATAGATGCAGAGAAAGCCTTTGACAAAATTCAACACTCATTTATGATTAAAACTCTCCAGAAAGCAGGAATAGAAGGAACATACCTCAACATAATAAAAGCTATATATGACAAACCCACAGCAAGCATCACCCTCAATGGTGAAAAATTGAAGCATTTCCCCTGAAATCAGGAACAAGACAAGGGTGCCCACTCTCACCACTACTATTCAACATAGTGTTGGAGGAAGTTTTTGGCCACAGCAATCAGAGCAGAAAAAGAAGTAAAAGGAATCCAGATAGGAAAAGAAGAAGTGAAACTCTCACTGTTTGCAGATGACATGATCCTCTACATAGAAAACCCTAAAGACTCTACCAGAAAATTACTAGAGCTAATCAATGAATATAGTAAAGTTGCAGGATATAAAATTAACACACAGAAATCCCTTGCATTCCTATATACTAACAATGAAAAAACAGAAAGAGAAATTAAGGAAACAATACCATTCACCATTGCAACAAAAAGAATAAAATACTTAGGAGTATATCTACCTAAAGAAACAAAAGACCTATACATAGAAAACTATAAAACACTGATGAAAGAAATCAAAGAGGACACAGATGGAGAAACATACCGTGTTCATGGATTGGAAGAATCAATATTGTCAAAATGGCTATTCTACCCAAAGCAATCTATAGATTCAATGCAATCCCTATCAAGCTACCAACGGTATTTTTCACAGAACGAGAACAAATAATTTCACAATTTGTATGGAAATACAAAAACCTTGAATAGCCAAAGCAATCTTGAGAAAGAAGACTGGAACTGGAGGAATCAACCTGCCTGACTTCAGACTCTACTACAAAGCCACAGTCATCAAGACAGTATGGTACTGGCACAAAGACAGAAATATAGATCAATGGAACAGAATAGAAAGCCCAGAGATAAATCCACGAACCGATGGACACCTTATCTTTGACAAAGAGGCAAGGATATACAATGGAAAAAAGATAACCTCTTTAACAAGTGGTGCTGGGAAAACTGGTCAACCACTTGTAAAAGAATGAAACTAGAACACTTTCTAACACCATACACAAAAATAAACTCAAAATGGATTAAAGATCTAAATGTAAGACCAGAAACTATAAAACTCCTAGAGGAGAACATAGGCAAAACACTCTCCGACATAAATCACAGCAAGATCCTCTATGACCCACCTCCCAGAATATTGGAAATAAAAGCAAAACTAAACAAATGGGACCTAATGAAACTTAAAAGCTTTTGCACTACAAAGGAAACTATAAGTAAGGTGAAAAGACAGCCCTCAGATTGGGAGAAAATAATAGCAAATGAAGAAACAGACAAAGGATTAATCTCAAAAATATACAAGCAACTCCTGAAGCTCAATTCCAGAAAAATAAATGACCCAATCAAAAAATGGGCCAAAGAACTAAACAGACATTTCTCCAAAGAAGACATACAGATGGCTAACAAAACACATGAAAAGATGCTCAACATCACTCATTATCAGAGAAATGCAAATCAAAACCACAATGAGGTACCATTACACGCCAGTCAGGATGGCTGCTATCCAAAAGTCTACAAGCAATAAATGCTGGAGAGGGTGTGGAGAAAAGGGAACCCTCTTACACTGTTGGTGGGAATGCAAACTAGTACAGCCACTATGGAGAACAGTGTGGAGATTTCTTAAAAAACTGGAAATAGAACTGCCATATGACCCAGCAATCCCACTTCTGGGCATACACACCGAGGAAACCAGATCTGAAAGAGACACGTGCACCCCAATGTTCATCGCAGCACTGTTTAAATAGCCAGAACATGGAAGCAACCTAGATGCCCACAGCAGATGAATGGATAAGGAAGCTGTGGTACATATACACCATGGAATATTACTCAGCCATTAAAAAGAATTCATTGGAATCAGTTCCAATGAGATGGATGAAACTGGAGCCCACTATACAGAGTGAACTAAGCCAGAAAGATAAAGAACATTACAGCATACTAACACATATATATGGAATTTAGAAAGATGGTAGCGATAACCCTATATGCAAAACAGAAAAAGAGACACAGAAATACAGAACAGACTTTTGAACTCTGTGGGAGAAGGTGAGGGTTGGATGTTTCAAAAGAATAGCATGTATATTATCTGTGGTGAAACAGATCACCAGCCCAGGTGGGATGCATGAGACAAGTGCTCGGGCCTGGTGCACTGGGAAGACCCAGAGGAATCGGGTGGAGAGGGAGGTGGGAGGGGGGATTGGGATGGGGAATATGTGTAAATCTATGGCTGATTCATATCAATGTATGACAAACCCCCCCCCCAAAAAAAAGCATAATAAAAAAAAAAGTAAAAAAAAAGTAAAGAAATAAATTGAGATTTGAATCACTTTCCACAGAAGGTGAGCTAGAATGTATACTCTGAACTTAATCAAGTTGAATCCTGCTTCTAAAAATAATCAACATTCCCCAGAAGATTATAACAGAACACAAAATCTACCCAACATAACTTCTACTTTGTCTAGAATATAATCTCAAACTTCTCAAAATAAAAGAACTAAGAAAATGTGACTCATTTTCAAGAGAAAACACAACTGACAAATGAGAATGCTGCAATGATCTAGATGTGGAAATTACAAAGAAAAGGTTTTAAAGCAGCTACTAAACTATGCTCCATGAAATAAAGGAAAACACACTAGAAATGAATGATAAGGTAGGCAATCTCAATAGAGAAACAGAAGTTATATTTTAAAAAAAAGGGAAACAAATAGAAGCTAAATTTTGAGTTGAAAAATATAAAATTTGAAATAAAAAATTAACTGGATGGGCTGAAGAACAGAATGAAGGTTACCAAGGAAAGAATAAGTGGAATGAGGGAAAAGATCAATAAAAAGTATTCATCTCAAGAACAGACTGAATAAAACATTGAAAATAAAGTAGAATATAACCACAGGGAGACACACGATGTAATATCAAAATGTCTGATTTATATGTAGTTGAAAATCCAGAGGGAGAGGATCAAGATAGGGCAGAAAAAGTACCTGAAGAAACAATGACCTCAAACTCCCCAAATTTGATGATAAATTTATGAACTAGAGGAGCATGCAAAGTCAAGAAAACCATAACTAGACACATCATAATCAAGCTGTTGAAAACCAAAGATAAAGAAAGAAGTTAGAGAAAAGAAAGAAAACTTCTTGAAAGAAGTTAGAGAAAAATAACACATTAAGCAGAAAGGAAAAATGGAGACAATACTGACAAATTTCCTATCCAAAGCCATGGAAGACAGAAACCAGTGGAATAACTTTAAAAGGCTGAAAGAAAGAAATGTCAACCTAGAATTTCATATCCAGTGAAAATTTCAAGATTAAAAATAAAGACATTTCAGATAAACAAAAATTAAGAGACATCATGCAGAGATATGTCTCAGAAGAAATAATAAAGAAAGTAATGAATAAATAATAAAGAACAGTAACAAATCATAAAAGGGAGTAAAAATAGGGAAAACTGAATTTTCAGAAGTGGTATATAGTAAATATCTTAATAAATACATAAGACTATTTTTCTCTTAAATTCTTTAAAGTACATATGTGTTTAAAGCAAAAAGTATAACATTATCAGGAGAGATTTCAAATATATGCAGGTATAATTCATATGATAACTATAACATAAGGAATAGTGGAAGGGAATTAAAGGGATGCATATGATTGCAAATATTCTGCATTTTAGAATGTGGTGGTACAATAGAATGAGAAAGGTTAAGTATGTACACTCTAATTCCCAGACAACCACTAACAAAAAGAGATATACCCAAAATCCAATAGGTAGGTTAAAATGGAATACAAACACATATTCAAGTAATCAACAGAAATCAATTAAAATGGAACAAATAAAACAGACCTAAATCCAACCATATTAATAATTAAATGTTAATTTAATTCCAGTAAAAGTCAGAGATTGACAGTAAGACTAAACTATTTTCTGCCTATTAAAGACATACTTTAAATGCAAAGCCACAAATAATTTGAAAAAAACAGTGGACAAAAAGAAATAAACCATGCAAACAGTAATCATAAGAAGGCTGGTGTGAATGTTTTTAGTAGATTGATTAGTCAGACTTCATAACAAAGAATGTTACCAGGGATAAAATTACCAGGGACATTTAATATTGGTAAAAATACATCAGGAAGAAATAAAATCATAAATGTGACCTAATAATAGAAACCAAAAATATGTAAATCAAAACTTAACAGAAGTAAAGGAAGACAGGAACAATACCACAATTATAGTGAAATTTCGGCATGCATTTTTCATCATCTAGTAGACAAACTAGACAAAAATGTTAGTGAAACAGAAATCTGAATAACACAATCCATCACCTCAGTCTAACTGACATATATACTACTTTATACATATAAACTGTAGTATATACTTTCTTTGCAAACATGTGATACATAATCACCAAAATAGACAACATGCTGAGCCATAAAACAGTATTATTTCCAAGGATCGAATCTCATAGAGTATTCTCTAACCACAACAGAATTAAAATTAGAAATTAATAACAATGTTCAAGAAGACCCCAAATATCCAGAATTAAACACATTTCTAAATAATCATGAGTCAAAGGTGATATCATAAGGGAATTAAGAAAACCCAAAAGAAGTAGAAGGTAGTAAATAAAGACAAGAGCAGAAATGAATGAAGGAGAAAAACAGTAGAGAAAAATGAACAAAGCAAAAGCTGCTTCTTTGAAAATATCAACAGAATTGACAAACCCAAAGTCAAATGAGGAAGGAACAAAAGAGTGAGAACACAAATCACCAATATCATCACTGATAAGAGTTCTTCCTCATCACAGATCTTATAAACATTAGAGATCTAATATGAGACACTATGAGCAAGTTAATGCCAACAAATTTATAAGTTATATGACATGGATAAATTTCTTGAAAAATATAAATATAAAATAAAAATATAAATTTACCAAAGTTGACAGGAGAAGAACCTAAATAACCTTATATCTAATCAAGAAACCGAATATGTTATCAAAAGCTTTTCCCCAAAGAAACTCCCAGACTTAGGTGGGTTCACCAGTGAATTCTATTATACCATCAATGGAAAAATAGCACTAAGATTATAGACTTCTTCAGAAATGAGAAGGGAAACAGTGCTGAATGTATTTTATCAGGACAGCATAACACTGACAACTAAGCCTTATAAGGAATCCACCCCTACCCTGCCCCTCATCAAATTATGAATCAGCATCCCTCATGACCAGAGATGGCAAAGATCCTTAAAAAATTTTAGCAAACCAAATCCAACAATGTAAAAAAGAAAAAAGCGTAACACATCAAGACTAAATTGAATTTATTTCAGGAATGTAAGGCTGGATTAGCACTTTAAAAAATCAGTGTAATTAACCATATTAAAAGGCTAAAAAGAAAACCAATAATTGCATTAGAATTATTTCACAAAATTCAACATATACCTACGATAGAAACTTTCAAAGGAAAGTTACCTAGAAAAAGTAGGTAACATCCTCAAACTGATGAAGGACATCTATGAAAAACCTACAGCTAAAATAATACTTAATGATGGAAGAGTGTATTTTTCCCTTTTGATCACAATTAAGGCAAAGATGCCTGCTGTCACCACTTTTAGTTAACATTGTACCAGAGGTCCTTACCAGTTCAATAAGAAAATAAAAAGCAAAAAGATTGGAAAGAAAAAAAAAAAAGATCAGAAAGAAGAAAAAAATGATCCCTATTTGATATTTGGATTTCAAAAACAAAATCTATAAAATAACTAGTAGAATTAATAATTGAATTTGAGGTCACAAGATACAAGCTGAAAACAATAAGAAGATAGTAGCATTTTATTATATATGCTTGGGGAAAAATTTAACTAAAAACATCCAAGCTCTCCATATCAAAACTACAAAACATCGTGACAAGAAATTAAATAAGACCTAAATAAACAGAAAGGAGGATCAGGTTCACTGATTACATGGCTAAGTATTACAGTTCTTCCAAAAGACTGAATAAAATCTCAACCAAATTCTAGCATTCTCTTTTTTTAGATGTTAATAAGCCTATTCTAAACTTTGTATCTAAACACAAAAGGCCTAGAATAACCAAAGAATTTTTTAAAAGGAAAACATTGGAGGATTTAGCCAACCTAACTTCAAAACTTGTTATAAAGATACAGTATTGGCAGAAAGACAGATGAATAGATCAGTGTGGCAGAGTAGAGAATCCAGAAATAGACCAAAACATATGTGGTCAATTAATTTTTGTCCAGGTTCCAAAGCAATTCAACAGGGACAGAAATGTATTTCAAAAACTGATGCTGGAGCAACAAGATATTCACTTGGAAAAAAAAGTAAACACAAACCCTTCCTTCATACAATACACACAAAATCCAATCAAAAGGATCACAAACCTAAAGATAAAACTTAAAATTACAGCATTTTGGAAGAAAATATAGAAAATATTTGCAACCTTGGGGTCTTTTATACACAAAAATATGAGCCTTACAAGAAAAAAAATAGATAAATAAAACTTCATCAGAAGTGTAAAAGACACCATTAGCAAAAATGCAAACCATGACCAGGAGAAAAATATTCATATGAAGCACATATGTTAGGCAAAGGACTTGTATTAGTTCAGTTCAGTCGCTCAGTCGTGTCCGACTCTTTGCGACCCCGTGAACCACAGCGCGCCAGGCCTCCCTGTCCATCACCAACTCCTAGAGTTTGCCCAAACTCATGTCCAGAGTCGGTGATCCCATCTAATCATCTCATCCTCTGTCATTCCCTTCTCCTCCTGCCTTCAATCTTTCCCAGCATCAGGGTCTTCTCAAATGAGTCAGCTCTTCGCATCAGGTGGCCAAAGTATTGGAATTTCAGCTTCAGCATCAGTCTTTCCAATGAACACCCAAGACTGATTTCCTTTAGGATGGACTGGTTGGATCTCCTTGCAGTCCAAGAGACTCTCAAGAGTCTTCTCCAACACCACAGTTCAAAAGCATCAATTCTTCAGAATTCAGCTTTCTTTATAGTCCAACTCTCACATCCATACATGACTACTGGAAAAACCATAGCCTTGACTAGACGGACCTTTGTTGACAAAGTAATGTCTCTGCTTTTTAATATGCTGTCTAGGTTGGTCATAACTTTCCTTCCAAGGAGTAAGCGTCTTTTAATTTCATGGCTGCAATCACCATCTGCAGTGATTTTGGAGCCCCCCAAAATAAAGTCAGCCACTGTTTCCACTGTTTCCCCATCTGTTTGCCATGAAATGATGGAACCAGATTCCATGATCTTAGTTTTCTGAATGTTGAGCTTTAAGCCAACTTTTTCACTCTCCTCTTTCACTTTCATCAAGAGGCTCTTTAGTTCTTCTTCACTTTCTGCCATAAGGGTGGTGTCATCTGCATATCTGAGGTTATTGATATTTCTCCCAGCAATCTTGATTCCAGCTTGTGTTTCATCCAACCCAGCGTTTCTCATGATGTACTCTGCATATAAGTTAACTAAGTAGGGTGACAAGATACAGCCTTGATGTACTCCTTTTCCTATTTGGAACCAGTCTGTTGTTCCATGTCCACTTCTAACTGTTTCTTCCTGACCTGCATACAAGAGGCAGGTCAGGTAGTCTGGTATTCTCATCTCTTTCAGAATTTTCCACAGTTTATTGTGATCCACACAGTCAAAGGCTTTGGCATAGTCAAAAAAGCAGAAATAGATGTTTTTCTGGAACTCTCTTGCTTTTTCGATGATCCAGCGGATGTTGGCGATTTGATCTCTGGTTCCTCTGCCTTTTTAAAAACCAGCTTAAACATCTGGAAGTTCACGGTTCATGTACTGTTGAAGCCTGGGTTGGAGAATTTTAAGCATTACTTTACTAGCGTGTGAGATGAGTGCACTTGTGCGATAGTTTGAGCATTCTTTGGCATTGCCTTTCTTTGGGATTGGAATGAAAACGGACCTTTTCCAGTCCTGTGGCCACTGCTGAGTTTTCCAAATTTGCTGGCATATAGAGTGCAGCACTTTCACAGCATCATCTTTTAGAATTTGAAATAGCTCAACTGGAATTCCATCACCTCCACTAGCTTTGTTCGTAGTGATACTTCCTAAGGCCCACTTGACTTCACATTCCAGGATGTCTGGCTCTAGGTGAGTGATCACACCGTGACTATCTGGGTCGTGAAGATCTTTTTTGTATAGTTCTTCTGTGTATTCTTGCCACCTCTTCTTAATATTTTCTGCTTCTGTTAGGTCCATACCATTTCTGTCCTTTATTGAGCCCATCTATGCATGAAATGTTCCCTTGGTATCTCAAATTTTCTTGAA
Organism: Cervus canadensis; assembly: GCF_019320065.1. Taxonomy (NCBI): domain Eukaryota; kingdom Metazoa; phylum Chordata; class Mammalia; order Artiodactyla; family Cervidae; genus Cervus; species Cervus canadensis. The sequence goes on along the minus strand of NC_057390.1, from coordinate 66,373,921 downwards.
GAGATTTCTAGTCTTTCCCATTCTATTGTTTTCCTCTATTTCTTTGCATTGATCACTGAGGAAGGCTTTCTTATCTCTCCTTGCTATTCTTTGGAACTCTGCATTCAAATGGGTATATCTTTTCTTTTCTCCTTTGCTTTTTGCTTCTCTTATTTTCACAATTATTTGTAAGACCTCCTCAGACAGCCATTTTGCTTTTTTGCATTTCTTTTTCTTGGGGATGGTCTTGACCCCTGTCTCCTATACCATGTCATGAACCTCTGTCCATAGTTCATCAGGCACTCTGAATATATAAAGAACTGATAAATCAAACAATAAGAGGAAGATAATCCATTCAAAATGATCCAAAGATTTGATCAGACATTTTACCAAGAAGTATACAAAAACAGTCAATAACCAATATGAAAAATGTCCCACATCTTAAGTTGTCAGTTAAATGAACATTAACACCACAATGAGGTACCACCATACATGCAGTAGAAAGACTAAAATTAAAAATATTGACTATACTAAGTATTGGTGAGGCAAAATGGAATGGCTGGAACTTTAACACACTATTGGTGCATATGTGAAATGATATATCTACTGAGTGGGATTTCTGGGTTTCACTTGTGCATATATTCAACTTCACTACATATGCCTCAGTATTTTCCAAGGTTGTTAACAATTTATAATCTCACCAGTGATGTAAAAGAGTTCCTGTTGCTCTATCTCCTCATTAATGCTGCATATTGGCAGGATTCTTATTTGTATCCATCTGGTGGAAGTAAAATGGCAACACTCTGCAGTCTTAATTTATGTCTCCTTGAAATTACTGGTAAGACTGAGCATCTTTCAATATTTTTATTCTTGTATTCTCTCTTGTATGAGATGAATATTCACATCTATGCCTATTTGTCTGTAAGTTATATTTTTCTTATGGACTTGGAGGAATTCTTTATTTACTCTGGATATTTCTATTTTGTTGACCACATGTGTTGTAAACCTCTTCTCCCAGTTGGCAGTTTATTTTTTTACCTCCTTTAAAATGTCTTTGGATGAACAGAGATATTCATTGTATACAAATATAAACATGTTATGAATCTTTGCTTAGAAGTTTAATTTTTATAAATTGAGCCATATGTTAATTCTTATGGGAACTTAATTTAAGAAATTTTGTGAGAGTTTCTCTCTTTAAAAACAGGAAGTTCATTTGTAATTTACACATTCATTCCCAAAAGTATTGATTAAAATTTTTTATGGCCCTATAATAATGTTTTTAAGAAGTATGATATTCACAGCAAAATTCTGAAATGAACTTGTAAAGAAACACTTTTGAGTACTTAGGAAATGGTGCATGTTTTTCTAGAGGCAAATAGCACCTTACCAAAATCAATCATTTAACTTTCTCGCTCTTTTTCTTCTTTTTCTTTTTTTCTATTCTAACAATAGACTTCCAACTTTAGGATAATAGGAGAATGCCATACATATGGTCATATGTATATGACTGATTTATATACATATAGATAGATAAAATATATGATTTTTTAAAATTGTTCAATAAAAATCACCCTTTATTCCTTATATATAAAATGGTAAAATCAAGCTAGACTGAGTAGGTTGTATGTATCCTGTAGTATTATATAGAAGTACAGTGTAGTATAGCACAGTAAAGTAAAATATAATAAATATAATCCACAGTTTGAACCAGAAATCACAGACGAATGATTTCAGATTATCTTGAACTCATCATACTGTAATAGTCACAAAATTCTGTCCCTTGCACTAACATTTTTATCTTGGTCCTGGATGAAGATGTTGAAGTGAAAAGGAAAATACTTTCCAACACTTTCATCATTTGTAATGATAGAAAGAAAACATTACAATTAACTAAGCAGATGGCAGAAACAAAATTCTAAAGGACCTCAAAATCGAGAAGATGGAATTTAACCAATGAAACTACAAAGCTGTCTTCACATTTTAAAGTTCAGTTCAGTCGCTCAGTCGTGTCCGACTCTTTGCGACCCCATGAACCACAACATGCCAGGCCTCCCTGTCCATCACAAACTCCTAGAGTTTACTCAAACTCATGTCCCCCCCTCGCCTCCGCGCTTCCAAGATGACCGAGAAAAGAAGGAACAACAGTCGTGCCAAAAAGGGCTGCAGCCACGTGCAGCCTATTCACTGCACCAACTGTGCCCAATGTGTGCCCAAGGATAAGGCCATTAAGAAGTTCGTCATTCGGAACATCATAGAGGCTGCAGCCATCAGGGACATTTCTGAAGCGAGTGTTTTCGACACCTATGTGCTTCCCAAGCTGTGTGTGAAACTACATTACTGCGTGAGTTGTGCCATTCACAGCAAGGTAGTCAGGAATCGCTCTTGGGAAGCCTGGAAGGACTGAACACCTCTACCCCCATTTAGACCTGCGGGTGCTGCCCCATGTCCTCCACCAAAGCCCATGTAAGGATCCAAGTCCTTAAAGACTGAAGAAATATTGGTTTCTCTGAAAAGACAATAAAATGGAAATTATATTTAAAAAAAAAAAAAACAACTCATGTCCATTGAGTTGGTGATGCCATCCAGCCATCTCATCCTCTTCCGTCCCCTCCTCCTCTTGCCCTCAATCCCTCCCAGCATCAGGGTCTTTTCAAATGAGTCAACTCTTCGCATGACATGGCCAAAGTACTGGAGTTTCAGCTTCAGCATCAGTCCTTCCAATGAACACCCAGGACTGATCTCCTCTAGGATGGATTGGTTGGATCTCCCTGCAGTCCAAGGGACTCTCAAGAGTCTTCTCCAATACCACAGTTCAAAAGCATCAATCCTTTGGTGCTCAGCTTTCTTTATAGTCCAACTCTCATATCCATACATGAGCACTGGAAGTAAATAGTGAGTGGGCTCTGCCTTGGTTAAATTTCATTGCGGAATTATTTTGTGTGCCTTGCTTGACTTCCTGTTTTAAATGAGGCAATGTGGTGAAAGACTGGACACAGTCTGAACTGCTGTCACCGTAGTAAGGGGTTGCTTTGGAAGGGACACCTCCAGCCCCCTAATCAAAGCTGCTCTTGACCCCACGTGGCCATCTAACCCACTGTGTTCAGTTCTGGGGGCCACACATTAAGAGAACCATCAACATATTCAATGGTATCCAAAGAGAGCAGCAGAGGGTACCTGGCCAGGGAGGAAGCAGTCTGCTTGCAAGGATGGTTTCCTAGTATGCAGTTATATCCACTTAGAAATGGTGATGACTTTTTCTAGTTGGCACAAACTTGCCATCAGCTAAGTACACAAGGAATCTAGAGATTAATTCCTGGGAAGTTAGAAATCTAGGAATATCTATTGGGAGAAAGACTGAAGGAGTTACAGTGACTGTCAGATCCAGCCCTGTACTCCTAATACCCAGCCCTCTAGAATAATCCTGGTCTTAGAGAGCTCAGATTTAACAGTCTCTGGTCCCACAGGTAGGATCCCCTTTGCTGCTTCTCTAACTCCCAAGATAATACTCCCTTTCAGAAAACTGGGCTTTGCCCTATCTCTTTAAAAAAAAAAAAAAAGACATCGTGGAATAGTGGTCAAGAGCATGTGAAATCAGATCGAAACTTTGGTTTGAATCCAGATATTGCTTAGTGACTAAGCAGTGCCCTTAATATCGCTGAGCCTCCTTTTCTTACATATAAAATGGACTGGAGGTGGTGGCAATAAAACCAGCCTTTTAACAGTAGGCGGGTATTAAATGAGAAGTTTCTTGTAAAGGGCTTGGCATAGAACATAACAACTAGGTAAGTAGATCTTGTGACCATCACTGCCAGGATCTCCTCGTACCCACTGCCCTGCCCTGTGACAGGAAGGGGCACCCCAGACATTGGCCAGTTACTCCTGGACTTCCAACAGTAGGCCCTCCCAACTCCACAGAGTTGAGTCCAACAGAGTAGCCACTAGATACGTGTGGCTTTTGAACACTTAACATATGGCAAATGCAACTAAGGAACTGAATTTTGTTTAATTTAATTTAATTAATTAAAGGAAATCAGTCCTAAATATTCATTGGAAGGACTGATGCTAAAGCTGAAGCTCCAATACTTTGGCCACCTGATGCAAAGAACTGACTCATTACAGAAGACCCTGATGCTGGGAAAGACTGAAGGCAGGAGGAAAAGGGGATGACATGGTTGGATGGCATCACTGACTTGATGGACATGAGTTTGAGCAAGTTCCGGGAGTTGGTGATGGACAGGGAAGCCTGGTGTGCCACGGTCCATGGGGTTGCAAAGAATCCGACACGACTGAGCGACTGAACTGAACTGATTTTATATTTAAATACCCACACACGTGGCTAGCAGCCGTCTTATTGGACAGAGTCAAGGCTAAGAGGCTAATGGCAGCGATGACCACAGAACCAGGAGGGCCTGAGCACCCCTAAGTGGAGACAGTCAAGATGAGGTTGGGTGATTATAAAAGAGGGGTGCAGAAGTAGCCCTGAATTGGGCAGATCCTTTCACTTTGACCTGCAGAGGTTCTCTGCACTCAACTGCTTGTCTTCAACATTGTATTTTTGCCACTAAACCACCCAGTTCCCTTCTGTCAGTGATAGGACAGGACAGACCTCATAGTGACAGGTGCAGGGCTGGCCCTGGTGCCCCGGCCTCTGGGCGGAGCTTAGCACATCCCAGCTACCAAGAGGGATGCTGTTTGCTTTTTGTTCTCAATCTGCTAAGAAACCGGAAGCAGCATTCAGCTGTTCCCTGCCGGGAGGGCTACACATAGCTCTCTCCTAGCTCATGTTTTTTTCCAGAACAGTGGAAATATATCTGATGTAATGTAGCAGAACACGACAAGGGACGGTTTTTCCCTTAACAAATACTCATTTGAAATAGTGCCCACACCCCGCACGAGAGGCGATCTATTTCCCACAACAGTGTTCCGGCAAAACCCATTACTAATTCCACAACTCAAATTAAAACTAACAGAGCTTGAAGGCTGGGGCTGACTGTGCTCTCTGCTGACAAGGAGCAAGGAAGGGTGGGGGGAGGGGCCCAGCGCACTCGCGTGTGTATGTGTTTAATTACACTGTTTAACACATCGAGAATAATTTAGCCACCCGAGTGGGGAAAATAAGGCACTTAACTGCTCTCCGGTGGAAAAGAGCTCCGTGCAAACCACTCTCAGCTACGTGCCCCGTCGTACACCTCAGGGCTTTGCAGGGAGAGAGGGTGGGGAGAAGGGGTGGAGACAAAGAACAAAGACGGGGGAGAGAGAAGGAGCGAGAGTGGCTTTGGGGCAGACGCAAATCCACTGTGAGTGAGTGGGGAGGGCACGTGACTATTTCTCAAGGAGAGTGGATATGAGACGGTGTGAAGGTGGGAACGAACATAAATTTCGAGCTTTAAAATGGAACTTAACACCTAGACCAGGGCTTTCCCTGGGTGTTTCCCCGGCTTCAGAATCGTCTCAGCAGCGTTCCCTGCCTTGGAGGCCTGGAAGCTATGAATGGAGGCTTGTAGACCGTGGGAAGGCAAGCCTCAGAGGAAGACTACCCAGGGCTCTCTCTGCAGAAGGGAAAACTGAGGCTTAAGATCAGACAAGAGGTGTCTGGGCAGCACGGGGAGTAGATGGCTGTCCGTCTCCCAGCTTCAAGACTGGTGCTCTGGCCTGGAAGCAAAGCTTGTCATGGGCCCTGCTGAGGGGTATCTTACTTTGTTTTGTTGGGGCTGAGAGGGGTCTGAGATAATCTCTAATCCAAGGACCTCGGGAGAGGAAGTGATGAGAGAAGTCTTTTACATGGCTTCAGATTTACAGAGCACTGCAGCGCCCCAGATGGGAACCGGGTGCCAGAGAAGTGAGTACTCAGAATAGAACTATCCATTGTCTGCCAGTGACTCTGGGTTCAATGCCAGGCCGACTGCCAAGGAGATGAACAGCCTGGCACAAGAGTGGCAGAAAGCAGAAGCCATTTGGGGTGGCCCATGGATGAGGCAACCCCACTGTGCTCTCCAGTAGGTGGCCTCTCCATGTGGACCCAGCCTCTTTGGGGACTCGTGGCTGATGGGTCCCTCTCAGGGCACCCTGTGGGGTAACAAGGAGAGCCCTTGCCAGGCAGCGAGGAGTCTGAGCCACTCCATTAAGTCCATGAGCCGCGCCTCTTCTCTGGCCTCTGTTTCACCGTTTGGAGCACTGAGCAAGTTGGACTTACTCTCTGAAGCGCTTTTCAGCTGTAACGTTCTGTGTTTCTGGAACTGAGAATATTCTATGCACACTCCATGATACTGTTGGGCAGGCAGTGAAACTGGAATACAGTATTCCTTTCAGTTAAGCTCATCACGTGCAAACACAGAAAATCCAAACATCTTTGCATGAAACGCTTCTCCTTCCCATCTCCCAAATGCTTTGGCATGTTACTCCATACAGAAAAGGGTTAGAGAGTTCCCAAGTAGCTTGTCGATGTATTCTGAGGACATGGCAGAGCATTCTTCCTGGGTTCTATAATTACATGTGTCCCAGAAACACTGTGTAATATTCAGTATGATCACGGATTTCTGGGCACGGCTCTTCCCCCATCTATAAAGAGAGGATAAACTTCCCGCTTACTAATTTAAACTTCTTCTAAAGCACATTAGGGGGATTTAGGAAGTTGGGCCCCATCGTGTATCAAATGATAATCTGATTTTAAGAGTTACTGTCTCCAACCCATCCTCCCCAGGTCACTCCAGATAGCTCGCTTCCCAGTGGGCAGGAACCTTATGTGTAGTTTCAGGTCCTCTTGGTCTTACCTATCTCTGGGACTCTTATCTTTCTTTTGAGGGTTTTCTTTGACTCTGGGTAAAGAAGAGGCTCTTCTCACTTCTTCCGGACTGAGGAGAGGTGCCAAACCTCAAGGAGTAGGATCTGGATTTCCCAGTGACTGCCAAGGGGCCAGATGCACAAGCCAGAGGTTCAGAAGCATTAATTCCCCATGGGGCAAACTTTGAGCAATGAAAAATGGAAGACAGAAGGGAGCCCACATGTAAATTTCCTCTCCAACATCTCTCTTGCAGATTATTCCAAGACCCAGCATTTCTGCAAAGCTAGTTGTAGGTGTTCTGCGTTAGCCAAGTAGCTGACTATTTCTCTTTGTGAAGAGACGTGGGTGACACATCCCCTTGTATTGCTTCCCAACCTGCTCTCCTCATTTCTTATTTCCCTCACTTTTGCTGCCCTGGGATTGCACCTCCCAGTGAGGCATTAGCATTCAAGCTTTGCCTCAAGCTTTGTTTTGTAGAGCATCCAGGATAGAATAATATCAACTGTAATAACTAGAATACTTTGAGCACTTATCATGTGCCAGGCACTTTACATATTTTATCTGCTAAGTACTTTACATATATTATCTCATTTAATCTTTTCAATAATTATGTGAAGCATACACTACTGTTACATGTTAGTGATGAGGAAACTGGGACCCAGAGAGGTTATATAACATGCCCAAATGATGGCATTAGAGATCACACATGGGAGGATCAAGTGCAGAGCTAGACACAGAGTACACCCTTAGGGTCAGTAGGTGGATCATTAATCTATATATTTCTCACTAGCACCTTTTCTTCTAAAGCATTCTTTCCAGTGAATCACTCACTGAATACTACCAATGAAGACATCAAAGAGGAAATCAGAAAATACCTCCAGACAAAATGAAAATGAAAGTACAACTCTTCAAAAAATCTACAGGATGTAGCAAAAGCACTTCTAAGAGGAAAGTTCATAGTGATACAGGCCTCCTCACGAAACAAGAACATCTGAAACAACCTAACTTACCACCTAAAAGAATTAGGCAAAGCACAAACAAAACCAAAGTCAGCAGAGGGAAGGAAATGATTGGAGAGGAAATTAAATAAAACAGATCAAAAAGATAATAGAAGGCATCAATGAAACCAATAGCTATTTTTTTTTTTAAAAGATAAAGTAATTTTGCTTATCCTGTATGTCAGAAAGGATGCAATGGTAAACAAAGACATGGTTCCTGCCATCAGGGTATCCCTGACGATAATGTGGCCCTCCTCCAGGTTGTCACTGAATGAGCAGAAAGCAAAGGTGACTCGCTGATTAAGAGAACCTCTCACTGTATGAAACGGGCAAAGTTGAGGTTATCTTCGTTTAGGGAGTCAACTCACCCTTTGCCCTAGTTTTTCTTAAAACTTGTACTTGGACCCTTTGCATCACTGACACCTGCTTTTTTGAGCTACTAAATCCATATCTCTGGGGGTGGAGATTTCGAAGCTACAGAATTAAGACAGTCTCTGAGACATTTATACGCTTACTAAAGTTTGGAGCGCTTTCTTGGTCCAAAGCCCTGAGAGGTCACCCCTCACACCCTACCTGTTTCGAAGACAGGTGTATTGATGCAGCCTGGTCAGCAGGACCCCCCGACAGGGAGCCGAGCTGGGACTAGGCGGTCCCACAGGCTCGGCTGCAGCTGCTCTGCGGGATGGAGGGTAATGGAGGGTACTGGTGGTGGAGCACAGTGAAAGTTCCTTTGCAGAAATGGCTGGCTGACAGCCGGCTGCCCTGCTGTCTGCTTGCTTCTGCCCCTTGGGCTCGTCCTTATATGGGCACGGCAGATACCGCCCCACCTTAGTTAAACAATGACTCCATCCTGGGGCCTGGAGAGAGGATATTGGATTTAACTGCAGATCTTCTCTCAAGCCGGTCTCCACCTGATGCCAATTCACTTCCTGGAGTCATGAGCTTTCGATTTCTTGCCTGCCCGATTTGTGGTCATCGGTGGTTTCCAGATAATTCAGTTGCTTTGTTTTAACTTCAGGGACTTTTCCTTCAGAGGAAGGGGTGAGAGAAGAGGGAAGTGCCTTTCCTTAGTGTCTCCTTCTCACATCCCAAGTGCCTTCGCCAGGTGTCGCACATCAAGAGCAGATATTCAAAGTAAGTCACACCACATGGGCTTTGTGCCGGAAGAGCATTTCCTTTTGGCAAATATAAATGGCAGACCCGATGAACCCCTGGGCGTGGAGAGACCCGGGGAAGGTCTCTGCATCATTCATGCTTAATGGATGGTGGAGAAAGGGATGAAGTGTGTAAGGCAGGCACTTCCTGACTCCAGACCCTGATAGCATGGTCCACTCGTGTTGTAGGTCTTGACTGAAAAAAAATGCACAGCCTAGAAGTTGAGAATTCTTAGGGCTTCAGGCCTGAGAGGCAGCCTCTCAGATAGCTCTGAGGGACTACTCCAAAGAGGTAAGGGAGGAACCAGGATTTATAGGAGTTTTTGTAACAAAGACCAGGTCATTGGAACATCAAAAGGTTACCATTAATGAAAGAAAATCAGTTATCTCAAGTTAAGGAATTTAGCACTTTTTGTTTATGGAAAGAGGCAAGAGTCCAGGCTCATTGGAATCACTCCTTTGATATGCACCTCGGCTATCTATGGCCAGTATCCTGTTCTTTCTCAGCCTGAGTCCCCTCAGGGTGCACTGTTGGGGGTGGCCGCAGTGTCTGAGGTACTTGGCAGTGAGCAGTCCTGTTCCTGTCCATCCATCCAGGGCTTTTGTAATGGCTGATGACTGCAACACCCTTTGTCTACTGACATGGCTGGCAGTATTTTTCACTCACAACATAAAAGAGGGAAAACTCGTCTCTACTGATGAGACATGGGAGGCCCTGCTAAGGAGTGAGTGATGGGTAGTGGAGCATTTGCCTAGAGAAGAAGGTGGTGAAGTGGTCCAGGCAGCGGTGAGCATGTTGAGAAAGTACAAATCCCAAGTGGACAGCTTGAGGAACTTGCATGAAGTGAAACCCAAATCACCCAAAGACATGTTAAAGGCAAACATTACCAGCACCCCAAAGCTCCCTTGGGGATCCCTTTCCCATCATTATCCTCCAGGACAGCCTCAAGGTAAACTATTCCCAGTCCTGTGCATTTTGACAAGCTTTATCCTCTTCCTCTTTTAAGAAAACAAATTCAATGTTGATTTAGGGGACTAAATCAAAAGCCCCTACAAAATATGACAAAGGAGACTATTGTGGTAGGGCAAACAGGTATACAGAGTATTTGCCATGTAATCAAATGGCTCATCTAACAGATTTCATGGATTTTTACATTCCTCTGTGGGTGGAAAAAGTCAACAAAGTGAGGTGATTTTTCTTAGTTCTGAGAAGTGTAAAGTGCAAGCTCACCCAGCTTTAGTGCTGTGCTGTGGGCTGCCCTCTGTATCAATCAGGCAAGTCATGTTCTTAGACTCAGAGCAATAGGTGACAAATCTAACAATATCTTCAAGAGAAGCATTATAAATGAAACTGGTTGGTTGGTATCTCCTGGGGAGGGGGGGTTCTGAAGAGCTCTGGTACCATAGTTCTTTATGTTTCAGTGCAGAAAAGAATTCAGCAAGAGGAAAAGTGATGGGTAAGAAGTGATTTATTAGAATAGGATGCTTGTGAGTTTTACAAATGGGCAGGTGAGAGATGCCACATCCTGGGAACTTACTGGGCTATAGTTTTGTAATCAAAGGAAAAGTGGAGAGGGCAGGAAGAACTTCCTTGTCTTTCTTGAGTAGACGTCATGCTTCCATCATCAGCTCCTCCTCCAAGTTGAGCAGGGGAGTTTTCTTGTCCCTTCATGGTCAAGTGTGTGTGTGTACTCAGTCATGTCTGACTCTTGGCAACCTCATGGACTGTAGCCCACCAGGCTCATGTGTTTATGGAATTTTCCAGGCAAGAATACTGGAGTGGGTTGTCATTTCCTCCTCCAGGGGATCTTCCTGACCCAGGGATAGAACCCATGTCTCTTGTGTCTCCTGCACTGGCAGTGGGTCCTTTACCACTGTACCACCTGGGACATGGTCAAGCTAGGTCCATAAATTATTGTTTTTTATGTGTGCAGAGAGTATGTCCTAGGGATCATTAACTTATTTATCTCACTGGGCAGGATATCGGTCTCCTGCCACCATTGTTTTATTGTTTGGGGGCATGTCTCATGCTTCTGTCACATGGTTTTGTTGCTAAGCAAGCGTGCTTGGCTTTGTGGTTAAGCCATCCTACTTTCTTAAGTAATCATTAACTTAAAGGGGCTTCCCATATTTTTTGTACTTACAATCCCCTAGTGGGATAAACTATTTAATCACCTATTTCGTCCCTTTACTCTGTCCCTATAATAAACACTCAAGTTTTCAAACCAAAATGTCCTGGCGCAATCACTTACTTATCGTGGAATTTTGGACAAGCTACTTAATGCTAGGAGAGGGAAATGGCAGCCTACTCCAGTATTCTTGCCTGGAGAATCCCATGGACAGAAGACCCTGGCAGGCTACAGTCCATGGGGTTGCAGAGAATCAGACATGAATGACCTGCATACACACACACACACTTAATGCTAACCTTGTTTCTTTAACTCCAAAATGGAGATGATAATAGAATTTAACTCATCAGCCATCATGAGAATAAAAAAAAAAAAAAAGCAAAGGCAGGTGAATTGCTTACTACCATGCCTGACACACAGTAACTGTGCAACGATGATAGGCTATTATAGTGGCTATCTGGTGAGGCCAGACATAGTACCTGGCTGGTGGGAGTTCAGAGAACTACTGTTAGGAGAGAGGCTGGGACCTCCAAGGGGGAAACCATGGACTTCTTGGGGAAGGATAAAGATGATGCCTCAGGCTAGGGAAGGAGAGCTTGACACTGATGAAGAGAAAGTCCAGAAAGGGAAAGGAAACTTGTCTTCATTCATTTCATAAAATTCTGTTTCCATAACAAGTAAGTCTACATAAGTATTGCCTGAAGAAACCAGCTGAGACCAGCATAGTGTGCTTCTATCTGGTGTTGCCACATGTTGCTGACCTGAGACAGACAGAGGCATCTGGCTAAGCAGAAAGGAGCTGAGCTACCAGTGTGGAAACCTTCATAATGAGGGGGCCGAAAGGAGATGGACCCCTTTCCTGCCTTCTGATGTGGTGGCCATGGTGGAGAGGGAGGGTTAACCCATGTCCTGCTTGTGCTAACGAAGCAGGAAGCCAGCACCCTGAGAGACGTGTGTATGTGTAAGGGCAGGGTTCCTGGGCACTGCTCTGGCCCTCAACACTCCAACAGCCTTCAGGGTAAGCTCCATCATTGAACACCCAAGTCCATGAAAGCACAGTCCAAGAGTGGTCACTGTCATTGCAGACCGAGAAGGATGTGGGGACCAGCACTGTCCTGAGGCTACAATGTGGGTGAGATGACAGGATATAGGACTGTGATTGCTGTTTCCTTCTTGGGTTGCATCCTCAGGATAGAAGTTCTCAGAAACTGGAGGCAAGAAGGCTTAAGTCAGCCCACACACACGAGGGTGGCTTGGGGAGGATTAGAGTCAGGTTACTTCCCAAACTTTCATTTTTGAGGTCCCTCAGGGGATTATGGAAAATTCTCCCTTCTTTCTGAAAGGTGACAAACAGGGTGGGGTAGGGACGAATACAGATTAGAAGGATTCAAAGATGGTTCAGAGTGGCCTGCAGAGAGAGGAAGGGCATTTGGTAATCAGGTGGGGAAAGCCTGTGCTTGCCCAGAAAAGTCAGTGATTGTCCTTGGAGGTGAGCAGACCTTGGGGAGGAAGAGGCAGTGTGCCCAGGACAAAGGATGACAAGCAAGTTCTTGCAGGGACCTGGAATCCACCAAGCCTCATGGGAGTGTGATGACCCAAAGATGAAAGAGCAGATAAAACCAAGAGGGGTCTTGGAATTCAGGAACAGAAAAACCAGACCCTTGTCGTCCTTCCCTCCCCCATGTTGTAACAATTAATGGACTTCAGATCCTCCTGAGTAGTATAACCTGTCTCCCCTCCTACCCCATAGGGAGAAGATATTTGCCTTACTCTCCCCCACCCTGCCACCCCGTATATGTGCCTCATCCAATCAACAAATGACCTGCAAGACCCCTATCCCACTCCTTGAACCCTGGGTATAAAAGTGGACTAAGGACCCTTGTTCAATGTCAGTTTTCCCTTGAGCTGGCCCACTGTTCTAACAGTGTCTCCCCCTCTAATAAACTTTCCCTCTCTCTCATTCTGTCTCACGTCTGGAAAATCTTTTCCAAACTGCGCCCGGACCATGACAGGCAGCACCAACCCAAATTCATGTGGGGCTATGGCAGGATTGCCTAATTTTGAGTGATTCACCTGGAAAGAGGCTGGTCCAGGGACCCAGGGACCCTCTCAGAACACAATTTCGGACAGCCCCGTTAGGCCAGTGCAGCTTCTGCCTGGGGATCTGTGTGCTCCCCCATCTGTCCCCTAAGGTAATGAGCAAGAAAACTAATTAAAAATGACACCTATGCTCATTTGGCTTCCCTGGTGGCTCAGAGGTTAAAGCGTCTGCCTGCAATGCAGGAGACCTGGGTTCGATCCCTGGGTCGGGAAGATCCCCTGGCGAAGGAAATGGCAACCCACTCCAGTATTCCTGCCTGGAGAATCCCATGGACGGGGGAGCCTGGTGGGCTATAGTCCACGGGGTTGCAAAGAGTCGGACACAACTGAGCGACTTCACTTTCACTTTCACTTCATGCTCATTTGGGGTAGAGAAAGAAAGGGATGTTCTGAAGAGGTTAACAGAGCAGGTAAATTAATCCCCAGGAAAACAAAAGGGAGAGAAGGTGGAGAGATTTGGAGATAAAAGGGGAAAACCTAAGTATAAACTGGTAGAAAATCTGCACTGTGTTCCTTACAGCGCTGCTAACTGCCCACGGACACACTACGGAAGATATTCAAAATAATTTCATTGTTATGGATGCTGGCACCCTCACAAAGTAACTAAATGAGGATGTTAAGACTGCCCAATAGGCACTTCCCCGGTGGTCCAGTGGTAAAGAATCTGCCTAGCAGGGATGGACATGAGTTTGATCCCTGGTCCGGGAAGATTCCACAAGCGGTGAGGCAGCTAAGCCCATGAGCCACAGTTACTGAGCCTGTGAACCCTAGAGCCTGTGCTCTGCAACAAGAGACGCCACTGCAGTAAGAAGCCCGCACACTGCAATGAGAGAGTAGCCCCTGCTTGCCGGGACTAGAGAAAGCCTGCCCCCTGGCAGCAATGAAGACCCAGCACAGTCAAACAAACTGCCATTTGTTTACCGTGTCCAAGGAATACACAGAGGTGCCTCATAAAGATTAGATTTCAGTCCAGCTCAGATATGCCAGTTATGATTCTCAAAAGCCAATATGGGAGGTCAAAGAAATAGTCGTGCCTCCTTGATGAGATGATGCTGCTGGGAGGGGTACGCATCCAAACCTGTGAATATTTTTGTCCACCTCAGAGCCACACTTAATCTGGAGAGGGCAATCATTAGACAATGGGCAGAGTCTGGAGAGAAGTACAGAGTGCTCAGTGGCCAATCTTAATCTGAACAATCAAGCTTTATTCATTCATGATGAGCACTCATCATGTTAACCTTTTATTATGCAAAACTGTTGATTCAATTGCACAATGTAAAAAAAAAAAAGAGTATTTGGGACAATTCACAAGCCATATTTACGAGAGCAGCTAAAAAGAAAAAAAAAAAAGAACCGGAAAGAATTTGCTGAAGACGATTCTCAGGCTGTGCTCAGATCCTCGTGGAAAGCTGAGCTGGTCATCCAGGAAACTGACTGCCTACTCCAGTATGCGTTAGAAAACTAGGAGCAGGCCAGGACTCCCCTGCTGCAGAGAAAGCAAAGCTTTCCTATCAGCAAACTGGGGCATAAAAGGGTTTCCTGGAAGTGAACTCTCCCTTGCTGTTGTTCAGTCGCTAAGATGTGTCCGACTCTTTGCGACCCCATGGACTGCAGCATGCCAGGCTTCCCTGTTCTTCACTATCTCCTGGAGTTTGCTCAGACTCACGTCCACTGAGTCGGTGATGCCATCAGAGATTCTGTCAGTAGCAGTTCTCAAACTTAGGTGCACAAGATTCATTGGAGCGGGTAGGGGTGTGTTGAAAATGAGGATTTTCAGGCCTCACCCCAGAAATTCGTATTCAGTAGGTCTGGGGTGGGGCCAGAGAATCCACAGGTTTGATAAGCATCTCAGGAAATCGGGCATTGAGATTGAATATCTGGAGTAGCCTGGTTGGGGCTGGTCCACTACTTAGAAAAGCCACCCCCCTCATCACACGCACGCATGGTCCCTGCTGAGACACTGGTGCTTAAGAGGGGTCCTCTAGCCTTCACAGGGTCAAGAGGTGGGGTTGCCCTCCCTGAGTTCAGCCTGGGGCCCAATGAGTAGTAAAGTCAGGATCGGTCCAGCAGGGGGCAGAGTAAACTTGTAGAGGGCATTTCAGGGAAAGTCATCAGCCTTTCCTGTCTGCGCACCTCTGTTAGCCAAATGATTCTCCACTCTTCCTAAGCACTAGAATTACCTGGGAACATTTTTCAAATGTTTGTTCCTGGGCCCCACCCCTGATCAGTCAAGTCAGAATCTTGATCGAGTAAGGGTGCTCCTGGCAGTAATGTATTTGAAATGATTCTCAGGCGATTCTAGTGTGACTGAGAACCGCAGGTGTCTTTCTCACCTCCTGGGTCCCTTCTCTCCTATCTTCCTCCTGGGTGGGGACACTTCCAGTGTAGTGCTCAGACCACACGCTCTGGCTGCCTGGAGGCCCCCCTCTGCCGCCCCATCCAGGCCTGCTCTTTCTTGGAGCCCCCATGCCTCTCCTACACATACTCCTCTCTTTGATCTGGGTGGTGCCAGGGGCAGATGCCAGCCTTCAGGAGTCCTAGAGGGAAGTTGTGCAGTTCTGTATCCCCTTTGTTCGCAGTGTGTGGATGACTAATGGTCTAATGGTCTTAGGGCAAGTTCCAGAGAGACAGACTCTGAGATTTACGTGCACAAGTTTTATTGAGGAGTGTTGTTGGGATCAGTGCTTTCAAGGTGAGGGGATGAAGGAAAAAGGACAGGATAGAGGGAGGTTATGGACAGAAGTAAGTGGATAGAGGCCATCACAGAAAAGGTCTC
Source organism: Cervus canadensis (assembly GCF_019320065.1). NCBI lineage: Eukaryota > Metazoa > Chordata > Mammalia > Artiodactyla > Cervidae > Cervus > Cervus canadensis. Next base: position 66,358,004 of record NC_057390.1, on the reverse strand, counting down.
AGCAGACCTCATAGAAGGCAGGTCTAGACTCTGGGTGGCCTAGGAGGGCAAGCCTTTTATATATACCCTATATGGACCAGTGATGCTGCCCTTGAGGAGGGAGCATGACCTTGGATAAGGTGTTTCTTTTCAGCCAAGGGCAATTCAGGGAAATGCCTGGAGAGGGACTCAACTGAGAGTCATTAATTGTTAACACGTCCAGCAGAAGGGGAAAGCCATTCAGGACCAAATGTCTCAGGCCTGAACCAGGATCTACCTGCTATACCACATCATCCACCACACCAACTGTGTTTGTGTATATGTGCACTCAGTCATGTCTCACTCTTTGTGACCCCATGGACTGTAGTCCCCCAGGCTCCTGTGCCCATAGGATTTCCCAGGGAAGAATACTGGAGTGAGTTACCACAATTTAAAACATAAGAGCTTCTCTGACTGATTTGTTAAATCTGTTTTTATGCATCTGGGCTTCCAAATAACATTCCCCTGCCTTGTCTCCCACCCTTGATTCAAGGTCCCTGAAGTGCCTCATGGGAATTGGACAGGACTCAGGAGCACAGCCTAGAAACCCTTGGATCCAGGATCCAGAAGTTCATTCCAACACTCACCTCACGGGAGTTGAAAATGCTCAGTAGAGCTTTCTCCTCCTGGGGTATTTTGCCCTCTAGGAGTGTCATCAAAACTGGAACCAAAACCTTCCCTTCTCCACCTTGTTCTCCTCTTCCTTCTTTTTCCAGCTAATAAACACAAAGTATTATCTTTCAATCTGTAAATCAATATAAAGGACTACAGAGAGATAATAGCCTCACTCTTGAGAAATTTACTAAAGGGAAAAGTTCACCACTAGACAACCCTTACTATGCCAAGGCTATTTGGTTCAGATGGTAAAGAGACTATTTTCAATGCAGGAGACCTGGTCCAATCCCTGAGTTGGGAAGATCCACTGAGAAGGAAATGGCAACCCACTCTGTATTCCTGCCTGGAGAATTCCATGGACAGAGGAGACTGGCGGGCTACAGTCCGTGGGGTCGCAAAGAGTCAGACATGACTGAGCAACTAACACTTTCATTTTCATGCAAAGGCTTAAGATTTTAAAGCAGAGACACCCTATTCCTAAGAAATACTTATGTATTAGCAGATATAGAAAATAATGAGTCTGGTTCACTGTTTAGATAAATGTTCCCTCCTCAGATAACCATACTGATCACAGTAGCGCCTGCCAGCAGTTTAATCTTGACCCTGCAGGGACTTGTATAATTTGAAGGTGTGCTTTTTCCTGGCTGAACCTGAGATACAATTGGCTATGACATGGGCCCAAGAGAATTTCTCTTAGTTTCAAATTTTTATGTGAGACTATACCTTCTAGGGGCTTCTCTGGTAGCTCAGTGATAAAGAATCTGCCTGCAATGCAGGAGCCCCAGGAGACATAGTTTTGATTCCTGGATCAGGAAGATCCTCCGGGAACCCACTCCAGTATTCTTGCCTGGAGAACACCATGGACAGAGGAGCCAGATGGGCTATAATTCAAGAGTTGCAAAGAGTTGGACATGACTGAAGTGACTTATCATGCACACACATACCTTTTAGAAAATTTCATATCAAGGATTTTTTAAAGAGTTGTTGTCTAAACCCTTCTGAAGGACCGAAGGAAACATTTTATTTTACTTTGTTATTTTATTTTATTTGAAAGAATTAAGTAAGATTTTGCTAGACTGAATTTGGATGTGGTTTGGAATCCTGCCTGTTATGATAGGGATACAGTAGGTAGATTTCCCAACAGGCAACATTTCATTTCTGAAACTTGTTTTGAAATGTGTTTTTAATCCAGTTGTTTCCTCGGGAGAATAATATGCAGATAGTAAGAATAGCCCTGGTTAACTTGCAGACAATCTCCTTCTAAATGTCAGACTATCTGTTTTCATGATCATCCCATGTTTTTGGAATTGTCCGCTTGTCTAACCCCTTACACAGACAGTCAAAGCACACTTTGTTTTGGAGAACACTAATTTGAAGGGAGTTTGTAATTCAGAAGAGTAGACTCAGTATTATTTGTAAAATATATCCAGAAATTTCTTTCTCTCAGTTTGTCATTGGCTCTCAGTGTTTGTATGTATATTGAAGTGCTAAGTGGATCAGAAAGTCTTTAGGCAAGTCGTGTCAAATGGGGTCAGTCAGGGAAAGCTCACAGAACATATGGGCTGTAATTTTAGGAGCAGAGTCACATGTTTCAGCAGGGAAGAAAAAGGAAAACTTTCTAGAGAAGACAGAAAGTTCATGGGTGGTGAATAGAAAGTTGGTTTGTCTGAATCGAACAGAGTCCAAATGCAGCAGGAATGAAGGGCCTTGTCTAAAATCATGAACACCGGGAGTTGAACCAAGATGGTAATATAGCACTTCTTAGACTCACCTCCTCCTATTGCCACACTGAATGTACTGCCACACACAGAGCCATTACCTCTGAAAGAAATCTAGAAACTAGCTGAGCAACTTCTACACATAAGGAAAAAGAGAGAATACCTATACTGAGATGAATAGGAAAGGCTGAGACACATGCTTGTCATAAACCCTACACCTGGAATAACATCATACAATTGAGAGGGAACTCCTCACCCCCAGCTTTTCCGTGACGTGTGCAGGTTTGGGACCCCACAGTTACTGTTCCAATTCTTAAACCTTCCACCTGAGCAATAGGCTCTCAAAACATCTGGCTCTGAAAGTTAAGGAGGCAGTAGCCAGGAGACCCATAAGACTATCACAGAGGAGCAGATGTTAATGGGTATGCAAGCACTCACCAGGACCAGTTTCCCAGGGTCAGTTCAGAGGGAGCTGAGAAAATCACCCACATCCCAGTCTTTCCTTGAAAGTTTTCCATCTGAAAACTTTCAAAGCTGCTGCCTGAGGGTCAGGTTGCTAATTTAGAACACATCTAGGGGCTGTTATGATCTTCCCCAGGGGCTGGGTAGCTGGCAGACACCTCCTCTACTGTCTCTCATAACTTGCTCCAAATCACCCGTTTCTCTCAGAAAGGAGCTTGTGTACACATCTGCACCCACGCTTTTGTAGCTGTTGCTCAAGATACATATCCCCAGATTTCCTGGGTCTGATAGCCAATGGGGCTTCCATTCATGAATACCTCAAGACTATACCAATCAAAGGAATTTTTAACTGACTGTCCCCTCAGCGCTCGGCCTGGAGGAGACAGACAAAACGTTCATTTCCCAGTCTTCTCCTGAAAAGACCTCATCTCACGAGTTGCTGCCAAAGTGTCAGCCTTCTGATTTATCACATATCTAGGGGCTGGCTTTGATCCTCTCAAAGGATCAGGGAAGCTGGTGGACATCTCTGCTGTCTTCCTGTGGTCTGACCCATATTGCCAGTATCTCCCTGAAAAGAGTGTGTACATATCTCCAGGCTCTACTTTTTGCAGCTGCTACCCAATGGATGGGTTCCTGCATTGCATGACTCTAATAGCCAAAGAGGCTTTCATTCAGGAGCCCCATAGAGCTGTAGCAATCCAGAAGCAGTGGTGAATGGAGCACCTGCACCACAGCTACACACATGGGCCCAGTACAGAGGGAGCAGACAAAACTGCCTGTCTTCCAGTTTCTCCCTGGAAGGGACTTAAGTTCATACTCTCCCAGCTGCCGCCTGAGAATCTAACTTCTCACCAGCCTGCATCGAGGCATTAAATGCAGTCCTCTCCTTTGGGACACAGACAGGTCTTGGCACAGCCAGTCTACTACTGGGAGAACAAAGATGGTGGCCTGGACAATCACAGAGGTCTGAGAGACAAGCATGAACTCAGCCCAGGCTGACTGATGGAATTATCTCCTATAGGAGACCACTCTTTCAAGACTGGGAGAGGTGGCTGTTTTATCCTATGTGCAGAAACCAATACAGAGAGGCAAAGAAAATGAAGAATACAGGATATGTTCCAAACAAAATAAGACAAATCAGAAATAGATCTTAATGAAATGGAGATAAGAGCTTTTATCCTATGTGCAGAAACCAATACAGAGAGGCAAAGAAGATGAAGAATACAGGATATGTTCCAAACAAAATAAGACAAATCTCCAGAAATAGATCTTAATGAAATGGAGATAAGAGATAAGAACCTGATAGTTCAAAATAGTGGTCATAAAGATGTTCACTGTGGTCAGAAAAGCAAAGTGGGAATTAAAAAAAAGTGTGAAAATGAAAGTCATTCAGTTGTGTTCAACACTTTGTGACCCCATGGACTATACAGTCCATGGAATTCTCTGGGCCAGAATGCTGGAGTGGGTAGCCGTTCCCTTCTCCAGGGGAATCTTCCTAACCCAGGGATTGAATTCAGGTCTCCCTCATTGCAGGCAGATTCTTACCAGCTGAACCACCACGGAAGCCCAAGAGAGTATAAAAAAGTATAGAGCATACATCACACAGCTGAAGAAAATAATATCCAAATGAAAAATTCAATAGAGGTGGTTCAACAGCAGACTAGATCAAGTGGAAAAAAAGATCAATGGAATTTATCCCATCAGAGGAGCAAAGAGGAAGAATGAAAAGAGTGATAATAGCTTAAAGAACTTGTAAGACACATCATCAAGTGGACCAATTTATATATTATAGAGGTCCCAGAAGAAGAGAGAGAGAAAGGGGCAGAAAGCTTACTAAAAGAAATAATGACTGCAAGCTTCTCTCATCTGGGGAAAGAGACATTAAGACTCAGGAATACCATAAAGTATGAAAAAAGATGAATCCAAGGAGACTCACACCACATTTAATTATCACTATATAATCAAAAGTTAAAGACAAGAAGAGAATCTTATAAGCAACAAGAGAAAAGCAACTTGTTATGTACTAGGGAATCCTCATCAGCGGATTTTTAGAGAAACTTTGTAGGACAGAAGATAATGGGAAAATATAATCAAGGTGCTGATAGGAAAAAAAAAAAAAAAAAACACCCTGGTAACCAAGAATATTCTATCTGGCAAAACTGTCCTTCAAAATTGAAGGCAAGATAGAGTTTTCCACACAGTCAAAAGCTATTATTCACAACCAGACCAATTTTGCAAGAAATGCTAAGCTGAAATAAAAGGGCACTAGCTACTAACATGAAAGCATATGAAAGTATAAAACTCACTAATAAGAGAAAACATATAGTTAAATTTAGAATATTCTAATGTTGCTGTTCAGTTGCTAAGTCATGTCCAACTCTTTGCGACCCCATGGACTGCAGCACGCCAAGCTTCCCTGTCCTTCACTACCTTCCAGAGTTTGCTCAAACTCATGTCCATTGAGTAAATGATGCTAGTGTTGTAATGGGGTGGGTAAATCATACTAACTCTAATGTGAAGACTAAAATGCAAAAGTGTTAAATAACTATTACTACAATAATTTGTTATAATATACAATAAAAAGATGCAATTGTGACATCAAAAACACAGAATGGGAGAGGGTTAAAAATGTAGAGCTTTTATACGTTAAGTTGTTATCAGCTTAAAATAGACTTTATAAATACAAGATGTTTTATGTAAACCTCTGTGTAATTACAAAGCAAAAACTCGTATTGGATACACAAAAATATAAAGAAAAAGGAATCAAAGCATACTACAGCAGCAAATCATCAATTCACAAAAGAAGAGAAAGAAAAGAGAAAAAAAGGAACAAAGGAATTACAAAACACCAGAAAGCAATGAACAATTTGGCAATAGTAAGTCAATGTATATCAATAAACAATTTAAATGTATATAGTCTAAATTCTCCTATCAAAAGACACAGAGTGGCCAAGCAGAGAAAATAATAAGACCAAATCACACGCTGCTTACAAGACACTCATTTTAGCTTACGAGACACAGTGGACTGAACATGACAACAATATTCCACGCAAATGGAGACCAAAAGAAAGCAGAATTAGCTATACTTATATTGGACAAAACAGACTTTAAACCAAAGACAGTAAAAAGAAATAAAGAAGTCCATTATATAATAATAAAGGGGTTAATTCACCAAGAAGATATAACATTAGTAAATATTTATGCACTCAACAGAGAAGCACTTACATATATAAATATTAAACGATCCAAAAAAAGAAATAGAAATAGAATAATAATAGGAAACTTCAATACCTCACTTTCATCAATAAGTAGATCATCTGACAGAAAATTAATAAGGAAATATTGGACTTAAACAACATGTTAGATCAGATGAACTTAAGAAACATTTACGGGACATCCCATCCAAATGCAACAGAATGCACATTTGTCTCATGCACACACAGAACATTCTCCAGGATAAATCACATATTAGAGCACAAAAAGGCTTAATAAATTTAAGAAGATTGAAATCATATCAAGCATCTTTTCTGACCACAATGGTATGAAACTAGAAACCAATTATAAGAACAAAACTGAAAAATTCACAAGTATGTGGAGATTAAACAACATGCTCCTTAATACCCAATGCATTAAAGATGAAAGCAAAAGAGAAGTGAAAAATCTTGGTGTTAGCTGAAACTATTGTGATAATCATTTCATGATACATATAAAGCAAATCACCAAGCTGTATGCCTTAAACAAATAGAGCGGTATATGTTAATTACTCTTTAAGAAAACTGGAAAAAAAGAAAAGCTACTGTAAAACAAATTAAAATGGAAACACAACATACCAAAAGTAGTGAGATACAGCAAGAGCAGTTCTAAGAGGGAAGTATATAGTGACAAATATCTACATTAAGAAGGAAGAAAGATCTCAAATAAGCAAACTAAGTTTGTACCTCAAGGAACTAGAAACGGAAGAACAAACTAAGCCTAAAGTTAGGAGAAGGAAGAAAAGAAAAAAAGACCAGAGTGGAAATAAACGAAAAAGAGAGTAAAAAGACAATAGAAAAGATCATTGAAACTAAAATCTATTGTTTTGAAAAGATAAACAAAATTGACAAAACTTCAAGTGGACTTACCAAGAAATAAAAGACAACTAGAATAAAATTTTAAATGAAAGAGGAGATATTACAACTGATACCACAGAAATACAAAGGAGTATAAGAGACAACTATGAATAATTATATGCCAACAAATTGAAAAACCTAGGAGAAATTGATAAATTCCAGAAGCATAAACCTTTCTAAGGCTTAATCATGAATAAATAGGATATATGAAAAGAAAAATTACAAGTAAGGAGATTGAATCGGTAATCAAAACCTCCCAACAAACAAAAGTCCAGGGCCAAATGGCTTCACCAGTGAATTCTACCATTTAAAGAATACCAATCCTTCCCATAATCTTTCAAAAAACAGAAGAGAAGGGAATATTTTCCAAACTCATTTTACAAGACCAGCATTAAAATGTAAACATAGGTTATCTAGGAATGGTGATGTTATGAATAACTTTCATTTTCTTTTACAGTCATTTCCAAATCATTCATAAAGCATGTATATTAGTCTTAAAATTAAGGAAGATATTTTAAAACCTTTTTTGCCACTATAAAAAACAATATGGTAGACCCTCGAAAATTTAAATATAAAATTACCATACGATCCAGTAATTTCATTCTAGGTACCTGCCCAAAAGAATTGAAAGCAAGGCCTCAAGTAGAAGTTAGCACACCCATATTCACAGCATTATTTGACAACAGTCAAAAGTGGAAGAAACCTAAGTATCTATTGATGGAAGAATGGATAAACAGAATGTAGTATAAACATGCAACTGAATAGTATTCATCCTTCTTTTTAAGAAGGAAATCTGTCACTTGTTACAACATGAATGAACCTTGAGGACATTGTGCTAAGTGAAATAAGCCAGTCACAGAAGGACAAATACTGTACATTTCCACTGAAATGAGGAAACTCAACTAGTGAAATTCATAGAAACAGAAAACAAAATGCTGGTTACCTGAAACTAGGGCAGAGGGCTATGGGGAATTGCTCTTTAATGGGTGCAGAGTTGCAGTTTTGCAAGATGAAAAGAGTTCTGGAGTTAGATGGTGGTGATGATTGCACAGTCGTGTGAATGTATGTAACATCAGTGAATCGCATACTTAAAGTTAAAATGGTAAATTTCATGTTATATTTTGTTGGTTAGTCGCTAAGTCGTGTCTGACTCTTTTGCAACCCCATGGGTTGCAACCCCATGGGTTGCTCTTCTGTCCGTGGGATTTCCCCGGTAAGAATACTGGAGAGGATTGCCATTTCCATCTCCAGGGCATCTTCTCAACCCAGGGATCTAACCTGTGTCTTTTACATTGGCAGGCAGATTCTTTACTACTGAGCCACCAGGGAAGCCCCCATATTTTATATATATATATATATTTTAACCACAATTTTTAAAAGTTTATTTTCATCTGACTTGAATTAAAATCCAGATAATGCCAGGTCCTAGATAAAGTGATAAAGTTGGTGATAAAGTTGGAAGGCAGTGGGCCACATGGGCCTCGATATCCCAGCTGAGCTGTGATGTCAGAGGAGTCATGGAAAAGAGACATGGAGAGGATGGGACTGCAGGAGAGCCAGTCTGGCAGTCACGCTCAGGATGAGCTAAGCGGGAGGAGGAGGAGGAGAGAAGTAAGCCAAAAGTCATCCAAAGCTTCATGTTCTGGATGCTCTGCATATGCCTCCGCATTGATCTAAGGAGAGAAAGGCTAAGAGAGACTCACCCAGGATCCCAAAGGCAGCAGGTGGCAGATCTTTGCCTTGAGCTCTGATGTCATGGATTCTACATCTCAACTTTTTTCTTTACACCATGCTACTTCTTACATATATTATAAGTGAAAGAAACAATAAGGAATGGTGGGAGAGGAGAAGAGGACATGGGGAATAAGAAGAAAGTAGGAAAAAAGAGAGAAAAGAAATGCCAGGAGAAAGGAAGAGGAACGTCAAAGCTGCAAACAAGAACAAACTTTTAAATAAGGCCCTGAGTCTGCATTGAACTTTTGACAATTATGGTTTGTCAGCGTGGTGACTGATTCGTAATTATTTTATGGGATTTTAGCAACTCTCTGTGTAACTGTCTCAGAGCAGTTGCAGAGCTGTTAATCCCGAATGTTTATTACCCACCATTCAATAAATAGCTTAATAAATCTAAAGAAGTCCAATTTATGGGGATGGTTATAGCAAGCTATTCAAATTCCAAGCAGTTACAATAAAACCATATCTATTGATGGTAATGCACTTTTTAAAATTTGATATTGGAGGATGCTGGAGCTTGACATCCCTTTAAGCTATTCCTTGCTCTGTGTTTGAGCCATGAGGGTCAGAGCAGCACGGAGGTCAGAGGCTGTCTCTGGGTTGCTGTCTGCCAAGGTGATGGAGTGAGATGGGTCATAGGCTTATCAATGTCCATAATGTCTAGGGATCTGGGTTCTGAGTTACAGTGATATGTCCAGGCTGTGTGGCTATGTGAGTCATTCAGGGCTCACCTCTGATCCTGCTGTGATAGAGAGTACCAGAGCCCAGGTTGGGTGGGCTTTGGGTATCTTCTAGAAGGTGAGTGATTTGGGAAGAGCCAGGAGTGATGATTTCTCTCCTCACAGATCCTGTCAAGATCAGAGCCTTCTCCGCTCATTTCCAGGAGCCCAGTGCAGCCACACAGAGGGCTGTACATAGAGAAGAAAGGAGGGAAACACTTGCGTGCACACACACGCACTCACACACACACACACGATGGGCCCCTTGGCCTGTGGGTTTCCTTTCACTCCCTGACACTTTCCCTTAAACGCTCCCATTAGGGAGGCATCTGAAAGAAGGTGGTATAAAGAGGGAGCAGACAGAGAGAGTCAAGTGGGAAAGATACTGTCCTTAAGAAAGTGGATCTAGCCCTGACCTTGGCTCTTTGCCATATGGCCTTAGACAAGTCACTTCAACTGTGGGGCCTCAGTTTCCCCTTCCAGTTTGGACATTCTGTGGCTCTGTACTTCAATAAAAGGGAATGGCAGGTGAACTAAAGAGACAGAAGACGTGCTCCACAGAGGAGGAGCCCTGTGTGAATGGGGACAAGATTTTATATCATTTATAACCTCAAGCCTGTTAGAATAGCTATCATCAAGGAAGACAAGGGATAACAGATGTTGGCAAGGACGTGGAGAAAAGGAAACTCTTGTGCGCCGTGGGTGGGATTGTAAACTGGTACAACCACTGTGGAAAACAGCATGGATGAGCCTCAAAAAATTTCCCATCTGTCCCTGTAGGAATGCATGAAGCCATTCAGAAAAGAATGAAGATGACGACTAACCTACACAGATGAAGCTTGTTTAGAAGCAGCTAAGTGAAGCAATTTAAAATATATGCTTGGGGGGAATGCTGCCCTACAATCAAAGGAGGGAAGCAAAATGATGAAGGGGTTTTACAGAAGAAATATTACTTGAAGGCCAAACAAAACCTGGGGAAATGGAGGGTCACTGAATAATTCAGTAGTAAGAAGGCTGTTGGAGATTTTGGGTTAAGCCATTTTATTGAAATGATGGGAGCAGAATGTATTATGTAAAAGATTATGAGGAATCAAACATACAGAAAGTAGAAAAAGCATATATATAAAACACTGTGATAGAGTCCAGCAAACAAGGACTTTGAATGATTGGATATTACAGTCATTGCTTTCATTGACTCATTCAATAAATAGTTTTCAAGCTGATAATACATTCCAGGTACTGAACTGGGAGTCATTAGAGAAACCAGTAAAATATAATTACTGCCTTCAAGGTGCTCATAGTCTTATAAGAGTGGCAGATGCAAACACTGCACAAAATTAACAGTGAAGATATATACAGGTAGAGGTGTAGCTCAGAAGAAGAAAAACTTTTTTTCTGTCTGGTGGAGAAGCTGGGGATACTTCCTACCGAGATGCCAGAAAGCTGGATTTTGAAAGATTAAAAGGAGCTTGCCAGGTAGAAGAAGATGGGAAGTTCATTCCACAGAACTGGGATAAAACGCAATAAAATAAAGGCAAGAAAGAGAATGTATCTTGGGAATTCAAGCAACTAGGCATTGTTGAAGCATGAATTGTGTTGGAGAGTGCCAACTGATGGGGCTAAGAGGTAAATAGGTACTAGATGATAAGTGACTTTAGGTGTCATGCTTTGTGCTAAGAAGCTGGTCTTATCTCTTACCCCTTGTAGGTAGAGATAAAACATATAAGCAAGGAAGAACCAGAATTGAAAAATCTCTTTGATTTTTAACTTTTCTCTTTGTTGATTCTTTTTTCCCTGATTGCTTGGTTTATTTCACTGTTATAGTTTAAAGTGAGCCCTTGGTTCCTTTATTTTCCAGTGTTCTTTAATAACTAAGTACTGCTTTTATAGGGTCTTCTATTATTTTGTATGAAGTGTTATATTTTTCACTGGTATATAGCTAGGAAGTGATTTCTTTTTAAATTTCCTCTTTGAAATCAGTGAAATTGAAATTTTAAAATAGAAAGGTTAAATAAATCCAAAATCTGATTTTTTTTAAGAAAAACAATAAAACAGATATACCTCTTGTAAGTCTCATTAACGGGGAAAAAAGGAAGCATAAACATAGACAAAATTGGAAATAAAAAGGAGACATGGCACTGCTACATCCTTGAACTTTATACCAGCAATATTTAAGACAGAGTAAATGTATTCTAGGTAAAACATTCGCTATTAGAATTGATTTAAGAGCAAGTGAAAATCTTGATTTGATCAATTACTAGAGAAGAAATAGACAAACTGATTAGTGAATTATATTTTAAAAAATCACTAGGCCTATACACTGAGATTTTATGTAACTCAAGAAAGGTAATTTCCATTTAACTGTTTCAGATGATAAAAAGAAACTTGAGAAAGACAACAGGGAATACAAACTATATCCCAATATCGCTTATAAGTATAGGTACAAAATTCAAATTGAAATATTAGCAAAGAGAATCTGGCAATGATCTAAAGAAAAATATATCATGATTAAGCAGATTTTATACTAAAGGTAGTCCAATATGCGAGTATCTATTAAAAGAATCCAATATTAATATATACAATTATATAAATAAATTGAACATGTATGTGGTTTGCACACAACCATGATGCATATCTTTGAATGTATTATGTACATGCATAATATATACACATTTATATTATATATGGTATTTATCTATCTACAGGTCTCCTGGCTTGCAGGCAGATTCTTTACCATCTGAGCCACCAGGGAAGCCCCATATATTAACCTAGAAGACTACAGTCTAAGGTTGAGGAGACTTTGCTAATGAACAGTGGATACCTAGAATAAATAAAATAAAGTATAGACATTTAACTGCATACAAATTAAAAAAGCAAATCTTTACAGAAAATACAAATTAAAATGACTTTTTATGGGGAAAAAAAGATATTACAAAGACATCAGTGAAAAATGACAGAGTAAGAACCTTCAAAAATTCACTCCTCCATAAAGGCAATAATAACACTAGCAAAAATGTTTGGAATCAACTTTTTCAGAACTCTGAAAATTAACCAAAGGGTTGAAGAAATCCAAGGGGCATTTATACAAGAAAAGTGGCTGAATTTTGATAAGAACAGTGGACATATGACTTTTTAGTTTGTCCTATTTTCATTTCCCTCTCACCAGCTCTGCAGTAGCCCTGAAGATCAATAGCTCACAGTCTCTGTGAAAACCAGCAGCCTGAAAGCCACTAGGGCAGCTACTTTCAAAATAACTAAAAAATATAGATAGTAAAAGAAGTTACAAGGACTTAATTAAGGTATACTACTAGGAAATATTTAACACAAATGACACAGTAATGGAGGACTGGAGTAACAAAAAAGATATAAGATATGTAAAAACAAATAGCATAAAGGCAAATGTAAATAATACCTCTTTAGTAATTGCATTAAATGCAAACAGATTTAGTATTAAATATAATTATTAAAGTCCAATCAAAAGGCAGAGATTGGCAGAATCCATAAAATATAATCCCACCATATGCTGCCTACAACAGACTCACTTTAGATTCAAAGACATACATAGCTTGAAAGTGTAAGGATGGAAAAGATATATCATCACACAAACAGTAATCAAAAGAGAGCTGGAGTAGCTATACAGATATACCTGTCTTATTGTGCTTCACTTTATTGCACTTTGCAGATGCTGCATTTTTTACAAATCAAAGGTTAGTGGCAACCTTGCATTGAGTATGTCTATTGGCATCATTTTTCCAATAGCATTTGCTCACTTTGTGTATGTTTTACATTTTGGTAATTCTTGCAGCACTTCAAATTTCTATTGTTATATTTGTTATGGTGACCTGTGATCAGTGATCTTTGATGTTACCATTGTAATTGTTTTCGGGTGCCATGAACTGTTCCCATATAAGATGGCAAACTTAATCGATTGCTGAAATGACAGCAAAGGATGTAGAATATTACCTAAACTTAGTTGATAAAGCAGCGGCAGGGTTTCAGAGGATTGACTCCAATTTTGAAAGAAGTCCTACAGTAAGTAAAATGCTGTTAAACAGCATTGCATGCTACAGAGAAATCATTCATGAAAGGAGAAGGCATTCATGAAAGCAAAAGTCAATCAATACAGCAAACCTTACTGTTGTCTTAGTATTTTAAGAAATTGCCACAGTCACCCAACCTTTAGCAACCACCACCCTGATCAGCCAGTAGCCTTCAACACTGAAGCAAAACCTTCCATCAGCAAAAAGATTATGATTTACTGAAGGCTCAGATGATGTTTAGCATTTTTTAGTAATAAAGTATTTTTAAATTAAGATATGTACATTTTTAGACATAAATCTGTCACACAATAGACTACAGTATATTATAAAAATAACTTTTATATGCAGTGGAAAACCAAAAAAAATGTGTGACTCATGTTACTGGGATATTTGCTTTATTGTGGTAGTCTGGGACCAATCCTGAAATATCTCTGAGATGTACCTATACATCTTATTTTTTTAAAACTTCAGTCAGTCAGTTCAGTTGCTCAGTCATGTCCGACTCTTTGCAACTTGAAGGACCACAGCATGCCAGGCTTCCCTTAAAACTTTATTTTATTTTATTCTTTTTGGCCACACCACACAGCTTGTGGCATCTTTCCTGACCAGGGATTGAACCCGGACCACCACAGTGAAAGCCCCAAATTCTAACCACTATGCCCCAAGGGAAGTCTGAGGTATGTCTGTACCAATATCAGAAAATAGACTTTTAAAAAAAAATTGTTACAAGAGACAATGAAGGACATTGACGTATAAACACATATGCACCTAACAACAGAGTTCCCAAATGCATGAAGCAAAATATATGACAAATTGAAGGGAAAAATAGACACTTTAACAATAACAGTTGGAGTCTTCAAAATCCTACTTCTAATAATGGATAGAACAACTAGACAGGAAATTAATTAAAAAATAGAATACTTCCCTACATAGAACAGTACTACAAGCTAACTAGATCCAACGGACATCTACAGAACTTTCTACCCAACAAGAGTTGAATAGACATTCTCAAGTACATACAGACATTCTCCAGGATAGACCATATGTTAGGCCACAATACAAGCCTTAATAAATTTAAAAGGATTAACATCACACAGAGTTTGTTCTTCATCCTTGTAGAATGAAATTAGAAATCAATACAGAAGGAAATTTGATAAATTAACAAATGCATGAAAATTAAACAATGAACTCCTAAATAACCAATGAGTCTAAGAAGAGGTCATGAGGAAAATTAGAAAACTGGGAAGAATGAAAATGAAGATATAATTTTCTAAAGCCTATGTGATACAGCAAAAGTGATGCTTAATAGAAAATTTATAGCTGTAAATTACTATATGAAAAAATAAGAAAGATTTCAAAACAAAATCCTGTCTACCCTAATTAAGAAACTAGACAAGTAAGAGTAAACTAAACTTCAAGAAAGGAGAAGGTAGGAAATAATATTAGAATGGAAACAAATAAAATATAGAATAGAAAATACTGAAGTCAATACAATAAAAATTTTTTTCTTTGAAAAAAATCAACAAATTGATTAATTTTTAACCAGACTGGTAAAAAAGAAAGAAGACTCAAATTACTAATATTAGGAGGCATTGCTATTGATCTTATAATAAAGTGAATTATAAGAGAATACTATGAATAAGTGTGGGCCAACAAACTAAAAGACAGAAAAAATGAACATGTTTCTAGAAAGATACACATTAATTAAGGAGAAACAGAAAATCTGAATGACTTATAACGAGTAAACAGACTGAGTTAGTAACAAAAATTTCCCACAAAGAAAAGCGTAGAACCAAGTGGTTTCACTTTTGAATTCTAAAAATTTTGAGAGAAGAATTAGCACTAATCCTTTTATAAGTTCTTCCACATAATAAGGGGGGAAATTGGAAGCTTCATACATTACTGGTGGAAATGTAAAATGATGCTGCTTCTTTGGAAAATAACTAGTCTGGCAGTTTCTCAGAGGTTAAACATTGTGTCATCATGTGACTCAGTAGTTATACTCTTAACTATAGACTGAAGAGAAATGAAAACATCTTTGCACAAAAACTCGTATACGAATGCTCACACCGTTCTCAATAGGCCACAGGTAGAAGCAACCCAAATGTCCATCAGCCAATGAATGGTTAAACAAAATATGGTGTATCCATATGAAGAATATTGAGCCATGACAGGGAATGAAGTTCTGACGCATACTACAACGTGGACGGACCTTGAGAACATTATGCTAAGAGAATGAAGCAGACCCAAAAGACCACATGTTGCATGATTCCATGCAATTTATAGAAAATGTCAAGAATAGGCAAATTCATAAAGACAGAAATCAGATTTGTGGTTGTCAGGGACTTGGGAAAGAGGGAAATGAGGAGTGACTGCTAACGGGTACAGGGCCTCTTCAGGGTGATGAATATGTCCCAGAATTAGATAAGACTAATGGTTGTACAACCTGTGAATACACTGAAAACCAATGAATTGTACACTTTAAAAGGTATATTTTATGATATGTAAATTTTACCTCAATAAAAAATTTAGTTTATGCATTCTGACAAAAAAAAAAGACAGAACAAAGATAATACACAGACAATACAGTTTTTGTAATTCAGATGGTAAAGTGTCAATTCTTCTCCCACACAAAGAGAAATTAAAAACTGACAAATAACTAAATCACAATAAACAGAAAAATTATATCAAAATACAATTCATAGAAGGGCAATATGCAGAGGGCACAAAATGTACTCAGGTCACTGATAGTCATAAATTAACATAACAATGAAGTATCTTTTTGTACCCGCCAGACTGGTGAAAATTAAAAAGAACTATCATATCTATTGCTGGCAGGGGTGCAGAGAATAAAGAGTGTCCTCAGACATTGCTGGTTAGGATAGTGATATACTTACAGCTTTTTGGAAGCTAGAAAGCAACAATCATTAGTATACAAAGTACATATATTCTTTGACCTAGCAGTCTAACTTCTGTGAACCTAGCTTATATAAATAAAAAGAAAAGTTTCTAAGGATACAGACACAGGAGGAATACATGTATATACATGTATTCACAGAATTGGTTATTGATGTTTACAGTGGTCTCAAGCTGAATAGGCTGGTACATCTATACTGTGGATTATTATGTAACCACAAAAATTATGAATTGCAGAACTACTAGAAAACTTAGAGGAAATTCCATGTGTTTGGCTGAATGAGAAAGGAAAGATTCAGAAGGATGTGCATAATATAATCAATCCCCTTTTAATAAAATAATTACAGAGAACAATATATGTACATATGCATATATTAAATACATAAATCTATATATGATTATACTTTTAACATACCTATAATGCAGAGCGGAAGAGATCACTTTGGTGGTACCAGTGGGGAACATAACTTGAAGTGGATGTTACAGAGACTCATTAGGAGGCTCCCCTCAATAGTCCAGGAGCCACATGATGAAGTAGTTTAGTAGTTTAGTCGCTAAGTTGTGTCCAACTCTTGCGACCCCACAGACTGTAGCCTATGGGGTTCCTCTGTCCATGGGATTCTCCAGGCAAGAATACTGGAGTGGGAAGGCCTTGACTAAATCAAGGTCAGAGCCCAGAGTTACAGAGCACATCTCAAAAGCTCTACTGGGACATCATCTCTGGGGCTGTCTTTTGGATGTTATGGCCCCTGCTTGCCTTTCTCCTGAAGACCAGGTAGCAAGCCTTTTTGGTTCCTGCTCCACAGCCACCACCTACTCCATCTTAGATTTTCTTTTTTCCACAAGGCCAGTGGGAATGAAAGCATCTTCCTAGCTTCTTGCTCCCCCACATCCTGCACCCTCATGGTCCTGAGCATGCCCTCACATACTCCTAATGCACTCCATGAATTTGGACCATGGAATTCCCCCAAAACACACAGGGTCAACAATAAGACACCCAAGATAATAGCCTCGGACTTCTCTCTACATTTATCCTCAGTCTATGTGGATAATAAAACATCCAACGGTGACTTTCCTTTACCTCTTCCCTGCCCTCTGCATGTTTTCTGTCTTCATTCTCCTGGGAGTCAGCCTCACTCCTTTTTAAAAAAATTATCTAGAACTTCTGAGTTCTCCCGGAACACCATATACTCCTCCATTCCAACTCAATCCTCTTGTGTTCAGACCTAGACTAGAGAGCCTCATGTTGGGGGTGGGTGAGAATATCAGAATCTCATGGATTTTCAAGACATGCTTACCAATCACAACTCTGCTTCCCTCCTCCATGTGTCATAGGTTCTTGAAAAATGAGCTTTTCTTTTTTTTGTTGTTAAGTGATAGTATTAAGATGCTACCATCTGCTGTTTTCATTTTGCAGATTAGGAAACTAAAGGCCTATGAGAGTAAGTGATCTTCCTAACACCTTACTTAGTAGTAATAGCACATACTATTTCTATCGCACTCCTAGCTTTATAGGGGAATTCGTCAAAGGCTCTGAGGAGGTACCTTTACTTCTCAGAGGAACTCTTGGGAATCTAATGCCCAATAGCTTTTTTGGGTTTTCACTTTTTTGCAAACAATTGTTGAGTTTCTAATATATGTCAGGCATCATAGAAGGTGCCTGCTGTTGGAGGTGAGGGAGTTCCAGGAGAGATACAGAAATAGAAAGATGAACAAAACAGGGCAGTTGCCTTTGATGAGCTTTCAGCAAGTGGAAGAGTAGATCAGAGCTTAAGAGAGGCAGTTAAAATCAGTGTGATTAGTGTCTTTACAGGCTAGAGGAATTTGTAATTTATCCCACCTATGAGTGCCTGAGAAGGTGCCCAGTGAGCAGGTGTCAATTCACTTTATGAAAATGGACCCGTTTAGATTTAGCTGTTTGTGAAAGGCAGAAATCCTCTCCTCCCTCAGGTAAGGGTTACCTCCTTGGGACCCATCATGTTTCACCCCCGACTAGGGAGCAAGACAAGGTAGAACGAAGTTTGCCATTTCCCATGACTTCTGAGGGCTCTTCATGAACCAGGCTGCCATGAGGTTTTGACAACAAGGTCCTAGGATGCTTCCCAGGCTTGGGCAGACAGAATCAGTGCATGAACACACAAATAGAGTGAGTGGGTCTTTAAAGTATTTATGAAGTGAGTGTGATCTTATACGAAAGAATAGAGGTTCACCAGGTGAAGGAAAAGAAGAGATGGGAATTCTGAACAGAGGAGGAGTGTGAGCAGAGGCAAAAGCTCAGAATGCTTTCAGAGTCACAGATAACAGACTCTGGAGCTAGCCTGCCTGACTTTGAACCCCACCTCTGCCACTCCTTAGCTGTGTGGTCTTGGGCCACTTATCCAGGAAGAGAAGGATGTTTCTGATTCTGAAACAGAGAGGCATTTGTGGGGAGGGTGTGGAGGAAGTAGTGATGCTCAAACTGTAGGTTGGTCCAGACTATAAGGGATCTTACATCAGTCTGGGCCTTAGCTGGGAGCTAGAGTAGATTTTTAAAGTGAGCACCGCAAGGTCAAAAAAATTATTCTTGATCATTTCTTCATAACTCCCCGGTGATTTCCCTACCTGGCAGGGATTTGTGTGAAGCGTTCGAAGAATGCCTGTGCGTGAATCGGCCACAGAGAGATGGCAAGAGAAACACACATCTGACATGGGCTGAATCACATATCTCTCCAAAGCCGAGTGGAACCCAGAGAAGGAGAGAGGTATTCCAGGTTGTGGGGGTGGGGGGTGGGTACGGTGGTCCACAAAGCCAATGCTTGCACAGTTTCTGCCTTTTGGGCCCAAGAATTTCTGAAACCTCTGCTCTCCTTCTGCATTTTCAACCTATAAAAACTGTCCCTTTGATCTAAAAGGAAAAAATGGATTCAGCCTCTAGGTTAACGCTGTTGGCTAAGTACTTTAGGGAGGCTGTATGACTTAAGCACGAACAGAGAACCAGGCATCAGAAGAAGCAGCTGTGGAATAAAGGCAATCCACTTAAACTCTATGAATCACAGCATTCTCATCTATCAAATGGGAGCTATAACCCCTGTCCCACACTCCTTCCCAAAGAGGGGACACAGAAGGTCATACAAGGCAAGTCTCTCCATCACTTCTCTGTTGCCACATTAGCGATGTTGAACAAAACCCTCAGAAACCACAGCGGCATACAACAGTAAACACTAAATTAGCTCAGGAGCCTGTGGAGTTCAGCTGATCTGGGCTTGGCTACTCCCACTGTGCTTGCTCATGTGACTGTGGTCACCTTCAGGTCACAGCTAAATGACTCTGCTGATATGAATGGGCTGGGCTCATTTATATTCCTGGGAATTGGCTAGCCTGTGCTGACCTCTGATGGTCTTGGAACAACTTGGCTCTGTTCCACAGGCATATTCTTCTAAAGGCGATGGCAGAGGGTAGGGCCAGATGAATGGAAACGAGCCTCTGCTTTATGTCACGTCTTCTGACAACCCATTAGCCAAAGCAAATCACATGGTTAAGTCCAACATGCAAAGTACAAAGGCATAAGGTGAAGATTCAGGAAGTGGTGAAGAATTGTGGCCATTTCTTGCCATCTACTATGGCCTCTATAAACCATAAGCTATGCAAATAAATGTAAGGTAATATTACTATCCAAACACAATTTAATCAGTGTGTGCTTGTTGAATTGATTTATATGGCCATTGGCCTGTCTCAGACCTGATTACTTCCACAAGTTTTTCCAATTGCCTCATAGTTTTTGTAGCTAGAATAAAACTCCATTTAAAAACTATCTGTAAATTTTTCTTGGACAGCTGAAGCTCTCTGCTTTCTCTCTGTCTGATATTACAGTGCGGGTATGTGTATGTGCGGGGGTGGTGGGTGTTAGTGGTGATTTTCTGTTTCCATTTAGCTTAAGTCATCAGCGATAACTTTAACTTGGCAGTTTCATCAGGGCTCTTTCTAAATGTGCTGACATTTCAATTAAATGTCAGTGGCATCATTCTGTTTACCAGCTGGAAAGATTTGTAATGGGGACTATTGGTAGTGCCAGAGACTAGAGATTTCCATTTGGTGAAATGCCAGCCAATGTCTTTGCCTCTGCTGTACCCTGAGGGTCTTCTCCACATGTGTTTGACAGACTGATTGCTCCTTCAATACGTCCCTGGTGCTCTGGGTCAGGAATTTCAAACTATTCCCCAAATCCTAATGGGAGTGCTTTAGGGGCTTGGTTATTTATTATTTTTTGTTAGAACAGGGAAGAAGACTTCTCTGCCCTCCCAGTTTAAGGAATAGCCCAAGTTTGCAGAGAAGGCAATTAAAATTTATTCTCTATAACTACATATATATATATATATATATATGTATATATATATATATATATATGGCTTTTCATTGGGAGCTGCAGAAGAAACTAGTTATTCCAATCCTGGATTATGGATCTAGATTGTCCGTGACTCAAAACCCAGCTCTGGCCACTCCCCAGCTATGTGATCTTGGGCCACTTAACCAAGTCTCTGAGTCTTGATTTCCTCCCCTGGGAATGATAATATGATCTGTTAAGAGTTCCGAGGCTTAAATGAGTTAAAATGTTTGAAGTACTCACGGCCGTGCTGAAGTATTAGTTGTTATGCATTATTAATACAACTCGAATAAAATACAGATATTAATCAGATACTGAAGTTGATATAAAAATGCAACTGTCATCTGTGGTTCCTGATTTAATCTTATTTGTTAATCAAAACAATCTCAGTGTTGTCACTGATTGACTTTGAA
Organism: Cervus canadensis; assembly: GCF_019320065.1. Classification (NCBI taxonomy): domain Eukaryota; kingdom Metazoa; phylum Chordata; class Mammalia; order Artiodactyla; family Cervidae; genus Cervus; species Cervus canadensis. The sequence continues at coordinate 66,336,900 of NC_057390.1, read as the reverse complement.
AAAAAGTATTATTAATTAGAAACTATAAAGTAAACACATACGGTCCAGACGTGATTTCATTTGGGGGAAAAAAATCCTCTGCTGCTGAGAAATTTTGAAAGCCCTGTTCTTCACCATCTCACATGATTCTGAGTTACAGGCTTAAAAAGCAAATCAGATAAGAAGTCAGCTTTCAACCTATGTGGCCTTGGAGGACAGATTCCAGGTCAGTGCTGAAGTATAACAGTACAGGGCTGAAGTCATTCTACTACGGCTTCTACTAGCACACCCAGTTGAACCAAACAATTTGTAAGAACATTTGGTGACAATAATCTTCTATGGAAATACATAGTAGTAATTACCTTGTGCACTGACCAGGGTCTGGAAATAGTCCTCTAAATGGTTGCTAAAGCATGAGAAGCCCCGAAGGTATGTGCAGCTATTACCATCATTGCTAGGCCCAGTTTTAATATTCTGGTTCAGCAGAAACCACAAATACAACAGGACTCCAGGGGGAGCCATGGCGGGTTCCTGCCTCCCGATGCCTGCCACCTTGTGGACAAACTGCCGCATAACAACTTGATTCCTCAGGTATAGCCGAACCTGGTGGGTGGGCAAATCCAAGCGGTAGTGGTTGGCCCCCTTTTCTGCCTGGGAGCCATGTGGAAGCTGCCCTAACTCTCCCTGTGCTTGGAGAAAGCCCTGAACACTGGAACAGCAGGGAGATACACTCCCGGGAATGCTAATAGCTACCGTTTTGCTCAAGGCAGCTCCTCAGTAGATGGAATCCCCCCATTTAACAGATGGGCAACCTGAAGTCTCAGTGACCCAGCTGGGCCTTGAACTAATGGTTTCTGACTCTAAGCCCATGGTGGTTTTTTATCCTCCCAGCTACCCTGAGGGACCGCTTCAAGGAGAAGCTGGCAAGTACTGGAAACTTTAACTTAAAAATGAATGCAAAGCTTGATTAGCTCACATTTTCACTGCTTTTGTTGTTATTATTATCCTGGGGTCCATTTCAGCCATTTCTGGTTATGCTCAATGCTGTATATGCCCACGATGCCTCAGGGAAATAGACTCTTTCCTCTTTTAGCTGTGCCCATTGTGGGAAGCCACATGCTCCCCTGTCATGGGCTCTTATTTGCCTTTCAGTGGCTTTATATTAATCTACAGAATAGAAACACCTTATTCTTAACATTTCTGTTATGGTGACCATGTATGTTGGTTTTACTTTTTACTGTAAAGCATATTGCTGTAATAAGCATCTTTGTGTTTAATGCCAAAACACCTTTGTCAGTATACAGGTATGTAATTTTTTTGTGTGTATGCATATGTATATATTCACTGTGGCAAGAAAAACAGCTCAATTCTGAGAGTACAGAAGGAATGCAAGCACTGAACTTGCTCAGACACCTCCTTTGACTGAGTGGGGATGAGGGATGGTGCATGGAAGGTTGGTACCAAACTGGGTCAGTGGGGCTTGGATGGCAGATGAAGGTATTGTTACTCTTTATGGGAGAAGGGGTGACACGTGCAAGCTGAGTGTGGGTGGGACTGTAAATCTGAGGCCAGACGGTGGAGCTGAGTGGAGCACAAGAATAAAGCGTCAGGCCCTCACTGCTGGAGTTCTTACAACTCTCTGGGACTCCGTGTCCTTGTCCAAGAAATGATTGGAAAGGTTTAGGTACAGAGGAAGAGTCCCAGTCTCAGAGACAGGTAGACCTTGATAGAAATGCTAGCTCAGCTCCTTACCCATCTGTAAAATGGGGAGAATTTTATGTATCCGTACAATTATGGTGGAGAGAACACAGTCCAGCAGTTGCATTAACCTGGATAAGTAGTAACTCTTTCATCCTGTCAATTTTATGGACTGGAGGTTGCCTAAGCTGTTTTCTAGGTCAGATGTGCCTTGGTTCTATTATGTGATGAGAAAATAATTTAAAAGAATAAGGGCTTAGAAATTAAATTACTGGTTAATGGATTCATGGTTTAATCTATTTTTAAAAAAAATCCTCTCCTGGCAAGAACTCAAAGAAAAAGAGTAGTTAGTAAAGGTCCAAACATTTCACTGAGGAAAAACTAATGTTGACTAGACAGGTTTTCTTTAAAGTGTGTTTAATTCATATCACTTGCCATCCAGGCCTTACAGGTCAGTTCTGTTTCCAGGAGAGGAATGCCACGACATGAGGAATACACCTTGAACTTGTTAGATGATAAAAAAAAAAAAAAAAAGGATTAAAAATCAATAGGCTTTCTGCTTCAAGTCTTCCAATTTTGTTTTCATCTCCCTTCTGTAGAAAGAAGCATAGCCACTGAAGAATAACTGGTGCATCTGGGGGTACCTGGTGTGTTTTGCCAAGATTATAAGAAAGTTTCTCTGAGCATCACCAACAGCATCCCTATTTGGCAGAGGCTGTGATGCTGTACCCTGGGGAAGAGAACGTGCCAGAGCTGTGCTGTCTGACATGGTTGCCACTAGCCACGTGAATTAAAATCTCTGCTCCTCAGTCACACTAGCACATAGCCACATGTGGCTAGTGGCTATTGTATATTACAGAGCGGGTATAGAGCATTTCCACTATTGCAGAATGTCCTGCTGCCCCATAGACTAATTTGCTGGTCCAGAATCCAAGTGTCCAGCTACTGGGGAGCCCAGAGGGCTGGTAGAGATGGTCCAGCCCTGCCCCAGACCAGAGCAGGAGGCAGAAGACCGAGTTCCGGTCCCAGCTGTGCTGTTAACTCATAGGTAGTCTTGGTCTTCAATTAGGGATCACCTAGCCTGGTTTACTCATCTATAAAATGGGTTTAAGCACTCATTGAGTCTGTCAGTGAATTACTTTTAGCATCTACTAAGATGAGGCCCTGTGATACCTATCTGTTGGATTTCTCGCAGCGCCCCTCAGAGCTGATTGAAACACTGATGTGTTACAGCTCTGTGAGTGAGAACCGCCCAGATAAAGTGCGTGAAGTGCCTTCCCCTGGCCTACCACAGAAGAGGGCTCAGGGTCCTGGCTGTGCTGCCAGAAACCACTGAAATCAAGTGGTCTTTTCAGAGAGAACTTTTCAGTCCCCCCTTCACGTTGTGCTGGTCTTCTCACCTATTTCACAAGCTAAAAAAGGCTTAAGAGAAGAGACAGCAGGGCTACAGAAGCTGTGTGTCTGGTCAAGGTATGGCTTTCATCTCAGACTACCTCCCCACCTTCCCACCCCCATCTAGCCAAGTTACAGGCTCCAGGAGCCCATGGTAAGAAGCAGTCATTCAGGCTCCCACTCAGCTCAGATGAACCTGGAGGATCTGATGTAGAGGGAGAAGCTGGAGGAAGTGTCTTCACTTTTCATCTTGGCCCAACAGCATCCTAGTCATTCCAGCATCTCCTGTTTGTAGGCTGTAGGAGGTGGATGGAAGAAGTGAAACCCAGGCAGGAGAGATGACCCACAACACTCAGAGTCCTTGGAATCGCTGGCACTCAAGCCTCCTATGGTACCCAGCATGACAATGCTTCAGGTGTCTGACCCTCATGCCCATCTCAGTACGTCTGTCTCCATCACATGTATGCCCAGATGAGGACACCTGAGCCCCACAGCCCTGTGCTTCCAGAGGAACATTCTCGGCTACAAGACAGGAGATCCAAGGTCCCATCTCCGTCCTACCATCACCCTAACTGTGTGATCTTGGGTAAGTCAACCAACCTCTCAGGTATGTGTATCAGTAAAATGATGATGCCCGTCTCACTTGTGTGTTTTAATGAGAACCAGAGTTTGGAAGCTAAAAGAAAAGACTGTGCACAAATTAAAGCCACAGGCAAAGGTATAGATACTTCGTGTGTAGGATGGGTACACTGGAGAAGGACTCGGGATGCCTGCAGTAAGATCCCAAGTACGGAATCTGCAGCTTCAGGGCCATAGAGTGAAAGCCAAGAGCTAGGATAAGGCTCTCAAACCTTTCCCCTATTGCTAATCTGCAGCTTGCGTGAGTGCCCCAGCTTTCTTCCCAAGCCCTCTCAGGGACAGTTGGATCCCAACCTTCACCTGTAGTCGAATATCCAGGATAGCATCTCTGCAGGTCACATAGCCTGTGCTTGGATACCACCAGTGACTGAGAGCTCACTACCTTACACATCTGCCCATTTCAACTCTGGGCAGTCCTAGCTGATAAAACAGCAGGTCAAAAGGGGTTCTTTTTGAGAGCTGTCTCTAATTTATTGTTAATGACTTCCTGGACAGTCAAGTTAAGGAGGATGCTGAGGCTGTCCAGGTTTGGGGGTGGTGTGATTAATTAACATTGTCTGCCATGGGTATCAAAGAGGGCAGCTATGGAATGGATGCAACACATCTGCCCCCAGTCCTAAAAGCTCTTCTTTCTATGAGTCATTTCTGCCTCTACTTATTGGTCCTTGTTTTTCTCTACAGCAAACAGTGACTGTGGTCTTGAGTTTTGTTGTTGTTTGGTTGCTAAGTCATGTCCAACTCTTTTGAGACCCTATGGACTATAGCCCTCCAGGCTCCTCTGTCCACGGGATTCTCCAGGCAAGAATACTGGAGTGGCTTGCCATTTCCTTCTCCAGGGGATCTTCCTGACCATGGGATTGAACCTGAGTCTCCTGCATTGGCAGGTGAATTCCTTACTGTCTGTGGCCTTGCCAAATGTCAATCCTCTTCCTTCCTTCCCTGTCCTGCCATGAATTTCTCCCCAATATCTCAGAAGAAGCTGACCTCTCAGCAGCTCCAGGTGGACCATGATTCGCTTTAACTAACCAGAGTAATCCCACCCTCCCTACACAATGAGTAGTTTACAAATGAGCACGTGGCCCCATTCCAGTCAATGAGATCAGAGATATTTGCTGAAGGCTTCTAAGAGCTTTCCTCATTTTCATGAGAGTTACAGAAAGTCAGCTCTTGCTTTCCTACTGGAAGAGAATAAGAGAGCATTCAGCCCATAATGCTGCTGGCATCCGTCATAAACATTCTGGAGTCACCAATTTAGGGCAAGGCTGCTAAAGAGTGGAGCAAAGCAATGGAAAGAACCTGAGGCCTAGATTATATCACTGAGCCCATGAATCAACCACCCTCGAAGGCCATCTATCTCTGCACCTCCAGTGATGCAAACTACTATATGCCCTAGCTATGGAAACCTGTTAGAGTTGGGTGTTCTGTTGCCTGCACCAAACTCATCTCCCTTGGACCATGGAGATGTAACACATCGAATTCATCTTGGAATGTCCAGCAATGGCCACTCTGCTCCCATCTTTAGTTCCTTCATCCACTCCTCACATGGAATGAATGAGAGAGTGACAGTTGCTCAGTCACGTCTGACTCTATGAACCCATAGACTGTAGCCTGCCAGGCTCCTTTGTCTCCAGGCAAGAACACTGGAGTGGGTTGCCATTTCATATGGAATGGCTGAGAGTATTTCAGCATTTTGGAGACTCTCTTCTGAGTATATTCATATTATTTTAAGTAATTCTTCTCTGGTGGTGCCAGTGGTAAAGAATCTGCCTGCAATGTAGGAGATGAGGCAGGAGACTGGGATTCGACCCCTGGGTAGGGAAGTTCCACTGGAGAAGGGAATGGCAACCCACTCCAGTATTCTTGCCTGAGAAATCCCATGGACAGAGGAGCCTGGAGGGCTACAGCCCATGGGGTCGCAAAGAGTCAGACACGACTGAGCACACAGCACACATTAATGTACACTTGATACTAGTTTCTGTTTTCCATACCTAGGCATCTGTGAGGCCAGTAGAAAAGTGAGCACCAGCTGTATACTCTGCCACTCTGCCTCCTGCCACAGTCCCAGGAACCTGTGCGCTGCTAGTTGTCACATGGGGTTTCTCTTTGCTTGGCTTGGCTGAGGCAGCCAAGTTCTTCCCGGCTTCTGGGTAAATAACTCATGTTCTCGTCACTGCGCATCATAGATAGAGAGTTTTCAGTGGGGTTCAATGTAATTGCTACCATCTATCACTTTAATAGCCTAATGAAGGTGAGATGTAATTAGAAAGGGTGTCAGCGGAATATGGAGTTTGTTTTACAATTATCTATACAGCCAGGGGGACCATCGGCACAGAACATTGCCTTTTAAAAGCCCAAGAAACATGTGGCATAAATGTTCATTGTTGAGTGACTTAAAGGGACCTGTGGTTTTTCTTGTAGCTCCTCTGAATACTGATGCAGGTTTGTTTGCTTTGGACAATAGATGGGCTCAGAAGAAAGTTGCATAAAAAGTGAAAGTGAGTTTTACTGAATCAAATCTTCATTTCCTATTGAGTTACATTAACACTGCAAAGTTGTTTCACTTGCTCTGTCGTCTCTTGAGTGTCTTGGCTGCCCCTTCTTTGATGAGCAGTTAATGATTTCTAAACAAACATGCTGACAAACCTAGACAACATATTAAAAAGCAGAGACATTACTTTGCCAACAAAGGTCCATCTAGTCAAAGCTATGGTTTTTCCAGTAGGCGTGTATGAATGTGAGAGTTATAAAGAAAGCTGAGCACCAAAGAATTGATGCTTTTGAATTGTGGGGTTGGAGAAGACTCTTGAGAGTCCCTTGGACAGCAAAGAGATCAAACCAGTCAATCCTAAAGGAAATCAGTCCTGAATATTCATTGGAAGGACTCATGCTGAAGCTGAAGTTCCAGTACTTTGGCCACTTGATGTGCAGAACTGACTCATTGGGAACGATCCTGATGCTGGGAAAGACTGAAGGCAGGAGAAGTGGATGACAGAGGATGAGATGGTTGGATGGCATCACTGACACAATGTACATGAGTTTGAGCGAGCTCCAGGAGTTAGGATGGATAGGGAAGCCTGGCATGCTGTGGTCCATGGGGTCATAAAGAATTGGACATGACTGAGCAACTGAACTGAAACAATTATTATTATCGCCTGGACTCACAAGTGAAAGGAACTCTGGTAGCATAAATTCCTTTTCTTCAAGTGAAGCATTTCTCCCTGAGGGCTTTTTTTAAATTGTCATTAAAATATACATTTTATTATTATACATTTATAGTAGTAAATATAGATTTACTACTATAGGGAGGCCTGGTGTGCTGCAGTCCATGGGGTCGCAGAGTTGGACGCGACTGAGTGACTGAACTGAAAATATATATAACAAAGGATTTACCATTTTAACCATTTTAAGCGTACAATTCAAAGGCATTAAGTATATTCACAGTGTTGTGGAAAGTGGCACTATGATCAACTCCAGAAATTTTTTATCATCCCAATCAGAAACTCTATCCATAAAACAGTAATTCCCATTTTGCCTCCCTTAGTCCTTGGTGACCTGCATTCTACTTCCTGTCCTGATGAATTTGATGCTCTAGGTACATCATGGAAGTGGAATCTGGAGTATTTGTCCCTTTGTGTCTGGCTTCTTTCACTTAGCATAATGTCATTTATTTATGTTGAAGCATTTATTTATTCATGTTGAAGCATGTATTCTGATTTCCTTCCTTTTCAAGGCTGCATAATATTCCACTGTAGGTATACACCAGCTTTTGTTTATCCATTCATCCATCAATGGACACTGGAGTTGCTTCTACTTTTTTGGCTATTGTGAATAATACTACTATGAACATGGTATACAAATGTGTTTTAGTCCCTGCTTTTAATTTTGGGGGGTATGTATCCAGAAGGAGGATTGCTGGATCATATGATTCTATGTTTAACTTTCTGAGAAACTGCCATATGGTTTTCCACAGTCACTACACCATTTTACATTCCTATCAGCAATGCACAAGAGCTCTAATTTGTCCACATTCTCACTGACACATTTTATTTCCCGTTTTTAAAAACAATAATCATCCTAGTGGGTATGGAGTAGTAATCTCATGTGGTTTTGATTTGCATTTCTCCTCCAGGTTTTCAATCTACAAGTCCCTCAAAAGGAGCTTACAGGTGATAGTACCCAATGGTAGCAAGGCCTCAGAATTGGAAACAACCAGAATCAATGCATAGGAGCCTTGCCTGGGATGCAAGCCAGGGATTTTGACTTCTCTGTAAGAGACAGGTTAAAGCACCACACTATACTCTAATTGGAATAGGGGAGAGAGCCCCAGATTTGAGAATAAACAGACATGGCCCTTACCACTGTCCTGTCATCAGGGTGGTCTTGGGTTGGTCATTCAACCTCTCCAAACAGCAGTTTTTCATCTGTAAAATGTGGATGCCTTCCTCTCAGATTGGTTATACAGTGTTAAACAACATAATGATATGGAAGCACCTGGCACCATTTAGCACATGTAAGGCCCTCAATAAATAGAATCCACCTACAGAGTGGTTCATGATTGTACCTTGACTTCTACTGGGCTCAATCTGTCCAAAAGTGAACCTTAGTAAATCCCATGAGGGCACAGACTGACTCACACATTCCTCTCAAATCCCCGCAGGCTAGTACAGCCTCAGCTATGTAGGACTCTCGGTTGGTTGCCAAGACTCGTTACTTGGACCACAGCTTTCAATCTAAGACCAAAAGAGGCAAAGTAATAGAAAGAAGGAGCTTCCCTGGTGGCTCAGAGGTAAAGAACCCATCTGCCAATGCAGGAGACGTGAATTTGATCCCTGAGTCAAGAAGATCCTCTGGAGAAGGAAATGGCAACCCACTCCAGTCTTCTTGCCTGGGGAATTTCAAGGACAGAGGAGCCTAATGGGCTACAGTCTATGGGGTCGCAAAGAGTCGGACACGAGAGAGACTAAAAAATGGCAACAACAATAGGAAGAAGGCTAGCCTCTAAGTCAACAGGACGGGTATAGGGGACAGTACAGGGCAAACAACTTGACATCAACCAAACCCTAGACCTGAAGAGGAACAACAGTAACTCCCATGTGAAGAGCACTGCATGGTCGCCAGGGCATTTCTAAAATACAGTATTATTATTTCCCCTAAGCCTCACAGCAACCCCTGAGAAAGGGGTCATTCCCATTCTCATTAGGCAGATGAACCAATCAAAGTTCAGAGAAGTTTAGAGACTTTCCTGAGGTCCAGGATCCTGGAGTCAGTGGGGTCTTCTGGTGCAGGGGGCCAGGACCAGCTGATGATAGTTCATTCTGAGCTCCTCAATCAAAACCCATTTCAGCTTCCAGTCTGATGACAGGAAGGCAAGCAACAGAGATCAAGAGGCTTTCACCTTCCTCACACCCAGGACTTCATTATCCAGAGAATTTCCTGGATGGTCTGTTCCATTTATGTATAGAAGTTTGCTAAAGTGGCAATGAGAGTTCTGTATTCTCCCAAACAGTTGTCAGAATCAAAGCTCAGGGCAGTTTCTCTGGCTCAGCTGTGAGAATGACCTCCTCCTTAATCACCTTCTCTCTCCCCGCCCCACCCAGCGCCCCGGATGCCTTGGGTTTGATTGTGGTTCAATCCACAGAAAGAAATCAGCAGCAGACAGACCCCTGGATAGCTGACCCTCATTTAAAAGATACTGTCAGAGGGAAGAACATCGCCACCAGATAACGATCGCCATGGCTAGATAAATGCCAGGGCTTGTCTCCTGATGAATACTGTGTGAGGAAATAACAATCACTCACCCTAGCTTTGTCGGATTGCCGCAGGCTCACCCTTGCCATGGGGCATAGGCACGCTACGGCGACCGAGCCCCTGGGGACCAAGAACAGCCTGTTTGACACCCAGTAGCCCAGACCAGGAGGCTGGAGATGCTCAGTGGGCAACGGGGAGGGAAAGAGGCTCCAGCTCCAAACTGCTGTGTGACTGTGGGGTGCTGTACTGATCTGACAGTGCCTCAGTTTCTCCAGCCTGGACTACCATGCTTGTCACTTGCCACCCCAGGCTGTTTCAGGTATTCGAGAAACACTTGAAAGCAACGTTAGGATGTCAAATGGCATCTCCAGCACTGGTGAGGCACCTATATCAGCTCCATTTTCACAGCTGGCAGGCAGCAGGGGCTGGAGGGTTGGAAGGAGAGATGATGGAGTGAGAAAGAGGCTTGAAACGGGGTTGGGAGGTGATACCCCGCCCCCAAGTGTGAGGATACTGGCAATAAAGTAACTTCCAGGACAACACAAAGCCCAGTTTTCCTTTCTGGATAAAAGAATACTAGATTTGGAGTCAGATGGCCCTGGATTCCATTCATTAACTGTGTGACTATGAGCCAGACAGTCTTGTTGACTTTCAATATCCTGACTTTAAAATGGGAATACGACCCTGCCCAAGACTGGATTATTGTAGTAGCCTCCTAACCAATGTCCTGGTTTCTGCTGCACCTGTCTTCAGTCAGTTTTTGAAAACTCTGATCAGATCCTACACCCATGTACTTCACCCTCCCTGTGGTTACAGCTTCTGTTCCATAGAGAGGAGAGGGAGGTGGGAGGGGGGATCAGGATGGGGAATACATGTAAATCCATGGCTGATTCATGTCAGTGTATGACAAAAACCACTACAATATTGTAAAGTAATTAGCCTCCAACTAATAAAAATAAATGGAAAAAAAAACTCAGTCTTCACGCTGACCTAAAAGGCCTCCTGGGATCGGGTCCCATGTTCCCTCTCTGACCTTACCTCCTTTTACTCACTCCGTGAAGCTTCCATAGCCCCTCACTGCAGCTCAACACCTTTGCACTGGTTGTTCCCATTACCCAGAAAACCCTTGCCCAGATATTTGTCTGACTCACTCCCTCATCTTCCTCAAGTGTTTGCTCAAAAGTTTCCTTTATAAGAACACCCACTCTCATCAACCTTTTGCGCTCAATTCCCTGCATCCTGCAAGCTCACCCCCTTCTGACTTTCCCATTTCACCTTATCTCACTGTACTTTTCTTCAGTATGTACTACCTTCAACCACTCTAGATACTTACTGTTAACTCCTTAAATTACAGATATTCATTAGGTTTATTGCCTGTCTCTTCTAAGAACGTTTTACTATAGAAAGTGCTGGGATTTTTGTCATTTTTATTTAATGCTGTATCCCCAGCATCTAGAAAAGTGCCTGGCATGTAGTAGATGATCAGTGAATATGTATTAAATAAAGTGAGTATTGAATTATGGATGTTTTTCTGGGCTTTGTAGAGGATCAGAAATAACAGATATAAAGCATGCAGCACAGGACTATCCCCAGGCTATGTTCTATTGTCATTAGTACTAAATGCGCATGCAAGGGGTGTGGATGTGGTGTGTGTGATGTGCTGTGGTGGGTAGTGTGTGTGACGCTTTAAACTCTGCCTGCTTCATGGATCAACACACAAGATTTCCGTCGACTTATATGAGAATATGTATATCAGCACAGAAGGTCTTACAAATGCTCACAATGACTCTTTGCACAATGTATTATTATAATAATTCTCATTGGAGATGAGATAAGAGCCTCGTTTTGTCAAAGTTGCGCAGTTGGGCTTCTAAGAGAACCACTCCCCACTCCCTAGTTCCCAGTAAGGGGAATAATTGTATCTATTTTTCACAATTGGTGGCTCACATTTTAAAAAATGTTTCTTGTTGAAACATTTGAAAATGAATGCAAAGAAAATTAAAATCTCCCAAGCACTACCACCCAAAGCAAGTAGGAACAACATTTTAGTATGCACCCTTCAGGCATTTGTTTTATATATGTATAAATAAAATTAATGTTAATAAAAGTGTGTTCTGTACTATAAATATTATGTATCAACTTGCTCTTAAAAAGCTATATTACAGATATTTTTTCATGTCTTTGCATTCAGATTGACTTCATCCTTTTTACTGACTATGTAGTATTCCACAATCTTAACCAATCTTCTATTGATAGAATTTAGTTTTTCTCCAGTTTTTCCCCATTACAGATAATGCTGCAGTGATCATCCTTGTACATATTACTGTTTTTGTGGGCTAGAAACCTAGAAGAAGATGTTCTGGATTGAAGGACAGGCATATTTTAAATTTTGGTTAAGAGTCTTATTCTCTATTAGGGAACCACTAAAGTACCTGGACCAATGAACAAAGTTTCTGTCCAAACTCACCATTCATGGGGAATTTCTCCGCATACTTCTCTCTTCAGTTTGAACAGGAGGCAAACACTTTAGCCTGAGAATATATGTTTAGAACATTTTCCCTGCAGTCTCAGATTCCTACTAGAAAAGCTCCCTGCAAAGCAGCAGATTCTAATGCTTAATAAGCATCCAACATTCACAACCAAGTGTAATATAAACCATAAAGTTTTTACCCAGTTTTTTTTTTTAATCCAAAATAAGTTCCTTTCCCTGGGTATTATTTCATTTTCTCAAATTCTTTTTCAACATCTGCTGAGATGATCATATTATTTTTCTCCTCTGTTCAGTTAATGTGATGAAATATATTGATTTTCAAATGTTGAAACAACCTTGCATTCCTGGGACAAATTCCACTTAGTCAAGATGGATTATCTTTTTTTCTGGATGCGACTTGCTATATTTTGTTTATGATTTTTGTACCTGTGTTCAGGAGGGCTATCACCTGTAATTTTTGTAGAGACTTTGTCAGATTTTTGTACAAGGCTTATGGTGACCTCTCATAAAAAACAGTGGGGCATGTTCCTCCTCTATTTTCTGAAAGCATTTATATAAGTTTGGTGATAAAATGAACAATAAAACCACTTGGATTTAGGGAGTTTATTGTGATTTTAGATTTAAAATTTTAGACAAATCTAATGACTTTAATACAGGGCTATTCAGATTCTCTAATTTGTGTCAGTTTTAGCAAACTTTCATCTTTTAAGGAATTCATTCATTTCATCTAAGTTATCAAGTTTGTAGGCATAAACTTGTTTATATCTTTATTATAATTTTTATATTTGTGGGATCTGTAGTGATAACAGACCCCTAATATAGTTTGTGTTTCTCTTTTTTTTTAATCAATATAGCTAAAGGTTTTATTGATTGTATTAATCTTTTAAAAAGACTACATTTATCGCTGTGGTTAGTTTTCTTTATTGTCTGTTTTATATTTCATTAATTTCTGCTCAAATCTTTATTATTTTCTTTCTTATATCTACATAGGGTTTAATTTGCTCATTTTTAAGTGATAGAAATGTAGATAATTAATTTTAAACCTTTCTTCCTTTCCAATGTGGGTATTATATCAATGAATTTCCCTCTAAGTACTGCTTTAGCTGTATCACACAATTTTGATATATTGTATTATTATTATTTAGTATGAAATATTTTCTAATTTTCCTAGTGATTTCTTCATTGACTCATGACTGATTTAGAAATGTATTGTTTAATTTCTAATTATTTAAGCCTGTATATATATCTTATATTAGATTTCTAATTTAATTCTGTTAATACTCTAAAAGTGTTCAATCTTTTGAAATGTATGGAAATTTATTTTGTGGCCCAGGATATGTTTTGGGCCACTGATTTAGAAATGTAGTGTTTAATTTCCAATTATTTAAGCCTTTATATATATCTTATCTTAGATTTCTAATTTAATTCTGTTAATTCTTTAAAAGAGTTCAATCTTTTTTTTAATTTATTTTTTATTGAAGGATAATTGCTTTACAGAATTTTGTTGTTTTCTGCCAGAAGAATTTAATCTTTTGAAATGTACTGAGATTAATTTTGTGACCCAATGTATGTTTTACCTTGCTGACTGTTCTGTGTGCACTTGAAAAGAATCTGTATGTTGTTGTTGTTGAGTATATTATTCTATAAATGTCAATTCAATCAAATGGTTTGTAGCGTAGTTCAGATCTTCTGTGTCTTTGCAGATTTTTGTCTCCATTTTTGCCAGTTACTGAGAGGATGATATTGAATTTGTTTAGGTCTTCCTTTAATTTTGATATGCTGTATTTTTTATCCATATACATTGAAGGTCTGCAATCACAAAAAAGTTCTGTATCTGTGCATATGTATTTATTATTGTTATGTTTCCTTGAAGAATTAATTCTTTTATCATTATGAAACATAATATTGTTTTACTGTGAACTCACTTTGTATGATATTAGTAGAACAACTTCAAAGTTCTTTGATTAATAGTTTCATGCTGTTCTGGACTTTTACTTTCAACCTGTTTCTTAATATTTAAAATATGTCCCTTGTCCCCTAAAATCAGGAACAAGACAAGGGTGCCCACTCTCACCACTACTGTTCAACATAATTTTGGAAGTTTTGGCCACAGCAATCAGAGCAGAAAAAGAAGTAAAAGGCATCCAGATAGGAAAAGAAGAAGTGAAACTCTCACTGTTTGTAGATGACATGATCCTCTACATAGAAAACCCTAAAGACTCTACCAGAAAATTACTAGAGCTAATCAATGAATATAGTAAAGTTGCAGGATATAAAATTAACACACAGAAATCCCTTGCATTCCTATATACTAACAATGAAACAGAAAGAGAAATTAAGGAAACAATACCATTCACCATTGCAACAAAAAGAATAAAATACTTAGGAGTATATCTACCTAAAGAAACAAAAGACCTATACATAGAAAACTACAAAACACTGATGAAAGAAATCAAAGAGGACACAAACAGATGGAGAAACATACTGTGTTCATGGATTGGAAGAATCAATAATGTCAAAATGATTATACTACCCAAAGCAATCTATAGATTCAATGCAATCCCTATCAAGCTACCAACGGTATTTTTCACAGAACGAGAACAAATAATTTCACAATTTGTATGGAAATACAAAAAACCTCGAATAGCCAAAGCAATCTTGAGAAAGAAGAATGGAACTGGAGCTCCTGCCTGACTTCAGACTATACTACAAAGCCACAGTCATCAAGACAGTATGGTACTGGCACAAAGACAGAAATATAGATCAATGGAACAGAATAGAAAGCCCAGAGATAAATCCACGAACCTATGGACACCTTATCTTTGACAAAGGAGGCAAGGATATACAATGGAAAAAAGACAACCTCTTTAACAAGTGGTGCTGGGAAAACTGGTCAACCACTTGTAAAAGAATGAAACTAGAACACTTTCTAACACCATACACAAAAATAAACTCAAAATGGATTAAAGATCTAAATGTAAGACCAGAAACTATAAAACTCCTAGAGGAGAACATAGGCAAAACACTCTCCGACATAAATCACAGCAGATCCTCTATGACCCACCTCCCAGAATATTGGAAATAAAAGCAAAAATAAACAAATGGGACCTAATGAAACTTAAAAGCTTTTGCACTACAAAGGAAACTATAAGCAAGGTGAAAAGACAGCCCTCAGATTGGGAGAAAATAATAGCAAATGAAGAAACAGACAAAGGATTAATCTCAAAAATATACAAGCAACTCCTGCAGCTCAATTCCAGAAAAATAAATGACCCAATCAAAAAATGGGCCAAAGAACTAAACAGACATTTCTCCAAAGAAGACATACAGATGGCTAACAAACACATGAAAAGATGCTCAACATCACTCATTATCAGAGAAATGCAAATCAAAACCACGGTGAGGTACCATTACACGCCAGTCAGGGTGGCTGCTATCCAAAAGTCTACAAGCAATAAATGCTGGAGAGGGTGTGGAGAAAAGGGAACCCTCTTACACTGTTGGTAGGAATGCAAACTAGTACAGCCGCTATGGAAAACAGTGTGGAGATTTCTTAAAAAACTGGAAATAGAACTGCCATATGACCCAGCAATCCCACTTCTCGGCATACACACTGAGGAAACCAGACCTGAAAGAGACACGTGCACCCCAATGTTCATCGCAGCACTCTTTATAATAGCCAGGACATGGAAGCAACCTAGATGCCCATCAGCAGATGAATGGATAAGGAAGCTGTGGTACATATACACCATGGAATATTACTCAGCCATTAAAAAGAATTCATTTGAATCAGTTCTAATGAGATGGATGAAACTGGAGCCCATTATACAGAGTGAAGTAAGCCAGAAAGATAAAGACCAATACAGTATACTAACGCATATATATGGAATTTAGAAAGATGGTAACAATAATCCTATATGCAAAACAGAAAAAGAGACACAGAAGTACAGAACAGACTTTTGGACTCTGTGGGAGAAGGCGAGGGTGGGATGTTCTGAGAGAACAGCATCGAAACTTGTATATTATCAAGGGTGAAACAGATCACCAGTCCAAGGCTGGATGCATGAGACAAGTGCTCAGGGCTGGTGCACTGGGAAGACCCAGAGGGATGGGGTGGGGAGGGAGGTGGGAGGGGGGATCGGGATGGGGAACACATGTAAATCCATGGCTGATTCATGTCAATGTATGGCAAAAACCACTACAACATTGTAAAGTAATTAGCCTCCAACTAATAAAAATAAATGGACAAAAAATAATAAAATAAAATTTTTTTTAAAAAAAAGGAAAAAAAAATGTCCCTTGGTGGATGATATATAATTGGGTGTTGATTTTTATCCATTCTTACAACCTCTTCCTTTTATGTTAAACCATATAACTTTAACTTATGTTAAAATTGATATCATTGAATAAGACTACCATTTTGATATTTTATTTTCTGTTGGTTTGATCAATTTTTTGTTTTTCTGTTTTTTCTTTCCTATCTACTTTCAGTTAATTGAATATTTCTTATTATTTCATTTTAATGTCTCTACTGATTTTTTACCAGTACCTTTTGGTGCTAATTTTCTAGAGATTATAACAGAGTCTTTAACTGCTCACAGAGATTAAATATTGCACACTGAATGTAAAGACTTTGCAACAGTGATTTTCTTCAGTATGCTCCTCCCTCTGCCATTCTTTGACTGTATGTGTCATGTAGCATCCTGGCACTGGGTCAGTCAGTTTCAGATGTCATAGGCATTTGGTTTGTTCCAAGATGCCAGCTCTTCCTGGCTGTGTGCATGCTAAGTCACTTCAGTTGTGTCTAACTCTTTGAGACCCTATGGACTGTAGCCCACCAAGCTCCTCTGTCCATGGGATTTTCCAGGCAAGAATACTGGAGTTGGTTGCCATTCCCTTTTCCAGGGCCTCTTCCTGACACAGGGATCAAACCCACATATGCTGCATTACAGGCAGATTCTTTACTGCTGAGCCACTGGGGAAGCTCCTTTTCCTGTCTAGCAGGGATCAAATAAGGCTTCTCATGGAGCAGGGGGTGCCCATAAGCTTGTGTTTCCTCAGGTAAAGAAAAAAACATAGAAGGACCTGAAGATCATCTTGAAGATCCCCCAAAATATACAAATGGAGTAATGACCAGGTTCCTCAGGGTCTAACAATAACCTCTGAAGGGCTGAGGATGCACGACATCTGAAAGTTCTGAAGAATGTGCACAGGCCTAGGACCAACCTGATCGGATTTATGAACATCCAAAATTAAAAACTAAAGGATAAGTAAGGGGGTGATTCTCTCTCTACAGTAGGACTCCCCATAGGGTTCCTTTAAGCAGTGAACTCCTCTACTGCGATTGAAGCATTATTTGGTTTGCAAAATTTTAATTAGACCTTGCTTTTCCAGAACACATTTACTGTGCCCCTGGCTACTTTGATTTGATGTAGATTTCACTTGTATTTATTTGAGCATTTAATATCAGACACTGTGCTGGGCATTGTGCTCAAGAATACTGAGGTTAATAAGACTCAGTCCCTGGCCTCCAGGAGATAGTGCTTCATGGAGGAGCTGGGTGTGTGCACAGCTAGGTAGAATGCAGCAATGGAGATATACTAAAAGGGCTCTGAGGACACAGAGAATGAAGCAGTGACTTCTGTGCTGGTGAGGACATGTATACTGGGAACCTTAACAGAGGAAAAGGAGTTTCAGTCAACTATCAAGGTCACAAATATTTAGTGAGTCCCTTCCTTGTGTCAGGCAGTACGTCAGGGTCTATAGCACCACAAGGAATGACTGTCAGAGTTCCTGCCTTCATGGAGCCTACATTGCAGCTGTGGAGATAATGAACAGGTAAACAAGATAATTACAGACTGTGAAACATGCTAAGGAAGAGGAAAAGAGGCTGGTGATCATCCATATGTAGGAGAGACCTATTTTAAATCCAGTGGGTTGGGAAGTATTCTGGGAGATGGCACTTGAGCTGAGACTTGAAGGATGATAGTAAGTCTCATCCAGGAAGAGCTGGTGGAAGCTCCAGATGGAGCATCAGCCAGTGCAAAGGTCCTGGGGTCGGAAAAAGATCATGTATCCTGGCATCCGGTCCCATCACTTCATGGCAAATAGATGGGGAGACAATGGAAACAGGAACAGACTTTATTTTCTTAGGCTCTAAAATCACTGCAGATGGTGACTGCAGCCATGAAATTAAAAGACGCTTGCTCCTTGGAAGAAAAGCTATGACAAACCTAGCTGCTGCTGCTGCTAAGTCGCTTCAGTCGTGTCCGACTCTGTGCGACCCCATAGACAGCAGCCCACCAGGCTCCCCTGTCCCTGGGATTCTCCAGGCAAGAACACTGGAGTGGGTTGCCATTTCCTCCTCCAATGCATGAAAGTGAAAAGTGAAAGTGAAGTCGCTCAGTCGTGTCTGACTTGTAGCGACCCCATGGACTGCAGCCCACCAGGCTCCTCCGTCCATGGGATTTTCCAGACAAGAGTACTGGAGTGGGGTACCATTGCCTTCTCCGTGACAAACCTAGACACCATATTAAAAAGCAGAGACATTACTTTACCAACAAAGGTCTGTCTAGTCAAAGCTATGGTGTTTCCAGTAGTCATGTATGGATGTGAGAGTTGGACTATAAAGAAAGCTGAGTGCCAAAGAATTGATGCTTTTGAACTGTGGTGTTGGAGAAGACTCTTGAGAGTCCCTTGGACTGCAAGGAGATCAAACAAATCAATCTTAAAGGAAATCAGTCCTGAATATTCATTGGAAGGACTGATGCTGAAGTTGAAGCTCCAATACTTTGGCCACCTGATGCGAAGAACTGACTCACTGGAAAAGATCCTGATGCTGGGAAAGATTGAAGGTAGAAGAAGAAGGGATCGACAGAGGATGAGATGATTGGATGGCATCACTGACTCGATGGACATGAGTTTGAGCAAGCTCCGGGAGTTGGTGATGGACAGGGAAATCTGGCTTGCTGCAGTCCATGGGGTCTCAAAGAGTCAGACATGACTGAGGGACTGAACTGACTGAGGGACTGAACTGACTGAGGGACTGAACTGACTGATCCTGGGAAGAGAAGGAGGTTGCTATGGCTAGAGTATGCTGGGCAATGGGGAAGGCTGCACTCACAGGGTAAAGAGTTATCTTGCTGCTTTGGGGAATTGGGGAGGTTTTTAAGCAGGAGGAGGAAATTCAATTGGCTTTTAGGGTTAGGGTAAAGAATTCTCCTGCAATGCAGGAGACCCCGGTTTGATTCCTGGGTCAGGAAGAACTGCTGGAGAAGCGATAGGCTACCCACTCCAGTATTCTTGGGCTTCCCTTGTGGCTCATCTGGTTAAGAACCCGCCTGCAATGCAGGAGACCTGAGTTCAATCCGTGGGTTGGAAAGATCCCCTGGAGAAGGGAAAAGCTATCCACTCCATTATTCTGGCCTCGAGAATTCCATGGACTGTATAGTTCGTGGGGTTGCAAAGAGTCAGACATGACTGAGCAACTTTCCCTTTTAGGGTTAGCAAGAGGTGCATCTCCTGGGAACAACCTCAGCACTTCCCATCTAGTTTAGGGCAACTCCACTATCTGATGGATCCTATTGATAGTACCTTGACCTAAAGTTTTGACCTTTTATTCCTTGTACATTTTTGCATCAGGTTTGATTTTTTCATAATACTGTTTTAGAATGTGATTTCTCTTTATTACTGAATTCTTGGCATCTCTGGAAATTTTATGCCTGAGGTGAGTGACTCACTCTCATCATCCTAGTTCTAGCTCAGTTTTCTAAGCCCTCACCCTCTTTCTCATAAGCAGCTCAATGAGAAGGAAGTTGGCTCAGCTTTTATTTTCCTGCCAGCAATTTTAACACCTCCCACCCTGCACCTTTCTCTAGCATATTTATCTTGCGAGCACAGAGACATGGCTCTTCTCCACTGTCTAATCTTTCTCGAACGCTGAGAGGCTGGAAAACCATCAGCCATCCTCAGAAACTGGCAACCAAGGAGGGCTTCAAAGCAGACAGACTCTCAGAAACTTGGTGACAAGCCCCACTCTGCAGACCCAAAGAATCTGGCTGAAGTGCCCTTTGTCCTTTGTGGGGACCATCAGTAGTCTTAAAGAGGGGTTTGCTTTCTACCTGGAAGAGATAAAGGAACCGACAGAGGTCTGGCCACGAGCAGAGAAAAATGAAAAATTTTAATGAAGTGCCTTTGGTAAGCTTTTAACTCCAAGCCAGGTAGCCACTGGCATGTGAACCTGGCACAGATTTGAATGCCTTTATCTGGCTTCCTCTGAAGCCCTGGCATACTTTCTGATGCTGAGCTAAGTAAGATGCCCTGTGAAATCAGAGCTTGGATTTGAGAGGCTCAAATCCAGGGAGGAGCCCGGGATAGGGAAGGGGATTGGGGCTCAGTTCTGTGTGACCTACTGGCCACTCCTGTTTCATACCTCTAAGCTCCTCTGATAAAATCTCCTGTTTTTGTCATTCGGTCACTAAATTGTGTCCAACTCTTCTGTGACCCCCTGGACTGTAGCCTGCCAGGTTCCTCTGTCCATGGGATTCTCCTGTTGGGTCTTCCTTATCCCCTATTGGACTCTGAATCCTCAAGGGCTTGGATTTGTCTTAATCAACTTCTAAAAAATCTTATCTGCAGCATGTGGCATGTGCCTGGCACATAGTACACCCTTAATAAATTTGGGGTTGACTGAAATTTTGAATGATGCCTAAGATTTAAAAAGAAAATTAGTAATGGTGACATAAAGTCCTATGCCAAGGAGGGAGGGGCCGAAAGTACCCTGGGGCCCCTTTAAATTGTACTTAACTCATCAATCCTTGTCTTCTACTCTCTGCCTTCTCAACTGGATTTATTCTTACTAATGAACTCTTCCTACCATCAGAGTCTAAATTGGAAAATTCTTCATTGTTCTTGAAGAACTTTGAATAATGTCTCAAGTACATTTATTATACTGGAGGGAAGGTTGGATTTAGGGAAGAATATGCATTTCATGCATTTCAGACCTAGTCTTGGAAATTGCTTTTATTTTAAAAAATGACTTCTTAAGTATGATGTGAATTTTGAGTGCAAGAGATATGCATTTACACAAATTCCTCAAACTCTTGCCACAGTCAATGTTGACCTCTTTGTGGGAAATCCAGTGGGTAAGATTTTGTGTGAAATATTTTTGTGCCACTGATTTTACAAGTCCTCTCTGAGTCTGTGGCATTATTAACTGCTCTTCCTGACACCTTCTCCGCTCCTGGCTTCCGTGACTGCATCTCCTTTCTCTTCCCCTCTCAGTCAGTCTTTGCTGTCTCTGTCTCCGTTCCCTCCTCCTGCCCCTTAAACACTGGAATTCCCTGGATCCTCTCCCAGGAGGATCTCACTGCCTTCATGCACTGTGTCAATTCCATGCCTATGGCTTCCACGTCTTTCCTTTCAGCTCCCATCTCATCCTGGGGCTCCGGGTTCAAATACCCAACCTCCTTAGATCACACCACTTGGGTTCTTATTGTGCCTGAAATTAAATTTGCCTGAGAGAAAACCATTTGCCTTTCCTCTCATCTCGCCTATGGAGAAGGCGATGGTACCCCACTCCAGTACTCTTGCCTGGAAAATTCTGTGGATGGAGGAGCCTGGTAGGCTGCAGTCCATGGGGTTGCAAAGTCAGGCACAATTGAGCGACTTCACTTTCACTTTTCACTTTCATGCATTGGAGGAGGAAATGGCAACCCACTCCAGTGTTCTTGCCTGGAGAGTCCCAGGGATGGGGGAGCCTGGTGGGCTGCCATCTATGGGGTCTCACAGAGTCGGACACGACTGAAGCAACTTAGCAGCAGCAGCAGCAGCATCTCCCCTAACCTCCTCCCTGACCTGATTCTTTGTCTCCATTAATGACATCACCACCCGTTTAGACATGCAGAGCAATCTTCGAAGCTTCCTGACCGCTCATCTCACATATAGAAAAATGTAAATGCTATGGGTTGTCCTTGGAAGTGTTTCTTATCTGTGCCTTTGTCTCCACATCCATTATTCATGCTCTAGTCAAACCCTCACATTTTTTTTTCTCTTGCCAAAACACTGCAAACCACCTAACAGGTCTTCCTCCCCTTAGTCTCCTTTACCAACTGTCCTCCACTCCCTTGTCCATTGCACAGCTGTTTCACTGTCTGGAGCCTGCTGCTGGGATCGCTGTCCTTCCCCAGCCCAGTGAGTGAACTTGGGGCCCCACAGGACTGGCAGGTGCCTGTGACAATGCTCCCCCTCCCCATGCCCCTGTGACCCACAGATTGCCTTTCCCTTACCCTGCCTAGGGAGGTGGCATAAGAGTGTAGCCTTCATCCACTCTGGCATGGCAAGAGCTGACAATAAATCCTCCTTTGGTTTTTCTTTTTTTGTATATATTTATTTATTATTTATTTGGCTGTGCCGGGTCTTAGTTGTGGCATGCAAACTCTTAGTTGCGGCATTTGGGATCTAGTTCCCTGACCAGGGGTCGAATCTGCATTGGCAGTGCAGAGTCTCTGTGTTGGGAATGCAGAGTCTTAGCCACTGGATCCACCAGGAAAGTCCTTCCGTTCATTTTACTTATTACCACTGTAAGCTCCCATTCAGTGGGAAACAGAAAGCCAGCTCTTAGGTCCAGCTTCAGAAAGCTAAGATTGACAATTTCCAACATATATGGAAATAGAAAAGTATAATAAATCCCAGTGAACTATCATCCACCTTCAACCATTTTTAGCTCATGGCCAATCCTGTTTTTTCTCTACTCCCTACACCCCACCCCCTTCCCCCTTCTCAGCCTGGGTTGTGTGCTCAGTCGTATCTGACTATCTGTGACCCCATGAACTGCAGTCCTCCAGTCTCCTCTGTCCAGCCTGGGTTATTTGGATGCAAATCCAGAAGTTGTGTTTTAACAGAGGTAGCACCCGGGGTAGGAGTCCTTTGTGAGTCACAGCCTCGGTGCCCACGTGGCAGCTCTTGGGGTAAGGGCTCTACCAGGGACTCTGGGAAGCAGTCACGGCTAATCAAGGCTCATGACACTTGTTCCACTCTCATCCGTGGCTGATACCTCCCAGTCTATGTGGAAGCTGAGAGAAGTCCTTGGGGCCTCATGCCAGGACTCCCAGCACTATGGGTTCCGGCCAAGGCCTCCAAGCACTGCCCTCTGCTGGTGGGATCTGGAAAGAATGTGAAAGAGAAAGTCGCTCTGCTTCTGCTGCTGCTGCTGTCGCTTCAGTCATGTCCAACTCTTTGCAACCCCATGGACTATACAGTCCGTGGAATTCTCCAGGCCAGAATACTGGAGTGGGTAGCTTTCCCCTTCTCCAGGGGATCTTCCCAACCCAGGGATTGAACCCAGGTCTCCCGCATTGCAGGTGATTTCTTTACCAGCTGAGCCACAAGGGAAGCCCGAGAATACTGAAGTGGGTAGCCTATCCCTTCTCCAGGGGATCTTCCTGACCCAGGAATCAAACTGGGGTCTCCTGTATTGCAGGCAGATTCTTTACCAACTGAACTATCAGGGAAGCCCAGTGGGATCTGGAGCAGCCAGCAAAGCACTGCTCTCCACCTCCCCATGCGGAAGGCCTCAGCAGCAGTACAGGCTTCTCAGCTGACTTCTCAGAATAAGTTAGAATCCATTCCTGAGCTTAATGAAGGGCTGAGTGAGAAGGAGCAGCAGCTTAACAAAGGGAAGGAACTCAGATTCTGGGGAGTTAAAGTAGAAAAGATGCTATTCAGCTTCCTAGGGATCCCTCAGAGGGACCCATAAATATAGTTTGGGGCAGAAACAAGGGTGACCAGGTCACTGGTAACAAAGCAAGGCCATTGGAAGAGAGGAGTGTCAGGCCAGAAACTGCAGTGGTGTGTTTCCCTGGGGCCTCAGCATAGCTTTTTTTTTTTTTTGTAATCAAAAACATTTGCAGGGCTCTGGGCTCAAGATACAAATTTGCATATTGCTTTACATAAGTCAGCATATGGAGTTCGCTCACCCCTAACACCAAGAAAGGGAAATTAAATTCAATTAGATTAATTAGTGCAACTGATTGCAAATTGTTTTCAGACCTAATATTAAGGGTGCTGCACATAGGAAATACAGAATAGATTTTTTAATTGGGAGAGGGGGGAGGGTGGGAGGGAGCCAACTTGGGCAGCCCAGCCAGGTCTGCTAGAGAGGAGTGAGGGAAACAGCCAGGGTGGGGAGATAGCGTGTGCCTCTGCTTCTATGGGACATTTTAGCCTTCTATATCCCTGCTCCTTTCTGCCCTCCCCCTTGTACACAACAGCTCCAGACTAGGGCAGAGATTAACTCCCCTGGGAGATGAAATTTCCAATACCCAATGTTGCATTTTCATGTTTTGAGAGAGCCCCCCTCGCCAAACTGAGTTTTAGGTCCCTGAAAACCTGTACCTGTCCCTGGTGAAAGTGAAAGTCGCTCAGTCGTGTCCAACTCTTTGCAACCCCATGGACTATACAGTCCATGGAATTCTCCATGCCAGAATACTGGAGTGGGTAGCTTTTCCCTTCTCCAGGGGATCTTCCCAACCCAGGGATTGAACCCAGGTCTCCCGCATTGCAGGTGATTTCTTTACCAGCTGAGACACAAGGGAAGCCCTCTGTCCCTGGTACTTTCCTGTTATTCCCTCCCTCCTACCTTTGTTGGTTTGCTTCTCTTTTTTCCAGCCTTGTTTCTTGGAATTCAGAGTGGGAGAAAGGGGCTCAAGGGAAGAGAGGTCTTGGGGGTGGGTGTTAGGGATGCTCCTAACCCATGAGCCAGTCCTGATTTCTAGCCAGGCACACACCGGTCTCCAGCCCCCCAGGATTAGGAGTTAACCAACCCACCCTTATCAGATATCTGCCTGGGCTCAGGGCCAATCCCATGCCTGGGACCTGTCTTTTGGGGGCCTGCCCCACCACCAAACACCTCCCTCTCCCCTCCAAACCCCCCTCCTGCCTCAGGCCTGCTGGGATTGCCCAGTATACAAGGGAGTTGAGCAGCTGCTTTATGTTCTGGACTGAGAGGGAGTCCCCGACAAGAGGCCCAGCTCACCTGGCTGGGCCCTGCCACCCTGTAAGCCCCCTGAACTAACGGTTCTGCCTGGCCTTCTGCTCAACTGGCAGAAGATGGAGCCTCCCCTTCCCTAGTGGCTGATGTTGCTGAGGTCCCAGCATACCTAGGACAAAACTGAGTCAGGTTCAGTTTTGATAAAAAGAGACTTCCCTTATTTTTGCTTTCCAGGCCTGGCCCCCTTTGATGAAAGAGCAGAAGGCCAGGTATCATATTTCCCAGAGCCTCTGCCCTGCTGCCTTTTCATACACTTTCTTAACAAGATGCAATAGATGGGCTTTCTGTGCAATTAAGTCACAGCTGGTGCACAGGGGTTCCTGGCTGGCAGAGTCCTAGATGCTCTTCCACATGACTCAGGTTAGAAAAGTTCATTCATTCATTCAATAAACATATAATCATTTTGCATGTACAAACACCCTGAGCTGGTGTGAAATGGTTCAGTGGTGAGCCCGTACGGCCTAGTAAGGGAGGTCAAGACAAGTCCAGAAATAACCATGATTTGAGGCAGAATAAGTTAAGCCATCAAGAAAGGCATAAAAAGGTCCTAGTCTGTTTAGGTAGGGAGGCATATCTGGGAGGACAATCAGGAAAGACCCTGAAATGGAGACCATATTAACTGGCCTCCTGGGGGCCACAGGTGGGACTGGAGGGTAGGGCCCAACATGAATGGAGCAGAAGCCACCGTAAGAAGAGATGACAAGAGTCTTGCCTCTGGAATGGCAGCCATTCAGCTCAGCCTTAGAGTTTGGGCAGGGAGGACACAGAAAGTTTGGAGAGCTTTGTGGGCAAAAGGCAACCTAAGAGGGGTGAGGAGAAAGAGAAGCCCAGGACGGAAGAAGGGGAGGAGAGGGTGGGCACTGAGTGGCGCAGTCATCAGAGGCCTCTTGTTTCTTTTTACAAATTCCTTTCCTTTCCAGCTACTCCCAGACGATGGCTAAGAGGGAGGTTGGAAGATCTCAGCTCAAGGCACCCAAAGCTTCACTCTGCTCGATGTGGGCTGAGGCCTCCGTACATGTTTCACGCCAGCAGCAGGGGGTTCCCGGAAGAGCCCCAAAGGTCCTTCACTGGGCTTTGGACTCTCTGAGCCCACTGCCTTGGGCATCTGAGCAAGGGCAGTGGCTCTCCACTCAGGCCACAACCTGTTCTGCATAATGATGCACCTGCCACGACCCTGCTCACGGCTGGCTTCTAATAAACCCCATGCTGGTGGGTACAGCGCTCGAGGTAATAATCGCTCTTCCTGGCTCCCTCAAGCCATAGTCAGAATTATAAAGACGCATGAATCAGAGATGGCAGCCTGTAACAAAAGCTTTACCTCCAGCTGTTTTGTTCATTTTCTGAACAACAGAACATTCCCTCCATCTCTACCCCTCCCGCCTGTTCCTTGGTGTTTGGGATCCATTATCAGCCAAATGCATTCGTCTAAAGCTCCAGGCTCATGCAAGTGGAGGGAGGGAGGCAGACCAGGAACGGCTGAATCACAGGGGCTGACCTGTGTGCCATGGCTTCTTGCTTTTGCCTCTCCTCACTAAAAACTGCCCACCTGGAAAGAGGACCCCAGGTTCCTTTGTGCCCCGTTAAACACAGTCCATCTCCTCTGCTGGCTCTGCCCTTGACCCTTTCCTGGGGCTACACCTGCTTGAGGAGCCCTGCATTATATGCCAAGGCTTCACACCAGACCCCCTGGCTAATAACTTGGCTACTGCCTTATACCAAAGACATGGCCCACATCATTGATAACCCTGTTCAAGTACCTGAGAACCTGCCTTGGTCTCTGCCTGGCACCACGGTTGTCCTAATTTTGTTGTTAGTCGCTCAGTCGTGTCTGACTCTTTGAGACTCCATGGACTGCGGCACGCCAGGCTTCCCTGTCCATCACCAACTCTCAGAGCTTTCTCAAACTCATGTCCATCAAGTCAGTGATGCCATCCAATCATCTCATCCTCTGTTACCCCCTGCTCCTCCTACCTTCAATCTTTTCCAGCATCAGGGTCTTTTTCAAGGAGTCGGCTCTTCACATCAGGTGGCCAAAGTATTGGAGCTTCAGCTTCAGCATCAATCCTTCCAATGAATATTCAGGGTTGATTTCCTTTAGGATGGACTGGTTTGATCTCCTTGCAGTCCAAGGGACTCTCAAGATCCTTACTTACTCTTTTTTATTTGAGCTTAAATTCATATGACATAAAATTCACCATTTCAAAGTGAGCTATCCCGCAGCACTGTTCATCCATGCATTCATAATGTTGTGCAACCACTATTCTGTTGTTCCAAAACATTTTCATCACTCCAGAAAAACAAAAACAAAATCCCATACCCATGAAGCAGTTACATTTCATTTCCTTCTCCCCGCAGTCCCTGGAAACCACCAAATGTCTGTCTCTATGGATTTACCTATTCTTGATATTTCACATAAATGGAATCACACAATATGGGACCTTCTGTTTCTGGCTTCTTTCACTTAGCACAATATTTTCGAGGTTCATCCACACTGTAGCATGCATCAGTACTTCATTCTTTTTTATGTTGAAATAATACCCCATTGTATGTATACACCACAATTTGTTTATCCATTTGACAGTTGGTGAACATTTGTATTGTTTCCACTTTGGGCTATGGTGAATAGGGCTGCTATGAATATGCAGATGCATGTATTTGTTTGAGTAGCTGTTTTCATTTCTTTTGGGTGTATATTTAGGAGTAAAATGGCTGGTTCATGTGATTAAACTCTATGCTTAACTTTTTCAGGAACCACCAACCTGTTTTTCATGGTGGCTGAGCCATTTACATTCCCCGCGTGTTATATAACACAATGTACAAGTGCTCAATTTCTCCACATCCTTGTCAACTCTTGTTTACTGGGTGTTTTTTCTTTGGTATTATTCTTCTTATTATAGCCTTCCTAGTGGGTATTAAGTGGTATCTCATTGTGGCTTTGATTTGCATTTTTCTAATGACTAATGACTAATGGGTGTTCATTGGAAGGACTGATGCTGAAGCTGAAACTCCAATACTTTGGCCACCTCATGCGAAGAGTTGACTCATTGGAAAAGACTCTGATGCTGGAAGGGACTGGGGGCAGGAGGAGAAGGGGACGACAGAGGATGAGATGGCTGGATGGCATCACCGACTCGATGGGCATGAGTTTGAGTAAACTCCGGGAGTTGGTGATGGACAGGGAGGCCTGGTGTGCTGCGATTCACGGGATCGCAAAGAGTCGGACACAACTGAGTGACTGAACTGAACTGAATGACTAATGATGTTGAGTGTCTTTTCATGTGCTATTGGCCATTTGTGTTTCCTTTGGAGAAATGTCTACTTTATTTCTTCACCTATTTTTTAGTTAGGCTGTTTGTCCTTTTATTGTTGAGTTGGAAGAGTTCTTTATATATTCTGGATGTGTGTGAGCTCACTCACTTCAGTCGTGTCCCACTCTGTGATCCCATGGACTGTAGCTTACCAGGCTCCTCTGTCCATGGGATTCTCTGGGCAATACTGGAGTGGGTTGTCATGCCCTCCTCCAGGTTGATCTTTCTGACCCATACTACACCCTCATTAGATATATGATTTTCAAATATTTTCTCCCATTCTATAGGCTATCTTTTCACTTGCTTGATAATGTCCTTTGATCCACAAAACTTTTAAATTCTGGTGAATTATTATTTATCTACTTTTTTCTTGTGCTGCCTGTGCTTTTGGAGTCACAGTCAAGAAATCATTGTCAAATTTGAGGTCATGAACGTTTACCCCTGTGGCTCCTTCTAAGAGTTTTATTATGGTTTCAGCTCTTATATTTAGGTCATCATTTCATTTTCAGTTACTTTTTGTATATTATGTGGGATAGGTATTCCTAACTGTTAACCCCAGCGCCTGAGCCCACTTCATCTTGGGATGCAATCTGGGTCCCCTAGCCTGCTGGCAGCTACCCTTGATGCCTGCCCTGCTACATGTTTCTTGCCCTGAATTATCTGTTGGTCTGGGACACTCCTTCAGCCTATGTCAGCTTCCATGACAAGCATTGCTTGTCTGGACTGTTACTTCTTGGATTGGATTCCATAAGATAGGACCTCCTCTCAGCCAACAGCTAGGTTTGTTCCTGCAGGCCATCCCTGTCATAGGTCTAACCCAGGCCCTCTCTCATCCGTAAGGCTGAGCTATCCTGAGATGCATCATGCCACTCTAACAGTCTTTTGCAACAAAGTCAAGTTCATCAATAAGGTGCAACTGCTAAGAGCATGGACTCTGGAACTAGAGATCAAATCCAAGCCCTGCCACTTACTATATGGGTGATTACAGAGAGTTATTTACCCTTTTGTGTGCCTCAGTTTCATCATCTGCAAAATGAGGGAAATTATTACATCTATCTCACAGGGCTGATGTGGCAGTTAAGTGAGTTAATACATAAGAAGTGTTAAAAAGAGTGCCCAAGAATGGATAAAGAGTGCCCAGGAATGGATAAAATATACATTGTATTCCATGTATGCAATGGAATATTGCTCAACCATAAAAAGGAACAAATGAGGGCCATTTGTGGAGATGTGGATGGACATAGAGACTGTCATACAGAGGGAAATAAGTCAAAAAGAGAAAAGCAAATATGATATATTAACGCATATATGTGGAACCTAGAAAAATGGTTTAGATGATCTTATTTGCAAAGCAGAAACAGAGACAGATGTAGAGAACACAGATACCAAGGGGAAAACAAAGGATGGGATGAATTGGGACATTGAGATTGACACATATATGCTATTGATGCTCTGTGTAAAATAGATGGGGCTTCCCAGGTGGTGCTAGTGAACCCACCTGCCAATGCTAGTAGACATAAGAGACTTGGGCTCGATCCCTGGGTGGGGATAATCCCCTGGAGGAGGGCATGGCAACCACTCCAGTATTTTTGCCTGGTGAATTCCATGGACAGAGGAGCCTGGCAGGCTATAGTCCAGAGGGTCGCAAAGAGTCAGATACAGCTGAAGCGACTTAGCACACACACATGCATAAAATTGGGAACTAAGGAGAACCTACTGTGTAACACAGATAAAGGTGGTGACCTAAATGGGAAGGAAACCTTAAAAAGAGGAGATATTCGTTTACACGTAGCTGACTCACTTTGCTGCAGTAGTAGAAACAACACTGTAAAGCAACTATATGCCAATAAAAATTAATTTTAAAAAAGAGTGCCCAGTGCATGGTAAATCCTCCATGAGTGTCTGCTCTTCTTAAGAATGTCTGAAAAGGCCACTGGTCACCGGGAAGGGTCTTACAACTGATCAGAACAACATTTTAGTTTGAACGAGCTCATCCTTTTCCTAGGTCTAAGGTTAGGAGGGGTTACCTACCAGACCAAGGAGGACAATAAACCTACTCATGCCAAAGGCCAGGATGAGCAACAGAAACAAGGAGGGAAGGAAAAGAGAAGGAAGTGCAGGGCTCCAAATCAATCTTGCTGGTTGCAAAATTCTGTCGGTATCTCCAGGTTAGATAAAACCACAGCATATTCAATGCAGGATACCTGTGATCTAATAAAAGTGGCAGGAACTGATTCTGCTAAGTTGTCCTAGGTTGTTCTATTTTTTTTTTTTTTTTCTTTTTTCCTCCTCCCTGATTTGCCTGCTATTGAGCTCTGGGGTAATCTTGTTACATCCGATGTAATCACCACAGGCAGGTTTGTGTCCCGGGGCCAGAGTCACGAAGTTCCCCCAGAGTCACTTGTAAACAGCCTGAGAGGAGGCCCCCTCCCTGCCACCCCCGTGGCCGTGTCCTTTGCAGAGTTTTGGATGATTCATCCTCAGGAGGGAGGTTAGCCACCAGATTTATTGTCTGTCTGAACAGGCTATGTGCAGCGTGACCAAAATGAAAGGGGAAAAAAGAGCATTGTCTCAGCAAAATCTGCTGAATCAGAATTAACAAGAAAATCTTGTAACTAATGATCAGAGATTAAAATGTACTCAGGAGCTGCGGTGTTTAAGTGAATAGCAGGGCTGCAGGGTGAGAATGTACAGGATAATGGGACTTGGAATGGCTCCTGTTCTGCGGCGGGAGTCTGTTCACAAGCTAATCAAACTAGGGAGGGGGGCTGGTTCCCCAACAACCTGGGGTACCATCCCTGGACAGGATGGCCTTCTCCCCTCGCCCCAGCCCTCTCCTTCTATCAAAGGGGCCTCCCCTTTCTAAATATGCCTTGGTTTACAGTCTATGGCCCAATGGATTCTCATGACAACCTCGAGGGACAGGTGAAATGGCATAATCTGACATCTTGCCATTGTACAGAGAATACTGAGGTGCAGAGAGGTTATGCCAGGAAGTGGCAGGGCCTGACCTAGAATTCAGGTTTTCAAATTACTGCAATTCCTGCACAAAGGCATCCTGGTAAACACATAAATAATCTCCTCTAGTTTAACTTTTCTGCAAATCTAGATTTTCATTGATTGTGCACTTATAGGGCCACGCATGCTGGCAAATATTGGTATCTGAAGTGCAAAAGTGGGATTGTTTTCCATATTTTAAATGATAAAAATTGTTTTCATTAGAACAAAAGTCAAATCTTTTCTTGCTTGCCTAACTCTCAAAGCACTTAGCAAGTTTCACAAAGTCATTCAGATCTGGGGCTGCATCGAACCATGAATGTTTTTAGTCTCCGAGTAAATGTCTCAGAAAGCTATGGGGAATGAAAAAGGGTGTAGAGTGAACCGGGCTTTCAGACAACTCTCAGGGCCGTCGAATTACCAAGATCACCATTAGCCACAGTTCACCCACCAGAATAATGGACGCCCGCGAGGGAGGAGCCTGCCTGCAGGTCTACATGCTGGGGGGGTGGCGGGCAGTGGGAGGCAATGTGATTTGATTTGAGTTTTATTTGCAAATGTCTCCCTGGGAAGACAGAGAGGAGGCTGCTGCTCCCAGAGGGGAGAGCTGCTTTCTTTAATTACAGGGAAGCAGCAGGAGCAAACTGCAAGGAGAAAAGAAATCAGTTGGCAGACTGGGCTGCCAGTCTTCCTCTTAGCACTTGGTATTCTTGGGGTCTGGAAGAACAATTCTCCCCTGGGCCTCTTTTCCTACATTTCTAAAATGGGGATGGGGTCTTCCCGAGTGATCCAGGGGCTAAGACTCCACGTTCCCAATGCAGAGGGGTCAGATTCGATCCCTGGTTGGGAAACTAAATCCCACATGCCACAACTAAGACCCAGCACAGTCCAGCCAAATAAATAAATAAATGAAAACAATAAAAATAAATAAGTAAAATAGGGACAACCATGCCTCCCTTGTAGGGTTGTCAAAAGTCTCAAATAATATATATAAATTATACATACATATACACATACACACATATGCAGTGCTTATTGTAGAGATTCATTGATAATATATATGATTATCAGCAGGAATAATGGTAGTAGTAGTAGTACTTATAATAGCAGGAGGCATTTGACAAGAATTTCCTAGACTTGACTTCACCCTCCTCTACAAATATGCAAAAATATTCTTCCACTAAAGGTCCAGCTAAAATCCCATTTCAGTGTGACACCTCCCTGAGATGCCAGCCTAAGGTCATCACTTCCTCTTCAGGGGTCTTTGTCTGCAGTGTTCATTAGACCAAATGGCATAATACCCAGTAGGATCCTTTCTAGTCACAGGACGCAGAGCTCAGGCAGATCCAGGTTGGCCAAGCAGAGTGAGCAAGATATCGGACTTGGGTGTACAGAGAATGGTGGTGGATATCAGGGAAGGGAGGAAATGAGTTCTGGAAAGGGCAAAGCAGCCCTCCTGAGTCCAGGAGGCCAGTGTGAGGATGGAGAACAGCCAGGTGGGAGGACCATAGCTGAGGGGGGATGCAGAGTTTAAGGTCTGGGGTTTAGGCCCTGGCCAGTCAGGGCAGTGGGTTGGTAGAGGTTGGAATGGGCAGGCAGTTTGACTTAGGGACATGTGGCCCAGGGACCTCACAGCTTCAAATTCAGGCATTCCTCGCATAGGGCAAGGGTGTGCAGACCCCATCAACTAGGAGGACCCCAGAATCACTTTGGGGGTTTCCTCAGATTTTCAGGCTCCAGAGCTGGGGAGATTCTGATGGAGTAAATCAGATACACTGTCGGAAGAGATGATGGGCCCTCCCGCTCTGTGAGTGCATGAGCTTACCCGGTGATGACTAAATAAGCCCTCCTCACAGCAATGACCTTGAAACTCAAATGCTTGGTGAAGGTTTACCATGAGGCAGGAGGACTTCAAGGCATGTGGACCAGATGCTCAGAAAGTGAGCGTGATGAGCTTACAAATACTTAGTGAAGAAAATTTTTAAAAAAGAAGGGTTCCAAGAAACCAGGGTAAAATAACATAAAGAGAAAAAGGAAAACAGTCATTTCCTGAAGAAAGCTCTATGAGGAAATATCACTACCAGATCCCAGGTTCTCTCTTCAGGACAGTACATCAGACATTCCCCTTCAAACAGACCCATAAAGAATGACAATGTTTGTATGAGAGCACAGTATGAATCAGGAAGTACTGAATCATATATCCTGTTGGTTGGATCCATTTCCAGGCATTATAATTTCCTTCATGTGAGAAGAGGAGTCTCAGGCTCTAAGCTAAGGCCTGGCCCCTCAGAGGCTGGGGATGAGGGCAGGACCACCGTGAGGACAATAGGGTCAAGAAGCATCAGTTAACCAAAAGTATTTATTTCTTCTCCTTCATAAACATGCTTTCTGAAATGTGGCAGCTATACTCCCTTGTCTTACTTCCAGAAAGCCAAGCCTAGCATAAATCTCCCAGGTAGGAAACCAATAGACTATTTTCTAGAGAAACTATTAAGAGCCAAGAGCAAACACCTACTGATTTTGACAACTGGGAACCCCGCCCCCCAATGAAAAGGCCAAATCACCCTTGATTACCCTGTGGTTCAGCCTAGCAGGTGGCATGCCCTAGCCATAGATATAGAATTACCAGCTGTTTTAGTCTCTCATTCTTAAATATACTGTTACATCTATAGACCATTGGAGACTTGAGGAAAATCCTCCAACCTGAATCACAGGGCAAATAAATCCGAAGAAAAATAGAGAATTCCATGCGGGGTTACAAAGGAGGAGACTATCTAATAATCAAAGGGATAGTATAGAGAAATCTCTAGAAACATAGGATATAACAGTCTCCAAGCTGATGTTTGAAATTTTAGAAGATGATCCAAAGGCTTTCAAGGGTGAAACAAACTACAGACAATGGTTGCGTGGATGTCAGTGGATGCTCAGGAGCAGTGGGGGAAGCTGGGAGGCAAGGAGACACTTTGCCATGTTTCTCTTGCCTTTCCGAGTGTCTGATGAGAGAGGCCCCAGCTGCCCTCTGTTTTAGATGCACTACCTTTCCAAGCATATTTGAAGAGTGAACAGCTTTGGAAGATATAGTGTTTCTGTCCAGAGCAAAAGGCAGGCACACCCATTATAAAAGATTTGGATTCCCTAAGCTCAGGGTTCCTCTCTTGTAACACAACCATTGCCTGTGTGTGCAGGTATCTTTCGGTCCTCTTTGTGCCCTCTATGAGAAATGGGGTTAGGAGAATAGGTGCAAAAATTGCTGATATTCTGGCTTCTCCCACTGCTGTAAGTAATTTGCTGTCCTGGTGAAATTGACAGCCAGCTGCTACCTTGCAAGGAGTGTAAAACTTGACCCTTCACACTTCTGGACAGCGATGCCTTCAAAATTCGGAAGGAAAATAACTTTCATCTTACATTTGCATATAAAACCAAAGTAGAAAACAATTGTGAAGTAGAATAAAGACTCTTTACAACTAAAAAAGTATGCCTGTACAAATTCAAAATAAAAAAATACAATGTGCCCATTCTTAGGAATGTACTCTATGATGCTATCCAGTTAAAAAAAAATAAAACGGAGGAAATTAAGAAATAAGAAGATATATGACTCAGGAAAGAGGGGAACCAAAATTAGAGGCTGGAGAAAAAAGTTCCCAGCATGTCTGCTAAGCAGCATGCAATGAAATCAGTGTTGGAACATTTGAATAGAGGGCTTCTAAGTGAAGACTCTTAAGGAAAACAAAGCAAAAGAAAACAAACAAAAAAGAAAACAAGGAAATGAGGATTTTTTTTGAAATTATGGAAAGTATTATTACGACATATAGAAAAAATTGAGGAAAGGGTGAAAGATTCACAGAAAACCAGGTAAACTGACAATAAATGAGGCAATTATTAACTCTAGGCAAATGAGAGATTGCATGAGAAAGAAGCTTGGTTGCATTTCACCGCTTGGCTCAGTGCGTCAAGGCTGATTATTGATCTTTGCCAAAAATTATTTTATAAAATATGTCACAGGGATAAAAGGAGAGAAATGTGGGCAGTGGTGTGGAAAAATGAAATCCTTATCTACCATGGCCCAAAGTCAATAGATAATGTCTAAAACTGGTATCTCAAGAAGTAGCAGGATAATTTCAAATGACAGCGGTAAATGCCAGGGGGAAGCCCTGGAAATGTGAGGGATGGTCTCTCTGAGGGGAGGGAGTGTGTGTAGAATGGGGGGTTTCTGTATGTAAACATTACTTGAAGTATTACTTTGATAAAAATTAATATAAATATAAATTTGAGTTTTACAAAATGACATAGACAGCTGGCCCAGCCTTTCAGTGGGCTGAATCTTTTTTCAGCCAAACTAGTCATCACATCTCAGCTTTCCTCATCATGAACAAAACAGACAATTTTTAAAATGTGCTATATTTTGAACTCCTTAGTTACGCTATATACAATATCATGTTGTGTCCAACTCTTTGTGACTCCATGGACTGTACAGTCCATGGAATTCTCCAGGGCAGAATGCTGGAGTGGGTAGCCTTTCCCTTCTCCAGGGGATCTTCCCTACCCAGGGATCGAACCCAAGTCTCCTGCGTTGCAGGCAGATTCTTTACCAGCTGAGCCACAAGGGAAGCCCATATACAATATCAGTTTCATGTTTTTCATGATTAGATTTTTAAAGTCAGACTTTCTTGAGAAAAAAGGAAAGAGAACAGGGGCCTGGGATCTGGAGTTGAAAGAGGTGTGTCCAGCCTTGCCTGTCCCTCCCCACCCTCCTTACTTGCTGTGTGTTCTTGGAGAACGTACTGCACTGCTCTGAAACATAGCTTCCTGCTCGGCAAACACCATCCTCCTCACAAAGTGGTTACAGGCGTGCCTACGTAAGTGCTAAGTCGCTTCAGTTGTGTCTGACTCTGTGCAACCCTAGGTACCGTAGCCCCCCAGGCTACCCTGTCCATGGGGATTCTTCAGGCAAGAATACTGCAGTGGGTTGCCATGCTCTCCTCCAGGGGATCTTCCCGACCCAGGGATAGAACCCGCGTCTCATGTCTCCTGCACTGGTAGGTGGGTTCTTTACCACTAACGCCACCTGGGAAGCCTGGGTACAGGTGGGGAAGGGCATTTCACTTCACTATAGCCTCAGCAAACCCTGACTTCTTGCACAAAGTACGCACCACTGAGTATTGATTTGATTTGAGCAAATTAAGAGTGATTTCTGAAGGCATTTAAAAATAGAAGCAAATGGCTGCTATGATTTGGGGACAGGCCTGCCAAGAAGCTGGAGTTGGATTAGAAATGCTCTTTCAAAGTTCTTTTGTGCTCACTATGCTAGGTTTTTCTTCCCTTCTGCCATGAGAATACACAAACCAAGCCAATGCAGTTGGGCTGTTGCAATTAGACTGGGTAGAGAAGAGGCACCAGTAATCACACCTATTTCCCCAGGAGTGACTTTGTTTCACACTGGAGAATTCAGGTTCAGCCTTGTCAATTCCCAGCCGATGCTTCCACACGGGAGCTTCTGTTCTAGAATCTGAACTATGTCCTGCGGTTGGAACACAACTGCTGGTGCCCACCTTGGCCTTCCTACAGGTTCCCCTTCCCAGGCATCACTTCACAGTCAGCCATTACCCTGAAGCTGAGTCAGTCTGGATGTCCCAAAGCCACCTGCAGGGGAGAGGGCGGTCAGTAGTCACCCCTCTGGGCTCTTGGCCTACTGCCCTGCCATTCTAGAAGGGCCAGTTCTGCTCAAGGTGGCTGAATAGTCCTCGAAGACCTCGGAGCTCCTCGAGGCAGTTCTGAGTGTTCCAAAGCCCCTGCTGAGTCCGTATTGTCAGTCCCCAGGGCCTCAGGGCAGAGGCCCCTGACTATCCCTCAGAGGTTTTCATCTGCCTCATGATCCAACTACATCCTGTCGGTACTGCTGACATTGCAAGGGCCTGTTCTGGATGGAGAACCTGTCTATGATGCTGGCCTGGCTGGTGGGATACGGGACTAAACCAGGGAGCAGCTTCACCTGGAAGGTCTGGTTTGGTCCATGCAGGTGGTTCAATTCAACAGGTACCTTGGGAGGAGCATCCAAACAAATAGGGGTGAGGGTCCAGGTACCCGTGCAGGCCACAGAGCAAGTGCTACATCAGCTGTGCAGAGGAGGCTGTTCCCACAGGAGGACCTGGAGACACACAGCCTTCCATGGGGACAAAAGGTATCATGGGGATGCAGAGGGGATACCTAGTCTCCCCGAGTCCTTCCTGCTGGAGGGCCCAGAAAGCGGTTCCTTTGAGATGCCTCAGCCTTCCTTCCATCCCTTGTTTTCTTCCAACTTCTCAATGAAGTTCATAAGGATAATGCCCCCCCTTCCATGACTGCTAGGGCTGAGCCAGGGGCTCCGAGACAGTGTGGAGATGCAAACTTGGGTTCCTGGGTTTGTAATCCCACCTTCTCTTCCTCTAGTCCCACTGGCCTCACAACTCAGCCATCCCAGCCTCTGAGGAGTCTTCCCATCCCTTCCTCTGTGCCCCTTGCCTTAAAGGGATCTCTTACAGTCATGGTCACACTGAGTCGTACACCCTCCCCCACCCCTCCCCCACTCTCTACCCCTGCATCTGCCACTGTCTCTGAAATAAAACTCTGTTCTATCCTTCACTTGTTGTCCTTGAGGGCAAGGTCAGTGGCCCGCTCCTGGCATAGCGCCTGTCTTATGATAGGTGCCCAGTAAATATTTATTGCTTAGTGATTATCATATGCATTTGGGGGCTGAATCACTGTGCTTTGAAGGCAGCATGGTCACTGAGAAGAGGCAGACAGCTTTGCCACGTAACAGTGGGGCAACCTTGACTGGTTATTTCATTTCTGAGACTCAAGTTCCCCATCTGTAAAATCGAAGAATAACCTACTTCATGGGATGCTGTCAACATTCCACAAAAAGTAACTACAGAGCCCATAAGCATATAGTTGGCACATAACTATAGCTTCTTAAGGACTTCCCTGGTAGTCAGTAGCTAAGACTCTGTGCTTTCAATTCTGGGGGCCTGGGTTTGATTCTTGGTCAGGGAGCTAGCTGGAGAAGGCAATGGCACCCACTCCAGTACTCTTGCCTGGAAAATCCCATGGACGGAGGAGCCTGGTGGGCTGCAATCCATGGGGTCGCGAAGAGTCGGACACAACTGAGCGACTTCGCTTTCACTTTTCACTTTCATGCATTGGAGAAGGAAATGGCAACCCACTCCAGTGTTCTTGCCTGGAGAATCCCAGGGACAGGGGAGCCTGGTGGGCTGCCGTCTATGGGGTTGCACAGAGTCGGACACGACTGAAGTGACTTAGCAGCAGCAGCAGCAGCAGGGAGCTAGCTCCCACATGCCACAACTAAAAAAAGATCACACATCCCACAACAAAGATAAAGAATCCTGCATGCTGTAACTAAGACCCGGGGTAGTCAAATAAATAAATAAAAATAATTATAACTCCCTTAACACTAATTTCCTTCACCCATCCTACCCCACGGAGGATGACTGATAGATGCATGATCCGAGGGTCAACATGACTCACCAGGTGTTAAGGATGTAGGACTACTTAGTTTGGAAAAAAGTGAGCCCACTAGAGAGTTGTGCACAAGGGACTTCCCTGCATTTGTAGCCCATTCTTCTGGTGAGGGCATGAATGTCTGCTATTCTGTCCCTCTAGTGAGAAGCAGCATAGTCCCGTGGTTGGAAACCCAAAACCCTGGAGTGGATTTCTTGGACTTGAATCTCACTTCCACTGCTTATTAACCTTCTTGGCTCTCAAGTCACTCACTTGTAAGATGGAGATAGTAATAACTGTTATTATATTATGTCACTATTATTATCAGGAGGATTAACTAAGTTAAATTCTTTAAAGCTCTTAGAACAATGCCAAGCACAGAGGAATCACTGTGTAAGCAGTTGCTATGCTACCAGTCTTCTTTTGTATCTGCAATGTTTTATAATTAAATAATTAAGCCTGGTTATCAGATACTCGATTAAACGTGGGCCCACGAAGGCACTTGCTCAGCAGGCCGAGCAGAATCCATCTGACATGAAGGGCCTTCTCCCACCTTGCTCCATCTCTTCTTCCTCCTTCTCCTCCCCTCCCCTGCCAGAATCTCCCATAACTGCGGTCTAGGCTACTTCTGGAATCTCCATCAGGCCCCTCTTCACAGAATCTCATCCCCAAACCATCTTACCCCAGCTCTGCCATCCGGCTTCCTCCTCTTCCACCCTGGCCATTGTTACTTCCTTGCTCCAACACCTTCAGTAGCTCACAAATACTTACCCAGTTAAGTTTAGCATCTTCTGTCTGGCATTGGAAGCCCCCTCTCTGGTCTTAACTGATGCCCCCCTCCCCCGGCTCTCTGCTCTCTTCCATGTCTTCTATACCAGCACCTAGCTGACCTGCTCCCTATTCTCTGAAAAAGTCCCATCCTTTCTGCTTCTGGGCTTTGTTCAGGCTTTTCTTACCACCCAGCACACATCCCTGGGTCCACTATTTTGAAGTCTCAGGTATGTTTCAAGTTCATATCACAGGGGCTCTTTTCTTCCTTTGAACCTCATAGCTCTTTACTGGAACCTTTTTTCAGATGCGACGTTCTGTCTGAATTGCTTTGGGCCCTTAACATCCTACCCTCTTGCTCAGAACTGAGTGGCCCAGGAAGCCGGTGTGGTGAGATAGATCAGACCCCACTCCTGGAGCAGGGGACCCCCCCAGAAGCCAGGCGGAAGCCTGGGGGACTGAGAGCTGGCAGCCACGCTGGACATAGTGTCCAACAGCATCTGGGGTAACACTAAAACCTAAGCGCACTCCAGGGCCAGGCTGACAAGGGAGCAGGGGCGGAGTTCAGGCATGAGAGGTGACTTCTTAGGTTAGAATGAAGATTCAAACAGTGGGTTCGAAGCCAAGCTGGAGACTTTCCTGGGAGTTGGGGGTGTGGCATGACCACCCCTCGGGGATGGAGGGGGCTTCAGGGGGTGTGGGGCCAGGCTGGACTTCTTTACCACGCCTGACTCACATGCCTGTCCCCTGTCCTTGTCTGTGACACTGTGGGCGCCATGCACAACTGTGCACAACCATGGAAGCCATGGTACACACAGGGCCTGGCACACAGGTGACAGAGCCATCAGTGTGCATGCGTGAGCAGTGGACACGCGGGGTGAGGCAGCACCAGGAAAGGCACATGGTGAGCTACAGGCAATGAAGGACCGAGACCAGAGAAGGTAGGGAAGGGGGGGGACTGCCATTCCCTCACTGTCCTGGCCGCTCCTCTTGGCTTCCTCCCCTCCTGGCCCCATCACCAATTCGGAACCAAAGAGCAAGGTTGTCAAAGGGTTCTCCTGAGAACCGCATAGCAGGTCTCAGGCCCCAGTTTGAATTCTAAGCGACCTCTCGAGGATTGAGGGTCAGCCCTCCCCACTCCCAGGCCCTGCTCTGGAAACTGGTTCTCAAAATTAGACCTATGACAACAACCGACACTTTTCGATATAACACGTGCCTGACACATGCTGAGAGCATCACACGAGTCACTTCATTTAATCTCACAATAAACATGTACAACAGACCCAACTATTAGCCTGATGTAGAGAGGAGAAAATCGAGTTCAGAGAAGTTAAGTCATTTGCCCCTGGTCACACAGCTGGGAACTGGAAGAACCAGGATCTGAACCCCAGTCCATGGAACCAGCTACTGTGTTTTAGAGGAGCATGTTGGGCAAAGAAAAAGGGGAGACCAGGCTCAAGGGAAGGCATTTTTCTTTATGTCAGGGTGGGAGAAACCAGGACACGATTCAGTGAATGGGGAGGGGGTGGCAGAGGTGAAGTCTTCATTGTAGGAGCGAGAAGAGAGGAGGGTCAGGGCACAAGGAGGGGTGGACAAAGACGAGGGGGAGGAGAAGCAAGGGGAGGCGGCTAGTCCTGGGAGAAAGAGGGGGACCTCAAACCCCTCCCCTAACCGAGGAGAAATTTACGGAAAATAACCGAAAAGTACAAGGCAGGGCAGGAACTTGGCCCTGGATGGATGGCATTCAGTCTCTTGGCTGTGGGGACAGGCACTGCCTCAAGCCCAGGGCAGGTCTGCAGGATGGAATAAAAGGCCCAGCTGAGCCCGCTGCCTCCCCTTCTCTTACACCTCAAGTGTGGTCAACGAGAACAGCTTTGGCAAGAGCTTGGTCTCTCACTGCTGCCTGTTTAGCCCCTGGCTTTCAGCTCATACAGGCAAGGGAGGGGCCTATTCTTTCCTCCATACTGGGGACGAATGAAGCCCCGTCAGTGCTGCCACGTTCTCTTCCAGAGGGAAGGCAGGTGCACGGCCTGCCGACACCTCAACACCTTGCCTGGCCATTACCAGCAGCAGCCCTTCACCCCAGCACTGTGGCTGGCCTGGGAGGGCTGCGCTCTTGGAGGCTGGAATTTCTCAGGCCATTGAGTGAGCCATTTGTAGGTGTGCTCCAGGCTCCTCGCTGCGCTGGGAAGTGACTTATTGCAGCCTGTTATCTTCAGCAGCAGGTGGAACACCCTGGGCTGCACTCCTTCCCGTGAGCGAAGCCAGGTAATATCTACTGCCTCCAATGAATAAGGTAACCAGCCCTTTCACAGCACAAAGGATGCAGCTCTCACCCAAGGTTTTTTTTTTTTTTTTCTTTCTTCTTTCTTTCTTCATTATGTTTGTAATTTTGTTTTATTATTTCCCATTGGAAAGCTGTGAAATGAAAATGATGCAATCTACTGCTGTGAAATAATGTCGTGCTCGAGTCCTTTTCCAATAAGCCCTGAGGTTTGCTCTGTGACGGCTTCATTAAATTAGTCGGCTCCATGGCAAATGGAAAAAGTGCTCGGAGCTGGGGATTTTGCTAATCTGAGCTGGGCTGCCTGAGACCTTAGACCACCGGGGAGCTCAGGAGGTTGGCTCTGCATGCTCGGGGGTGGAGGCTCCCGCCCACCGCGGGGGACGTCCCAGAGGCCACCACGTGTGCGAGGCTGCCAGACCTCTCATGCAACACTTCGCTGTGCTCCTCTATGTGCCAGATGCTGCCCAGGTACCATCACATGCCAAGGGAACAGATAAGTCATGGCACTGTCTCCAGGAGCAATGTAGCGGGTGGGGAAAGGGAGGAGGCTTATCTTCCACGCAGGAAGACGAGGGTGGAGGGCAGGTAAAAGGTGAGCCTCTCCTTGAAGGCCAGCAGGACCCAGGTTACCAGATGCCAGGTGAATATACCTGAGATGCTTGCAGGGGAGACGCAAGTGCACCCCACTTACCCTCCCACCACCATCCCCCAGAGTTTATGAGAACAGAGTCTCTCATGCCAGGCTCCGCTGCAGTATTAAAGATTTCCATTACTGATAGTTCTTTCCAGTTAGGACTTTCAGTATTAAACCCTGTCATTATGAAGTAAAATATGCACGATCTCTAAATCTATGTGTATTATAACGAGATTTCATTGTTATAAATTTGTCTTCTCAGCCCTCCGTTTCTGCCTTTGCTGTCTTTTTAAAACTCTAATGTCTGGTAGCTATAGCCAGGAGGTAATTAGGAAGTGGTACTAAAGAATCACTGGCTTATTCTTTCACTCACTCACAGAAATTTATGGAGTGTCTACACTAAGATATGGTCCCCGAGCCAGTGGGAAAGACAGTGTTGACGGCTAATTACAGCACTAAGGAATTTTGGTCTGAGCTGACACAGGAAGCTCCCTGCCACAAACACATATAAATATTGGATAAAATACAATAAAACAATTTGAAATCACAGCTGCATTTGAGAGGAAGAAAGGAGAGAGAAATTCCAGATTCTGAAAATGAGTGGGAATTCAAAGTCAGTGTGGTGAATGAGAGCTAAAAGGGAATTGAAGCCAGACACCTATTATAACCAGGGCTGGTGTTTCAACACCCAACTGGAAGCACATACGAAGCTTCATGAGTGGCTGGGACCAGAGATGAGACTCTACACTTAGGTGTGTGCTTTAGAAAGTAAAAGTGTTAGTTACTTAGTCATGTCTGACTCTTTGCGACCCCACGGACTATAGCCTGCCAGGCTCCTGGGTCCATGGGATTTCCCAGGCAAGAAAGCTGGAGTGGGTTGCCATTTCCTTCTGCAAGGGATCTTCCTGACCCAGGGATCGAAGCCAGGTCTCCTGCATTGCAGGCAGATTCTTTACCATCTGAGCCACCAGGGAAACTTTAGAAGAGCTAAACAAACCCCACCTACCTACCAGTTGGCAGGGCAGCAGGACAACAATTTAGATAAAGAAAAGATAATCTGCAAAGGATCAAAATCCAAGCTTGTGCCAAGCTTAGATGTGCAGTTCCACATCTTTCAGTGGAAACCACAACAGGAAAAATCAGTGTACAAACTGGTTTGAATTCAATGGAAACCAACAGAGGCAAACTTGACCCTTCCCCGAGGCATACTTCCACAGCCCAGAGGAAATGACGCCGGCTGAGATGAGCTTACATAGAGAAGTCACACAGCACATAAGAAAAGAAACTGCCAAGAGAGTGAGCCTCAGATTCAATATGGCACCCAGCTTGGCCACCTATGCTGACCCCAGTACTACTGAAAAACTCCCATTTCTGCCCATCTACTACACCATTATCCCTCCAACTCTAATCCAGGTACTAGAGAGTGCCTGAAGCCCCTGCTTCTCTCAAGTTCATAAATGTATAAAATGTATGCATGAATTTCCTTTCATCTAATTCACACACCATACCATTTACTTAGGAGCCCATATTGCTCACATCTGTCTGCATTAGCCAGATGTGATCCCTGGTGAGGGGTTTCTGCCACACCCAGTCACCTCCTCACCTGGCAGCGTAACGAGACTGTTCCAGAGCGGTGACTCTTCAAGCTCAGTTTCAGGTCTCAATCTTGCAAGCCTGGAAAATGTGAAGAGTAGGGGTCTCTTCTGTTTTCATACACTTATATCATTAACAAATGTTCACCCACAACCACCAGT
Source organism: Cervus canadensis (assembly GCF_019320065.1). NCBI lineage: Eukaryota > Metazoa > Chordata > Mammalia > Artiodactyla > Cervidae > Cervus > Cervus canadensis. Next base: position 66,292,663 of record NC_057390.1, on the reverse strand, counting down.
GACCCACAAAGTGAGCTCTCCAGGTTCCTGAATTCTGACATTCAAGCTCAATAATCAGATTGACTGAGGCCTCTAACTCAGCACCTACCCAAAGACCTGGCCTCTGGGCAAAGTTGGGCCACACATGCTCTGCTGTATAATTGCAGGATGCAGGTATCTCAGACTGGGGCAGGTTGCTGTCCTATCCGGGTTTCATCAGCTTTGTTTTGATTGATGGAGCTTTGGAACTGCTGCTATTCTTGCTTGTAAACCACAAATTACTCTTACTTTGGCTTCATCAGTATCAACTTAGTGAAGAGAGGCTGTTTGGATAACCCTACACAGTCACAGTGATATAGCTATTTATAAGAAGCTATTTGCATCAGGTTTTAAATTCTGCTTTCCATTAAGGAGGCCTTATGATGCACACCCTGCAGCTCAAATGTGAACCTTTGGTATCTCCATTAGCAGATTACCCCCTAGATCCTCCAGAGTCTTTGTTATCATCCTGGAGTCTTTCACTAGGAAGAGGAAGGTAACCCAGAGACTAAGCTTTTCTGCTACATCAGAGCAGCTGAGATTTTTTTTAAAATGTTTGCTCCTCTGGAATTCAGTTCAGTTCAGTTCAGTTGCTCAGTCGTGTCTGACTCTTTGCGACCTCATGGACTGCACCACACCAGGCTTCCCTGTCCATCACCAATTCCCGGAGCTTACTCAAACTCATGTCCATTGAGTCGGTGATGCCATCCAACCATCTCATCCTCTGTCATCCCCGTCTCCTTCCACCTTCAATCTTTTCCAGCATCAGGATCTTTTCCAATGAGTCAGCTCTTTGCATCAGGTGGCCAAAGTATTGGAGCTGCAGCTTCAGCATCAGTTCTTCCAATGAATATTCAGGACTGATTTCCTTTAGGATGGACTGGTTGGATCTCCTTGCAGTTCAAGCGACTCTCAAGAGTCTTCTCCAACACCACAGTTCAAAGCATCAATTCTTCGGCGCTTAGCTTTCTTCATAGTCCAACTCTCACATCCGTACATGACTACTGGAAAAACCATAGCTTTGACTAGACGGACCTTTGTCGGCAAAGTAATATCTCTGCTTTTTAATATGCTGTCTAGGTTGGTCAAAACTTTTCTTCCAAGGAGCAAGCACCTTTTAATTTCATGGCTGCAGTCACCATCTGCAGTGATTTTGGAGCCCCCCAAAATAGAAGTCTGTCCCTGTTTCCATTGTTTCCCCATCTGTTTGCCATGAAGTGATGGGACCAGATGCCATAATCTTAGTTTACTGAATGTTGAGTTTTAAGCCAACTTTTTCACTCTCCTCTTTCACTTTCATCAAGAGGCTCTTTAGTTCTTCTTCGTTTTCTGCCATAAGTGTGCTGTCATCTGCATATCTGAGGTTATTGATATTTCTCCCAGCAATCTTGATTCCAGATTGTGCTTCATCCAGCCCAGCATTTCTCATGATGTACTCTGCATATAAGTTAAATAAGCAGGGTGACAATATACAGCCTTAACGTACCCCTTTCCCAATTTGGAACCAGTCTGTTGTTCCGTGTCCAGTCCTAACTGTTGCTTCTTGACCTGCAAACAGATTTCTCAGGAGGCAGGTCAGGTGGTCTGGTATTCCCACCTCTTGAAGAATTTTTCACAGTTTTTTGTGATCTACACAGTCAAAGGCTTTGGCGTAGTCAATAAAGCAGATGTTTTTCCGGAACTCTCTCGCTTTTTTGATGATCCAATGGATGTTGGCAATCCTCTGGGATAGAGGCCTCCATTTCTGTTTCCCTATGTCCTTGGGTGTCTGAGAGAGACCTATCACCTACACTGTGACTTCACAGGGTGAATAAAAAAGTAATGTCACTGGATCTTGGACAGAAATAACGTTTCCAATCACCATTTAGGAAGACATTCACAGAGAGCATGATGTGTCTGGCCCAGTGCTGGAGCTGAAGCAAGGCATGAGTCAGCTTTCCTGCCACCAGGGAAGTCCCAGATATGTACAGATATGGAGGGAGACAAGGACTCAGATGAGGACAACACCAGCTCCCTTAGCTATTCTAGTGCAGAATCTGCTCCGCTGACTTAAGGGAGAGGACACTGGTGAAACTATCTGTTCTTTCTTCTCTGCAAGCCTAGTTTAAACCCCATGGACACGTAGCTTAAGGAGCCAACAGAACACCTTCTTCTATAAATGTCTTTACTGTGGCCTCATCTCCTTTCCACAGTGGGAAGTGACACAGCCCTATAAAAGAGCCAAATTGTAACTAAACATGCTAATAGGTGACAAAGCATAAACAAATCCAGTCACCAGCAGAGATGCTGGGTGTGTATTTTCAGCCCTTCACTTTCCACAGTAACAGATTTTATAATGAGGAGCTTGAACAGCATTGCCAAAGGCTTTCTGGATGAAGGGGAGACAGACACCTGTTTAGTGTATAAGATGGGAGATGGATTCTAAAATAGATCCCAGTGACCCCCACCTCCTGGCACCAGCTCTTTTGTGAAATCCTCTCCCCTTGAGTGTGGCTGGGGCTATGACTTGCTTCTCTCAAACAGAATGTGGCACAAGTGATGGAAGGTAACTTGTGAGATGAGGCTGGAAAGGGCTGTCACTTCCGTCTTGCCAGCATCCTTGCCTTCCTGGCTTGCTTGACTCTGTTGCTGGGCTGGAGAGGCCTATATGGCAGGGAACTGAGGGCAGTTTTGGGCCAACAGTGAGGAACCAACCACCACTGCAACACCTTGACTGCAACCTTTGAAGTCAGCCTGAAGCAGGGGACCCAGTGAGGCCAGGCCCATAGAAACTGTCCGATCAGAGATGTGCTTTGCTTTAAACTGCTAAGTTTTGGGGTCATTTGTTACTTGGTGATATACAGCTAAGACTGTTACTAATTGGCATGCAGTGAACTTACCTTGGCTGAGAATGTACAGGCATATTCTGGGAACTTTTAAACAATATGGGTCTGTTCTTTTCTTAAACCCTAGTTACTAAGAATGGACAACCACAGAACCAATTCCCAGACCACACTGGGGATTTGTTAGCAGAAGAAACTCCTGAACCAATGGCCACAGACTATAAAGTCATAAGGGCCCACAGAGATGCCTAGGGCAGTGATTCCAGCCAGGGAAGAGCCTGGATCCTGCCCTGGATCCACTGCAGCAGGGTCTCCCCAGGTAGAGCCTGGGGTTCCTAAATAGATGCAGCATCCCTGGGTGAGAGAGACCATGCCTCCCCTGGGAGGAAATGCTGCAACTCCCCTACTTGACGTCATAGGAAACGAAGGATCAGAGAAGTTATATCTCTTCTCAAGGTTGCACAGCCTGTCGGTGGTGCAGGTTTCCATCTCCCTGTCCTCCTCTTCATCCATGAGTCCCCATCAGCCCCACGCCCCAAGGTGAAGGAGAGCTTAACCTAGCTCCAAGCTAACGTAAGTGAAAACAAAGTAAGAGACACACAGACAAAACTTCTAAGGTTCTTTTATTTGTTTTGAAAACAACCTCCACTCTTCATCTTTCACTGGAGTCCTGGCCTAGTGACAAGGAAGGCTGTTCTTCTCTGGCCTCTTTTGTAAGACAGGGGACAAACATCAATACTTTCCATCAGATCTCTGCCTCCAGACACCACTCCGGGGCACACCCGGCCAGGACTGGAGAGTAAAGGCATTGAGAACACGGGGCTCTGTCTCCGAGTTCCTCCTGGCTTGCATCTTTTCCTACGTCCTCCCTGAGACAACCGCTCCCATCCTGGGGGTGGTTGGGAGCTCTGCGTCCATCTCCCCATCCAGGGCTTCTGCTAAGCATACGGCCACATGCAGCCTGGTTTCCAGTCTGCGTCTCACCCAGGGAAGCGCCGCCCCATGGCCCCTGCTCGTTCCGAGTGCTTCCTCAAGAGCTCACCAGGTCCCAGTGCTGGCTCATGAGTGAGGACTCACATGGATTGACGACGACTTCCCTGCTAGTCTCAGTGCCGTCGCCAAACATGTCTGTGTCCAGGCAGAGGTGGGACGCCATGTGCTCGATGCGGGAGCCAGTCTTGGTCCATTGCTGGAGAGACGGAGAGGGGAGAGGACTAAGCGGGATTCTCCGACTAAGGCCCTGGGTCCTAGCAACAGTATCAGGAGTTCCAGTGTTAATCAGAAATGTTGACACCACAGGGCTAGGGTCACCCAGAGACTTGACTTCATGGTCTCAAGGAGGAAGAAAGCTGCAACTAATTGCCTTACCAGGTATTGTTGCTGGCTTTTTTTTTAAATCGGATTAGAAAAAGTAAAAGCAAAATCAATATGTTTGCTAGGAAAACTCATTAGAAGGCAATAACTTTCCAAGCACTGGGCCAGAAAATGTGAAGCAAGTTAGTCACAGAAGCAACGAAAGAAATGATCCACACTCGGTATCCACACTATCATGAAGTAGTAGGCGAGAGTGGCCGAGGAGAGGGAGGCGGGTGGTGAAGCAGGAGGGGTGGAAGGGCAGCTCCCTGGGCCTGAATCTCTGCTCCTCCAAAGAGCTTCAGCACGCGAGGGACCAAGCAGAGAGCGGGTCTTGCATGGCTGCATCCCACACCTCACCACACACGACAAGGAAGAAGGGGATGGACAGGTACGGGGGAACTACCGCCGACCAGGTGTCATGGATGGATGACCCAGTGGACTGCTTTAAACAGCGACCCTGTATGATGTACATCACCAGCCTCATTGCACAGAGGAGGAAACTGAGGCTCAGAGAGGTCCACTAACCTGCCAAGGGTCACACAGCTGGTGAGCCATAAAAATGGGCATTCCCACCAAACAAGACCCAGGTGGTGGGAAACTGGGTGAAGCCAACAACTTTGCCCCCACAGGAACCAGGCATGTCATGCATCCAGAGTGCTATGAACTTCGTGGGACGTCCTGCAAGAGCCCAAGCAAGGCCCCCGAAGGCAGAGGTTCGAGTCTTGCTTATCCGAGTGGCCCTGCAGCCTCTGTCCCAGCATGCTCTGGGATCCCGGTGGGCATCTGAGCAAGACTGGGCAGTACAGGACACACGTGCAAGCAGGGGTCCGAAGCGGTCAACAGGCTTTCACATGGCAGCTGATGGCTGCCTGGGCATCACGGATGGCACCAGAGTTCCGCTCCTCTCTCCTAGCCGGAAGGATGTCTTCTTTATCAACTCTCCCTCCTCTCTAGCCTCTCTCTTTCCTGCATACAGACTCAGACCTACACAGGCGGCCACCTCCCAGGGCGGACGCACTGAGCACTTACCTGTCTTTTATCTCCATTCTTGCAAAGGACAAGAACCACCGGGGCGCCAGGGAACAAGGTGATAACTGACAGGCACAGCTCCTCCTGCAGGATCTGCTGGGTGTAGGTGAAGGCCCAGATCTGGAGAGAAGAGGCCAGGCAGGGTCACCTCAGGGTGCTTGGAAGCCACCCTGGAGGGACACCACTGTGCCCACATGTGACAATTAGCACAGCTTGTTGTGAAGCACTGGGGCAGGGGTCCTAGAAGGACCCCACTGTCAACAGGTCACCTGGGAAGATGCCACTCAAGAGTCAGAGATGCTCAGGTCACACCTCCATGGAAGTCCTTGCCCCCAGTGAAGGGGACCAGCCTGGGGCAGGCAGGTCACCTCTGGGAGGCAAGGAACAATTCTGGGCTTGGGCAGGAGACTGAACGACACCCCAGCTAAGTGTCACGGCCTCCAGTTTTTCTGTTTCGATGCATGTCTCTTCCCCACACTTGACATTTAAAGCAGCCACCTGGCAGATGACCAGGGATCCCCCCACCCCCGGCAGTTGTCTTTAGAACATCTCTTCTTTGAAAAGACATCCACATTGGTGCCCTGAGAACATGAGAGCTCTGACAACAGGCAGACAGAGGGATGAAGTGAACGGGGAGGTGTTCTGATGGAGGGGTAGAAGAAGAGCAGGATGGAAAGAAGGAAGTCACAAGAAATGAAACTGTTCCAAGAAAGCGCATGCACACCGGTGCTCCAGGAGAAGCCAGCACTCGGCCCTGGGGCTCCTGCAGCTGGAGGAGCTGAGGAACTGGAAGGACAAGCAGAGATCTGGTGGCAGAGGGAAAGGGGCACTCAGTGAGGCTCACTATGAGAAATGAGCTCCAAGTGCTCAGACCAGAGAGCAACCAACAGCTGAAGCAGCCTGGGCCACTGCCTAGCTCTTAGATCAGGAGCAGGAATACTGGCACAAAAGCTGTCAAACTTGAACCTTCAGGAGGTTTATCCCCAGGTTGTAAACCAGGGATAGAATCTGCCCTTTGCCTTCATCACAGGATACAGAAGATTTGCGAATTGGATGCCCCGAGGGGAGCTGCAGAGTGGATCCCAGTAAGCGCTGTACCCCTCCTCTTCCATGACACCCCCACTGTCCAGCTGATGCTCTGTTGCCATAGCAGGCCACCGGTGCCAGGAAAAGACCTAGACCAGAAAGGATTCCTGGGGAGTAGGATGGACATAGAGACGAACAAAGACTGGCTGTGAACTGAAAATCTCTGAAGCCTGGGATGGGTCCATGGGGGTTCTTCATACTCCTCCAATGAGTTCTGTATCTATTCAAAGCTGTTTTATAATAAAAACATTAGGAAATGCATAATACTCCTCTGGCCTAGTGAACATCACCATCTTATGCGTACCATTTGCCTTCCTCCAGGGTCAGCTGAAAGGGGAAAACACCCACATGCACAGAGGTGACACCAGAACCACGACGATACAGCTACACCAGCTCACATTTCTTGAGCACTTACTGTGTACCAGGTGCTGTTCTGGGAGCTTTACACACGTTAACTTAATCATGCGACTCCAATCAGGTAGGTACTGTTATCATCCCCCTCTTATAGATGAGGAAGATAAAGTCAGAGAGGTCACCCTAAGTCAGTTACAGGAAGTGGCCCCTGCACCCACTCTCCCCAACATCTCTGCTGTTGCTGCTGCTGCTGGAATCATGTCTGGTTCCAGGGCTCTTTTATTCAACTTAATCTCTGGAGAAGATGTCTGTCTCTGAGAGTCCCTCTTCCAGGTTGTAAATATTAAAACTATAGATCAATTCCTCCTTGACAGCAGACAGCTGGCAGCAGATTCTTCCTCTTGGCCAGCTTCCAACAGCGGCCCCTCTGAGAAGGGAAACCAAGGTCACACCCCATGTCGGGGGCTGGGGAGGGGGGAGACCTGACATTGATGGGAACCGAGTGAGAAAATGAGTGGAGGCCTCCTCTCCGCAGACCCCACAACAGACCAGGGAACCTATGCGGCTCTGGCTCCCAGCCTGGGCTGCCCACTTTTACTTCCCACCTTGCCTCTGTCCCCACCGTGAACTCACAGCCTGCACCTCCCCACACGGTCACTCCCCTCTAAGGGGTCCCCTCGGGCCTGGGTGTGGGTACTAAGGCACAGTCCATCCTCTGCAACGGACCCAGGGAGAGAGATCCACGTGGGTCCTGAATCAGGTTCAGCAGTGGGTTCTAGGGTCCAAAACATTTGGGGAGAGTAATGAAGAAAGTGGACACAGGTCCTGGGTGTGAGCCCAGACAGCCCCTTGGCCAGTGGAGCGGGGAGAGAAGTGCCAGTGTTCGTGGACAGGGCTGCCCGGGGGCCATTTGCCTCGGCCCACGGTACAACTGGCCTCAGTGTTAGACTTCCGCATTGTCGGGCAATGAGGCTAAACACACAGTTAGCGATGTGGAAAGAAGACGAGGCTCGTCGCTCTGTCCTGTTACCTGACCACACAGCTTGCAGTGAACCATGAATTAGTGTTTTAAAAATAAACCCTGTAATTATCTTATGATCACTATAATACACCGGCTTTGTGTTTTTTTATGTTAAAAAAGTTAACTGATTAAACACAAAAACTTAACATATACCACAATTTCTGGAAACCCATTTTGGCATTTCTTTTTAAGTATCTTAGGGGCTTCAAAACCCAGAAATGCTGGGGATGGCAGGTGGGAGGGTGGGGAGAGGTGGTCCTTGTGCCCCAAGACAACCCCCATCCACAAATGCCTTTCGGGAAGGAACGCACATGATATACTGGGGGGCTGGGGGCTGAGCCAACCACCCCCCAGGGAGGTCAGACAGGGATCGAAGCCCTCACACCACACAGACTTTCCATTAGCTGGTGCTTTACTGGCAATCAGAATAATCCAGTCTTGCATTTCCCCAGAGGAGCGCAGCCGAGAGGAGAGAGGAGAGAACTTAACGGGAAGCCCAACACAGGAGCAGGCAGGACAGGAAGTGAAGAGAGGATGTCTGATTCCCATTCTGTGGCCTGTCTGGCTTCCCAGAATGGCCGGTGATGAATGGGCTTATTAAATGAATCTCAGAGTCAGAAATGAATTGGAGAAGGCAGTACTGGTGGCTCAGGCCAGCCTGGCCTTGATCGCCAAGCACTGACAGCTCCATCTGGGAGACTGGAGAAGTCCCAGCCCCCACCCCAGTGCACACAGACAGCTGTATCCATGGGAAGGCCCCAGAGGCCATCCTGGAGGCAGTGTGGGCCACCTTGCCCTGCTCCAGGACAGATGATGAGGGACTGAGGAGGAGGGCATCTCCTGGCCCTTGAACCGCTTTGCTCCTGCCCTGAAAGATGGGGACTGATAATGGGAAGGGTATGGTCCAAGCTGGACCATCTGCAGGCCTTCCATGCTCAGAGGAAGTCTCTGGAGCTGCCAGTGTGAGTGAAGATGGTAGTGCCTGTCAGTGGGGAGCAGACCTCTAATAAATGCCCATCTGGCCACAGTGTCCAGGCTGGGCTCACCATCCTGCATTGGATGGAGAAGCAGAGAGGAAAGAAGTTCTCATGAGGAGATACCTGAAGAAGCAAAGTGCTGAAGGAAGCAGGCAGGAAGCTAAGTCAGAGGCTCAGCCCAGGGTTTGACCCTAGAATGGTCCAGAGTCACCTCTAGCAGGTAAGAAGCAATAAGTCTAGGGTAGCATTTCTCAGCTCAGGTGCTTTCGCCCCCAGCCACCTACCCAGGAAACATTGCGCAGTGTCTGAAGGCATTTTTTGACTACTATGACTAGGTTGGGGACATTACTGGCTAGTAGGTGGGGACAGGGATGCTGTTAAACATTCTACAATGCACAGACAGTCCCTACAATGACGAATCGTCTAATACCAATGCCAATAGTGCTGTGGTTGAGAAACCCTAGCCTAGTCTAAGAGCTTGGTCTCTGGAGGCAGGTGGCCCGTGTCTGAACCCTGCTTTGGCATGACTCTCATATGACCTGGGTAGCCTTGGTCAATGTGTCTAAGCCTTGTTTACACCATCTGTGAAATGGGGGTACTGACATGGTTCTTGTGATTGTTCTGCAGGTGAAATAAGAAGATGCACGTGGAACACCGAGCCACGGGCCTGGTCCCTGGAGCAGAGTCTCTGTGAACAATGTTTTCGTGACACGTGGGAAGGAGGAGTGGTTGGGTGAAGACAGAGGAACATTCCCAAGTTGACAGAAGTTAGGAGGCTGTGTTTTCCTTTAGGCTGAGGTGCACCTCATTTTCTGCTGGTGGTATGTTTCCATTTCAAAAATTCCAAAGAATAAACAACAGGGAAGAAACAGAGGATGGGAGTCAGCCCTGCTGGCTGTTCTGTGATTAGGCAGCCACAATTAAGTCAATGCCGAGGGGTGCTCCTGTCCTAGATCGTCCACTTTCATTGTCTACGTGACCCTCACAGCCACTCTGGGAGGTAGATACGATTTGATGGGAGGGGGACTGAGGTCAATGGGTGCTCTGGGTAATGCCAGGAGCAGAGCCCAGGGTTGACTGTGAACGTGGGGTCCCCTCGGTGAGATGGGATCCGAACCTAGCACACCCAGGGCCATGGGTTGGCCTTGAACCTTAGGCCACACTGGGCATCACACTGGTCCATCAAACATGCCCTGGAAGCCCACTTCAGACAAGATGTTGGGCATGAACGGGTGGATTCAAGTGAACATTCAGTTTAGCTGACCTCTTGGTGCACCTGTATAGCTGTGGGATCCCCCGGATGCACTGATCGGCCGTGCTGGGTGGGGGAGATTCACCGCCCTCAAGGACAGAGCTCAGCCACGCCCAGGTTGGGGCCCTCTGACCACGGGAGGCTCTGGCACATGCCCGCTCCTTTAGTTGGCATCTTCACTAGACTCACTCTGGAGGCTTCATTTCCAGTCCATCCTGTCCTTTCCTCCCATGCTGTGAGAATACACCCAGTACATTCTGTGTTGGGCCCTGGAGTGACTGCCAGGGCAGGAATCCTGGCTCGCCTGTTTATGAACCCCCAAACCTGGATGAGTTACTTAACTCTGTGCCTTAGTCTCCTCGTCTGTGAAATGAAGGTAACAGCAGCCGCTTCCATGGAGGGTGATAATGTGCAGACATGTCCAGACGGTGCTGGCCAAGGACCAAGAGCTCAGTTACTGCCTGTTGGTTGCGATGGTGCAGGATGCCAACAGGAGAGATGGCCCTGGAGGTCTCCCTTTGGAAAACTGCCTTTGCTTTACCTCCCAGGAGACACATTTGAGAGGCAGTGGTACAGGGGCCACGCCCAAGGGTGTGCTGAGATAGCTGGGGAGGAAGGATGGTGTCAGGTCGGGAAGTGACTGCTGGCAGCCTGTCCCATGTGTAAACTCATGGAGAGGTACCAATGCAAGTGTGGGTTTGGGGGGAAGGGCTTTGATCTTCATCTCCAGGCCACCCAGCTGCCTGCTTGAATCCTTCACAAGCCAGTAGCCTGGACTGCTGGGCTTCCAGGTAGGAGGACACATTGAAAAGTTTTATGTTTTTTCCCATTTCTTTAAATTGGGATATGGTTAGATTGGTACATCTGTCTTCTTTCCATCCTTCACAAATATTTTTCTAGGGAATCCAATAAAATTGACAGGAAATTGATTACCCAGGAGGCTCCTGGGGGCTTCACATATTTACAAACTGATGGTGTATTTCTCTCACTTTCTACCCAAGGTACCAGGCTGCCACCATCTTGAATACACAGTCGGGTTAGCTATTTTGTTCCCAAGGTTGACAAATAAGCAAAGGAAGGTAAGGCAGGGTGAGAGGTGGATGGGGTTGGGGGTAGAGGAGTGTGGTAAGCCAGTGTTAGAGCCAGAGAATAGCCACGGTCTCCTCTCAACATCGTGGACACCCATGTGCCCAGGGACATGCCACCTGGGGAGTGAGTGACCAGCTGGAAGCAGAGTTCAAGGCCCCAGACCCCCATGCTCTGCTCACAAGTCAAGGACCCCAGGACCCACCACCCAAATGACCCGAGCCCAATTCAGGACCTGCATGGATCTCTCTCCCTGGGTCCATTCCAGAGGATAGACTGAGCCCCTAGTACCCACACCCAGGCCCTAAGGGGACTGTTTGGAGGGGAGTGACCACATGGTGAGATGCAGGCTGGGAGTTCACAGTGGGGACAGAGGTGAGGCGGGAAGAAAAGGGGGCAGCCCAGGCTGGAAGGCAGAGCCGTGTGTGTCCCCTGAGCTGGTGTGGAGTCTGCGGACAGTGGGCCTCCATTCACATTCCTGCTCAGCTCCCATCAACATCAGGTCTGCCCCCTCCCAGGTCCCTGACGTGGGGTGTGACCTTGGTTTCCTTCTCATAGGGGCTGCCACTGGAAACTAGCCAAGAGGAAGAACCTCATGCAAGCTATCTCCTGTCAAGGAGGAGCTGATCTCTAGTTTTAATATTTACAACCTGGAGGAGGGGCCTCAGAGACGGACATCTTCTCCTGAGATTCAATGGAATAAAAGGGCCTTGGAACCAGTTATGACTTGAGCCGTGGCAGCAGCAACATCACACACAGTGTGGAGGCCAGATTTTCAAATCCTGCCTTCCTCACTTCCTAGCATCTGACCTAGGGTCATCTCTCCAGACCTCAGTCTCATGATCCATAAAGTAAGGATAATATCTACTTAATTGGGTTTTTATGTCACGTTCTTGACATGGCCTCTCAGAGACAGAGAGGTGGGGGCAGGAGAGAAGGTGAGAGAGTCCAGGGTCTGAGGGGCAACACGACATCTCTGAATGGCCAAGGGGTAGGAGAAGCCAGAGATGTGGGAAGGGAGAGGAGGAAAGGAGGGTGAGTGCATTAGCAGGAGGGGTCGGGAAACAGGAAGACAGGTCAGGTGGTTTATGCAGGAAGGAAGAGCAGACACTGAAAGGAAGAGAAAGGTAACCTAAGTCAATCCCACAAGGGTGTACACTCCATGCACACACGGGCTTGAACACGCATACACCCAGAAACACACACATGCACCCCCAGGCACACACTTGGGGGACCAGTCTGGCTGAAATAACTATGTGGATTTCTCTTCATGGGTTCAACACCTTCAGAATACTTGGACAGGCACCCCAGGCCTGCTGTTGGCTGTGGGCCCCGCTAGGAGAGCTGTGTCTAACCCGGCTTAGTCCCACCCTGTACCCCAGCACGCAGCCTGGTGCCCAGGCCACCTTGCACACTTAGTAGGTGTCATCTGTTGATGAAAACTGAATATCTTCCTCACTCATGTGTTCTTTCCATATTCCAAATTCGAACTGCTGCCACACACACCCAACTGTTCTCTCCAAGGCAGAGAGGAGTGACAGCTTGGCAAGATGTTCTAGAAAAGAACTCTTTGCTCACTTGAAGACGGTTTCCGTGATAAGCCATAGTTTCCAACAGTGACAGCTCTTTCCTCTCCCCTTCCTCCCTCCACCGGAACGTCAGCCAGAAGAGGGACCCTTCCCTTCCAGTCAAATGAAGGCCTGGCAGCATCTTCTTTGGCCAGGTTATAGGGGTGGGGGGGCTCCCTCCTGAGACCCAGAGAGCCTGTGGCTACCCACTGCCACTTCTTATGCGACCAAAGACAGTAAGTGCCAGAAGAACCCCTACTCTGCTACAAACGGACAAAGCAAACTTCTGTTCCAGGGGAAGGGGGACAATGACATTCTGGCTGTTTGCAATCCCCCACGTGCAGGGCCCACACACAGAATCAGAAGAGAGCGATGTGCATTATCCCTCACACATTTTATAAAGTGCCACTGACAAGTGCTGTCATTCTCAGCCATGCTGCCACACTTCAAGCAGAGTTGACACCTCTGTCTCCGTCCCCCTTTCCTGTCTGACTCAGGCAGCCCCCTCCTGTGTCCTGCTGGAGCAGAGATGATTTTTGGAAAAATCTCAGCAATCTGGAGGCTGGGGGTGTGACACCTCAAGTGCCAGGCAGAGGCTGTGGGTTTTTGTGGCAGACACTGGGGAGCCACTGAAGGCTGCATGGAGATGGGGAACTATGGTCTGGTGACCACATGTTACTTGAGGCAGTGGCCATAATCTAACACGGCGGTTCCCAAGCAGAGTGGTCTTGTCCCCCAGGGGCCTTTGGTAAAGCCTGGGGACAGCTTTGATTGGCATGACTGGTGTGTGGGGGGGATGCTACTGACATCCAAGGCGCAGGGACCAGGGGAGCCGCTAGACAGCCTACAGCACACAGGATGGTTGCCATCACAGAGTGACCCAGCCCCAACTGTAAATAGTGCCTGAGGGCTGCTGATCGGGCATGAAGAAGTGAATACCTGGGCCAAGAACAGCTATTCTGAGGGGAGGAGGGCTGGGTCTTGCAGGAATAGGGGATGTGGGAGAAACAGGAGCCACGGGAGATGATGGACAGGACTGGAAACTCAGAGCCTGGGAAAGGTGACCACTCAGAGAGAATTAGCGGGATGGTGCAATGGCTGGGGAGCCTGATAGGTGCTTGGAGCCACCTGTTGGCTTGAGTTTCAGAGGGGTTTGTCATGGCCATGGACTGACTCGATCGCCCAGTGTTTGAGAGGGAGAGTCCAGGAGGGTCAGCTAAGCGTAAACCCTTCAGCCTCCATCCATCTCCTGGGCTTGCACAGCTCCTACTCCTGAGGATAAAACTCAACCTCTTCAGCTGGGAAAAGAGGCTGTGAGGTGTTTCTTCCTTATTCTCTGGCCTCACCTTCACAGCTCCCTCACATTCCACCCCTCTGACTATGTCTTGAAAGGCATCCTGCCTCCCAGGCCCAGGGCGTGGTACACGCTGGACTTCCCCGCCTGCCCTTTCTCCCCTTCCTGACCCCCGTGTTTCTACTCATCTCTGAGGACACCACTCCTGCTCAGGTCCTCTGGGAAGACTTCCTAACCCTCATGCAGAGGTTGGACACCCTCGCTCTGCAGTTCTACAGCATCATGGACCAAACTCTCTCCAGGGCAGAAACTAGATCGCAGTGGCTGCTGACTTGTTCCTTTCTGCATTAGATACCTTGAGGGGCCACCGATGCCCGCAATGTGGCCTTTCATCTGTGCATCTCCACAGTCAGCAGAGAATGTACATGTTTGTTGAGTGAATGAATGAATGAGTGAATTCACGGATGGGTGAAGGCACTGAATTTGTGAATCAATAAAACAGAGGAGGTTACTAAAGCTGAAAGCATGAATAAAATTTCCAAGAAACCACTCACAGAGAAAAGAACAGTGAATTGAGAACCTTGGTGAATATTCACCATAAGGGTATGAGAGCTGGGGAGAGGAGCTGGCAGTAAAAACAAGCGGCGGAAAGAACAGAAATGCAGGACAATTGGGATCATGCAGTGTCCCCAGAGCCAGGAGGCAAGTCACGAGATGGACAAGCTCTAATGCATCCAGCAGGCCAAGTGTTACAGAGGTTGAGACAGGCTGTGAATGTGCCAGTGACTTTTAAAAGAGCTCGATCCTCAGAGGGCAGATCACTGACCCACAGAGTATTGATGAATCAGCTAAGGCACAAGGAAACCTTTCTGAGAAGGGGCGCCTGAGGTCCCTCTGGACCTGGGGGAAGCAGGAGAGGCAGAAGTGGAGCCATGGCCTGCAGAGGGCAGAAGAGCGATGATCAAGGGACCTGCCCAGAGACCAGAATGGTAGATGACGGGGAAGGCCATACCACCGCTGATGTGACTGCCTGGAAGGCAGGGTTAGATCAGCAGGGAGACGCATAGAGCAGGTATTTCATCCTGGAGGCAGTGGCTTTTCAGTTTGCATCTCATACCTTTGAGGTGGCCGTGCTGCCCACTCTGCCTGATCCAGCTCACATTTACCACCAGCAGCTTGGGCATCCTCATTCAACTCCTGCTAATTTAATGGTTAATTCCTAGAGGTGGTAAGTTGCCTGGGGAGGCCTCTTTAAGAGAAAGTCCATGCATTTGGAAACCTAGCGGAGTGAACCCAGTCCCAGAGTGAGGGGCATTGTGCTTCTCGTGTTCTGCTGTAGAGCTCCAGGTACAACTAGACACCTGGTTCATGCAAAAGCAGGAAGCAGAGGCCAAGCACATTCATATGTTCAAGTATCCCCAGCCATTCAAGTAGTCCCAGGTTACCTTACCTGGGACTTGGCATCCTTGCCTTCGGTCTTGACACAGGGGCTTAACTTGAGGTTGGAGATCTCCTGGTCTTTCCGCTTCTGAGCCTCCAGGCACTTCTGCCTCTGTCGGATACTGCCCTTCTGGATGGAAGAGTCCTTGGGCACCCTAGAGGAAGGCCACAGGAGGGATGAGAATCCGCGGTTCTTAGGATTAACAGTAACACCAGCTGTCGGAGAGGTCGGGCAGTGTCTGGAAAATGGCAGGGGCACGTCGCCCTGGCTGTGTTACGATGACTTGTACTACTCAGGGCCTGAGGATGTGAGAGGTACCACTAGGAATGAGGCAGCAAGGAATGACTCAGGAGTCTGGAGCCTGGAATCAGTGAGTCCATGCCCTAAGGTCACACTCCAGAGCTCAAACCCCAGCAGCTGAGAAATACTGCTAGAAGCCAACCTCAATCCCTCATGCCACCAATGAATAAAATTCTCTCTCAGGTTTCTGGGATAAGTGGAGCCAACTGGTCTTTTCAGACCTCCATCTAGTTAAAAACCCTCATAGAGATGGCCACGGGAAGTCCCTTCTCCAAACCAAGTTAGCAGAGGATCTCTCTGAAGGCAGCAAAGGCTCAAAGCACAGGGCAGATACCTGAGTTCTGGGTAGACATTCTCCAGGTACCACTTGAAGCTCTGGCATTGCAGGTTCTTCCTCAGGTTCCGTCTGCTCTCGATGCTGGGGGCGGAAGAGGCGGGGAGACATGGAGACAAAACACAGCTGGTTGGAGGCAGGTACCAGCCACAGGGGCCCAGGGGCACCCACCCTCCAGGCTGGGAGGTGCCCCATGCAGCCCATGCCCACTCTCTGCACCCACAGCTCTCTGGAGGGTGCTGGAGAAATTAACAGAGAGATTTTGAGAGCCCCAGAGAGAGCTATGGAAACACTTGGCAATACCTCATAGTGGAGCGGTGATGTCACCAAAGATTTGTGCTTTTACTTGGAAATAGAATTTGGGGGTGTTTTTACTTTTCATTAAAAACAAAGCTACAAGAACATTTGGTGTATTGTTAATAATTCACTGCCAGGGCTCTGGGTCTACTTCCTCACAAATCCCTCTTCGGATTCTGCTCTTAAAATACCACCCTTACTTCCCCCACCCGCTACCCCCAATTCTGGCCAAGCCAGCCTCAAAGAATTCTCTTCTTTAGCTGGTTCTGGGCTTTGGCCATCACATATTTACCGAGTACCTAGTATGTGCTGGGCATTGTGCCCAAGAGGGACCTGATGGTGAGTTTTCAAGCAAGAGAGACAGGTAAAGAACCAGGTGCCCACAGCCCAGGGTGGATATGGGGTAGGTGTGCAGGGGCTGTGGGAGCATCTCAGGGGTGGCCCCTTGCTTGTTGGGTTGGTGGTGGTCGGGTGGTGATGTGGAAGCTGGAAGGAAAGTGAACATTGTCTAGACAAACCAGAAAGAGGGTAAAGTGGGGGCCCCTGGTAGTGGCAAGGGAACAGCAAAGAGAGATCAGTGCATGTGAAGAGGGAAGGGGTCTATTGGCGGTAGCAGTGGTGCAGGTTAGAATGTGTTGGGGCGGGGGGCATGGGAGAGGGGAGGTGAGTCAGAGGAGAGGTGAACGTGCAGTCAAAAAGGTCCTGTGAAATACCAAGGAGGAGCTTGGCCTTTATTTTCAGGGCAATGGGCTGCCATGGATGGGTTTGAAACAGAGTACAATGTGGCAGTATTATTCCTTTAAGAGCATCTACTGATGGTGCCAAAGAATTGATGTTTTTGAACTGTAGTGCTGAAAAAGACTCTTGAGAGTCCCTTAGAATACAAGGAGATCAAACCAGCCAATCCTAAAGGAAATCAGCCCTGAATATTCATTGGAAGGCCTGATGCTGAAGCTGAAGCTCTAATACTTTGGCCACCTGATGCAAAGAAATGACTCACAGAAAAGACCCTGGTGCTGGGAAAGATTGAGGGCAGGAGGAGAAGGGGACGACAGGATGAGATGGTTGGATGGTATCACCAACTCAACAGACATGAGTTTGAGTGAACTCTGGGAGATAATGAAGGACAGGGAATCTGGGTGTGCTATAGTCCGTGGGGTCTCAAAGAGCTGGACACGACTGAGCAACTGAACAACAATAGCAACTGAAGGTAAATGAGTTTGGTGCCCAAAGCTGGAAGAGCAGTTAGGCACCAGGTCAAAACCTGGTGCCGACCATGCTTTCTGGCAGGGGAGTAGGGTGGGATGGGAGAGAGGGACAGGTTTCATTCTCTCTCCTTTTCCACCAGTACACCTGATTTCCACATACGCCCTGTTCTTCCTGGGCAACCACACAGAACCAGCCCTGCTTTCTCAAGCCTCGCCTCCTTCCACCCCAAAGACTGGACTGGGCACCCTCATCATACTGGAACTTCTTATACAGCATTTACTGCATCTCCTCACCAGACGCTAAGCAACATGAGGACAGGAATGACATCACTTGAAAAAGCCTAAATGTTCAGTATTTGCAAGAATCCAGATGATCAGTGTATGAGTGAGGCAGGACCTCTGGGACTTGGTGATAGTTTAGGTGTGGGAGGATGGGGAGGGAGAAATCAAGGTTGACACTCAAGATTTCTGGTTTGACAACAGGATGCATGGAAGAGCTAAGGTGGGGAATATGGTGGAAAGGAACAAGTTTAGGAGCAAACAGGAAGAGTTCAGTTAGAATTTGTTGAGTCAGAGGAGCCTGGGAGGCATCCAGGCAGAGATGTCCAGCTGCTATTCGGACATAAGGACTGGAGCTCAGGAGAGGTGCAAGATGTGTTTAATCATTCAGTTGTGCCCAACTCTGCAACCTCATAGACTGTAGCCCACCAGGCTCCTCTGTCCATGGGATTCTTTTAGGCAAGAATAAATGGTTGGTTGGGTTGTCATTTCCCTCTCTAAGGACTTGAGTTCAGAGGCGAGGTGGTGCAGGAAAGGATGGAAACGTGCTTATCGGCAGCACAGAGGTGGCTGATGTAAGACAAGGGTTTATGACAGGTCCTCTGGGAAGACCAACATACAAGGGTGGGCAGAGGAACCTAAGCCTGCAGAGTGGGCAGAGAGGGTGCAGCTTGCATCTCCGGATGAGAGCCAAGACTTCAGTTCTAGAAACCGAGATCAGAGGGGTGCCTAAAGGGGTTTGGGTGGGAGAAGACTCATATCAATAGAGTAATCGAGGAAGGTAAGGGCCCTAGGGGGCCATGGGTGGGCCAGGTGGGAGTGATTGTAGGGGATGGAGGCCATGGCCTCAGCTCACAGTCAGAAGAAGGGAAATGGGGAGCCACAAACAGCGATGTAGGCAGCTCTTTCATGAAGCTTGGCTCTGAAGGAACAGAAGAGAGGTTGTAGGTGATGAGCAACGTTGGCTTGAGGGAGAGTTCTTATAGTTTGTTTTCTTTCCTTCTCTTTTTTATTTTTTAAAACATATGTAAGATACAGAATAAATTTAAATACTAAGGGGAACCATGCAATAGAGAAGAGAGTTGGGTGATCAGGGAGCGTGAAGGCACAGGGCAGGCCAAGTCCCCTGGAACAGGGGCTCCCACACTGTCTGCAGGTTAGAGTCACCTAGTTGGGGGGGCAGGGCATCTTTTACAAATTCTACAGCCCAGGACACAGCCCAGACTTAATCCACTCTCTGGGGCTGGAATAGAGGCAGCAGCAGTTTTTGAAGCTCCTCAGGTGACTGAGACGTGCAGAGAGTCTGGAAACCATCACCCTGGAATTCTGCTCCTTGAGTTGAGGTCCTCAGACCAGCACCACCAGCACCACCTGGGGCTCGTAGAAATGCACACCTACTGAACCAACATCCACACTGTAACAAGATCCCCCGGAGATCTGTGTGCACATTAAAGTTTGAGAAGCTGAGAGGCAGGCGGAGATGAATCCAGGCAGTGGGAACCCGATCAGTGCTGATTTATGAATGAATGCAGGAGAGTAGAGCGCATCTGGGGAACAGGTAGAGGGCTGGCCTGCCACAGCGGGAGGCACCCCTTATCCTTCCAGATAAAAGAGACAGGGGGATAGTGCAGGTACAGGGTGGTCGGGCTCAGGAAGCTGGTGCTGTCTATTTCATCTATAAAACAGAGGTGTCATGTGCTGTGAGTGAAAGCAGGGCGGACTCCGCAGCTGGAGAAAATGGAAAAGGTACAAATGAAGATTGAAGGAAAATGCCGGCCAGGCAAGGGGGCAGGATTAAGAGGCCCACTGAGGGCCTCCCTGAGCCGGATGGCCACAGAGGCTTAGCAGCACCAGCTGATACTCCCAGAGCGGTTCAGCAGCCTGCCCACAGGGAGGAAAAGGCACAAAGTCAGGTTCACCCAAGGTCAAGAGGGAGGCCTGGGAGGGCGGGTAGATGCCCAACATGGCAAGAGATTCAAGGACAACATCTTTTAAGCACTCTGCTTACGCAAGAAAGTCAAACCCAAGCTGGAGAAAGGAAGGCAGTGAAGAAAGGAGGGGTGGACAGACATGGCCAATGAACCGGAAGTTAGCTGAGGACTCAGAATAAACACTGTGGGAGGCTCTGAGGAGAAGCGGAGACCAGCGTGGGTTTTCAGTTTCAGAAATGCAAACACTTTGGCAGGCTCGTGATTTAATCCACCTGGGAGTGACGGGCTCGATCGATGGAGTGTAGGCCGCAAACATGCCATCTGCTCCACAGCCTTAGTGCGACTGAGGGACATCAGATGACAAAAGCCACCAGTTGCCCCCTCTCAAAAAAGATGAATATGACATCAATCAAGTTGCATTTTTCTCTACTCAAACCAGCCCTGAGTCAGGGAATGCAACATCACAAAGTTTGGGGATCAGACAGGTGTGATTTGAGCTTCTCCTCCTATAATGGTGTGATCCATGGCAAGTACCTGAAGATGTAGAAGCCTCAGGCTTCTTATCTGTAAAACAGGGGTAATTATACCCATTTCTCAGTTTGCAGAGGACTAATGAGGCATCTCATGAAATGGCATCTGGCCCTTAACTCCTCTCCCTGTGCTCTTCTACCCCCATGAAGCTGGAGCCCTGCTCTAGAGGAGGTCTACACAGTACTGTTCTTCATAAAAAGAGGAGGATTTAGGCTTCAGCAGCTGAGGAGGAGGAGGAGGGAACTCTAATCTAGAGGGAGCAGCACTGCTTAGCCCAGCATGCCACCTTTCTGTAAAAAGCTGGAAACACCAGTCCACTGCACAGGGCATGGCTCTATCCACTGAGTGGATGGTCCAGGCTGCCAGGGTCTCCCACAGGCGTGGGCCGGGGCCCTGTACCCAGGACTAGGCAGGAGCAAGAAGGCACAGGAAGGCAGAACAGGCCCAGCCCCGGCCCCGGCCCTGGTGGCCGGTGAGCTGTGGCTCTGGGCTGTCTGCACAAACCAACCAGGGGAGACACTCACTTGCCAAAGGGCCTCTCCAGGGCGAATGGCCGGGAAGCATAATAGTACTGCTTGTACTCATCCATCCACACTTCAGCTGTCCGCTTGGTGTTCCTGGAAAGACAAGGGGTGTCACGGATGGGCTGTCTGAGAGGACTGGGGATGTACCCAGCTAAAATACACACATGTGATAAGTGGGCAGTGTCGCCCGCACGGGGGCCACCACGGTTCAGTAACTTTATTCTCCCCAGGGTGCTGAGCCCACCAATCTCCAAAGGGGCCTCTCCCCCAAGACACAGGATTTTAGTAGTCACGACATACTCTCTTCCCAAAAGGCACAGACCAGAGAAATTATACCAGAAATTGAACTTCCCATGGCTCTCAGAAAAAGAGAAAAAAGCCAAGAGAATCTGGTGTGTCCCTTTGGTGCCAGTACAAGAGGGGAGAGTGTTGATCATCTCATCTCTGGCCATCCATGGGCTCCTGTTCTAGAACTCTCCCCATCAGCAAAGGGCGTGGCTCTCCAAGGGGGAAGCCAGTCACGCATGAGATTTGCACAGGCCATGTGATTAGCTTGGCGCAGGTATAAAGAATGAAGTAACCAAGCCATCTTGGTCAAATGTTTGCCAGGATTCTGAAGTTTTTTTAAAAAAAATTAGCTATCTGCTGTGAGTCTGACCCCAAAGGTCACAGAAAAAGAGACAGACGTGGAGGATGTTGTCACTCAGCTGTCTGGGACACCAGGGTACCAGGAAGAGAAGACACGGGAGAAAAATCAGAAGCCTAAGCAGCACCTCCCAAGGCCTGAGTACATGGACTCGGGGGTGTCACCAAGAGGGCATGGCCTGCCCTTCAAGCCCGTGGACCTGAAGGAGTTTTGCACATGCAGTCAGCTCTTGGTGCACTGAAGACAGCTCCTTGCCGGCTCCCTCCATTGGCCCAATCATAGCACACTGGACGCTGCCAAGACCACACTGCCCCGTTCCCCCTTAACTCCATTGGTGGCATGCAGGGCCCAGTCCCAAATGCAAGGAGCTTTCTAGAGCCCACGGCTCTGCCCCCCACTCCCCAGCTGGCCCCCGCTCCACATCATAGCCCCTTGACTTTCCTGCACCAGGCATCCCAGCTCACCTTTCCCTGTCAAGACCCCGAGCCCAGGCAGCCCTGCCTTTGTTCCAGTCCCTGCTAAGGGGGTTCTCATGACCCTACCCTGCCCAGCATGAGATCAGCTTCCTCACTGGTCAAGCCTACAGCTCCCCTACACCTGTCCACACCCACACCTGTCCACACGTGTGAGTAACCAAGGATGAGAGAACCCAGAAGAAAACACTGCAGGGGAAGAAAAACACTCAAAGAGGTGCTCTGTTCCTCCCTCCCCAAAATGGACCAAATGAGAGGGCAAAAAAAAGGCAAAGGAGGAATAAATGGGGAGTGAAGTTGTCAAGTGACAAGAGGATTAGACAGAAGGGGAGAAGAAGCTGGAGGAAAAGATGAGCAGAAGGAGAAAAGGAGGTACAGAATTCTTTTTAAAGGAGAGGAAAAAGGTTGAAGGAGAAGAAATCATGAAAAGGAGACAGGTGTATGGAGGGAGCAAGAATAAGCAAGTGGGCATCGCTGGGTCACTGAGATCTCCTGATCTCTGTCCTGTCCCTGGGCAGGAAGTGACGAGCCCCAGGAAGGGAACCCAGGGCCTACGGCAGCCTGGCCGTTTCTGTGCACCCACGAGGCCCTGGAGCAGTCACCTAGGCTGTATCTACTTGTGCCTCCATTCCCGAATCTTCCCCAAGGGCCTTTCCCCTGGTGACCCAGCCTGAAGGTGATCCCTGCAGATCCCTGCAGGGGATCTTCTAGAACTCAGCAGCAAAAATGGCTGCCCTCCCCCTGCCCCAAACAACACAAAATACCCAGAGCCCTGAGCCCTGCGGGAGGGTGCTGCCTAGTGACTCAAAGGCCCCAAGGCCACAGGCAGGGCCTTGCCAAGCCTGGGAGAAGTCAAGGGTGGAAAACGACCTCAAGGCCTCCAGCCTGGACCTGGATGGGCAGGCCTGACCTCTCTTGCCCAGGCTGTGGCCCAGCAAGCATAACACGCAGCCCCTGTCCATTCACGACACTCAGGCAGCCGAACCTACCAGAGAACCCAGGACAGCCACAGCCCATCACCAGAAAAGCCCGTGTCCACCGCCACCCCCGGGGAACCCGAACCCCCACAACACATGCTTACTTTATATACGTGTTGGCGTTGCCATCTGGGAAAATATACGGGTGCTTCTTCCGGAAGACATGGCCCACTCGGCTGCAGGGAACGATCTCCAGGCTGCCCCCACACATCCATACCCTGAAGGAGATTTCTGCAAGACAGCGAGGCCCCCATCACTGCTCTGCCTCCTAGACTGAGCCCTGAGACACCAGGCGCCAGGGAATCCCAGGTCCCAAGGCGAGGGGAGGGCGGCCAGCAGCCTGCCTAGGGCACCGACTCCACAGCCAGACTCCACGGGCCTGCTACCTCGGTTGCCCTGCCCACAACGAGAATGCTAAACAACTCACACCTGGGAGGGTGGTTTGCCTTAACAAGGAAACTGGCGGACACAGAACATATGGAGGGCTGTGCTTATGCCTTTGGAACACTCTCTGGGGCCAGCAGGGTGGGGGCTTCTGTGTGAGGCTTTGGCCTGGAACAGAGGAGCCCAGGGAATATGAGAGACCTGCTTTTGAGCATATGGAAGGTTTCCGGGTGGAAGATGGATTAGACTAGCTCCTATGACCCTAGAAGGTCAGAACCAGGACCAAGGAGAAAGACTTTTCCATTAGAGACTATGGGAGAATTTTCTGCTGGTCAAGGTCCAGATAGAAGGGGTTGTCATGGAGTTAGTGCATTTCCCACTCTGACAGGCTGGCAAGCCACCTGGCCAGGATGGGACAGATAAGACCAGTTCCCAGGAGGCGCCTGGACAAGGTGTCAATGCTGAGAGTCCATTCTATCTCCTGCAAGGGCATCTGAATCACAGCTCAGAGAAGGAAGTCTGAGCCATAGCCAAGAGCTGCGAACAACCATAGAAAGTGCTGGAAGCCTCAAAGCTGTTGCTGGGGTGCTCGCCTGGGTAGGGATTTGCAAACAAACCCATTTTCCCCAGTTGGCTGCTGTAGCAGGGACCTCAGGGAGTGGGATGAGGTAGAGTCAGGAGAGGTGGGTGGGCTGAGACCATGCTGGCCGATGCTCTTCTCCCTCGAAGCTGCTTCCCACAGGCTTGGAGCAGTGGTCCTGCCCGAGAAGAGAGTGGTGCTATACCAGGGTGAGGGGCGGGGAGGATGCCATCACTGCCATCATTTGGAACCGCTGAATGCTGTGAGGGCATTTCATTACTGCTTTTAACTTTTCTACAGATGGTGCACCCCTTTACTGACTGCTCCCAGTGCAATTGCCCCCCTGTATCCCGCTCGATATGCCACCAATGGGAAGAGCCAGTTTCGCACCTGGAATGCCTGCCTGGGCTTCTATAGTCAAGCTGAAGAAAGAGGAGTTTGCTTCAGGAAACACCCAGGCTGGTGGGCGACAACCTCTGGAAGCAGACTGGTGTCCACGAGCAGAGACCAAAGAGGTGGGTATTCTACTACTGCCCACCACATCTGATGTGCCCCACCCCTCCGCACCTTGGGCCCCACCTTCCTGGGTTTCCTTACCATGGGGTCCTCTCCCTCAGCCTCTGTCCCTTCCATGTCCTGCTGTCTTTCTCCCTTCTTTTCAACCCTGCAAGCAAGTGCTTGGACACAAGTTCTTCATCCTGATCCTCACCTGTTCTCTCACCCTCTCCCTGTCCCCTCCTGTCTACTGCCCTGTGTCCCTGGGAAATTTGCAGGCCAAGCTTCCTCGATACCCATCTCAACCTGCCCAGGTGCTCTCCCCGACAGGATAGAGCTCATTCCCAGCTTGCTCAGATTTCCCTCAGAGCGGGGGCAACATGGACACTAGGGTGAGGAAGGGACTTCTCAAG
This sequence comes from Cervus canadensis, assembly GCF_019320065.1. Taxonomy (NCBI): domain Eukaryota; kingdom Metazoa; phylum Chordata; class Mammalia; order Artiodactyla; family Cervidae; genus Cervus; species Cervus canadensis. The sequence goes on along the minus strand of NC_057390.1, from coordinate 66,267,987 downwards.
ATTGCTGCCAAATGATGGCAAGAACATATGGTGGGGAGAGACTAGAAGAACTTGGCTTTGGGGTCAGCGGCTCTGAGTCTGCAGAAATCCACTAGCCCCGTTGCTGGGGAAACCTACTTGACCTAGTTGAGGCTGGGCTTCTTCACCTGTCAAATGAAGATCATAAAAGTACACCACAGGATTGCTGTTGGCATCATTGAAGTGGAACTTCGAGAGTAAATGTGAAAACTCTTAAGTGCGATGGAAAGCTCAGTGACACAAAACACTCCTCTAAAGCCAGTCTCTTTAAGACATGGATGCCAATGACATCACCCCCCCGTGCCCACTTTCAACTTCCGAGACGGTTTACAGCTTCCTGCTTCTTCCACAGGAGGCACTTGAAATCTGTGGACCTAACACTGGAGATTTTGATTCCCCACAAAAGTCAATGATATATGATAACCTGGTGTTTGGCTGGGGCACTGGTGGAATCGTGGGCCCCAACCTAGTGTTTGTGGGAGATGATGAGTGAGCTTAGCTGATGGCTAACATCCAGCTCTCCATCTTGTAGTGATGCTCAGAGGGGCGGGAGGGCTCAGTGCAGGGAAATGTGATGGTATGTGTGTGAATTTAGTCCCCATGGCTAAGATCTACTGGACTCCAATCAACTCCTCTCCAGGATCTCAAAACAGGGTTCACTCTAGCTCCCAGAAAGGAAAACCCTCACACCCCTCAAAAATTGAGATGGAGGCCTTGCTTACTGGATATAACCTGTGAATTTTGTGCAAGTATTCTTCCAAAAATATGCATACGTTTCTGTGGTCTCTTCCTTACATGCATTCAAATGAGACATATGTCCCTCATTTGCAAAATGAATCCCTCCAACCTGTGCAGTCTCCACACCCCCAGCTCCCACTAAACCTGTTTCCCTGTGCTTCCTTCACCCACCATTTTGCTTTGCTCTGAATCTACTGCCCCCCACTCCTCTGCCACCATCATGCAGAGATCCCCATCTCAGAAAGTACTGACCCCTGGCCCTGGTCCTTCTCTACCTTCCATCTGGGCTCCTGGCATTCTCCACCCCAAGACTCTGGGTCTGAGTGCCTTGCTGTCCCTGCTTCTTCATCTGGCCCAACCTTCACTTGATGCTGAGGATTCATTCCCATTCTGCCAGCCCAGCTCTCCTCTGGCCTCCAGGACCAACTCCCATGGCTGCCTGCGGCTCTGTCCAGGTACACTGGATGCCCTCAGATGCAGTACATCTTCTACCCATCATCTTCCTCTCATAGCCCCCTACAACCTGTCTCCTCTCCTCTGCCTCTAAAACCATCGTCCCTGCTTGTTTTCCTGTGTCTGTGCTTGAAAACGTCTCAGTTCTGCAGACACAAGCCACGGGAGGAAAGGACCCCTCCATTTACTTTTGGGCTGGGCTTTGCTGGGTCCTCTCTCAGGTAGTAACTTAAGAGTTGTCCCAACAAGCCCACTCGTGGTTGTGGATGTTATTTTTCAAAGCAGAATCAGTCCTGATGGGACTGCGGGTGGCTAGCATTCAAAGTGCATCTCCCCAGGTCCAAAACTCCTGCCCCTGCCCTGATCCCACCTCCCTCAGTGTGAATACCCACCATCAGCCAATACTGCTGCGGGCACAAAGATACTGACTTCAGGGCACTCACAGACGGACAAGAGAGGCCAATCTATAACCAGCTGTCCCATTTCTACCTCATCAACTCCTTCATCCACTCCTGACAGCTGCCTGTCTCACCTCTCCTTCTGGTTAACTGATGCCCCCAGAGTCTGCAGCCCGAGATGCAGTAAGAGCACCTCTGCTCTGGAGTCCAGAATGTCGTAACCAAGATGACCTGAGCAGCATGCCTTGCTGTCCTGCGGCCAGAGTCAAGGCAGTCTGAGTGAGGAAGCTTGAAGTGTTCAGAGTGGTGTAAGGATGTTTGGGTACCACAATGAGGAGTATTTAAGACCTAGGACATCCCTCTAGTTATCCTACGTATATCTACACCACGACTGCAGGATAGCGCTGTGCATCCACCCAGGACTGGGAGCCAGGCCCAGTGACTCACAGGTTTATGCTGAAGCCTCTGGGAAAGACTTGTGATCCCAAAGCCCCAGGCAGTAGGGGCCACAGACCGAGGCATAAAGCAGCGGGTTCTCCAGGTGCAGCCCTGATCCTCTACTTGTCAGCAGCTCCTGCAAAGTCATCACTTTCTCGTGTGAAGGAGCAAAAAGACAATGTAGGGAGTTTGGGGGAGGGGGTGGTTCTTGCTGAGTCAGCACCCACATACTCCCCAGTGACAAATGTCATGCAGACCTAAATCCGCTCTGAATTCCAGGCAGGGAGATATGTAATTATTCCATCCACACTGGGGGTGCTGTTACCTTATTTTCTTTAAACTTCAGATTAATATTTGGGAAGAAACTGCCCTCCTCACCCTCTGTTCTCAGCTCTTCCCTTCTATCTCCACATCAACCCATCAGTAGCATTACCAGTGCTCATAAAACCACAACACTTCGCCAGAACCAGCGTCCACCTGACAAGCTGTGATGGTGGACAGGAGTTCAGGTGAGAGGAGACAGCTTCCTCCCCCAGAATCACACCAATTCCTCTGCCACTTCTCAGCCATATAGGTCAAGGCTGGAATTTCCTTTGATAGCCTAGTTTCTGGACAAAGGCAATGGGAGCATTAGACCTGGCTCTACTTAAGGCAGGAAGCCTGTATTAAGTGGAGCCTCACGAACTGTACACAGATATCTTTTATCTAACAGCATCAGCCACTTACCACTGGACAAGGTGAAATCTTGTGAGGACAAAGGGATTGGAGTGGACAATGATGGGCAGAAAGAGACCGTTGCTCATCAGTCCACAGAGACAAATGTGATGACAAAGATTTTCCTTTCAAAAAATCTTTACGTTCTTTGAGCCACTCGGCCAGAAACCTCTGTGTTTTTTTTTTTTAATGAGTCCACAGACTCGAGTAGAAGCAATCTTACTGAGCCACAAAGGACAGGCTTGAACCTGTGAGCAAAACTGTGCTTCACATCACTGGGGACAGTCAGGGCCGCATCCAGGCTCCCGACTTCTGAGGTGTAAGCACAGGCTCATCATGGTCACCACAGGCCGTCCAGCAAATGTCATGGCACACACCCTTTACCTCTCCACCATGCCTCTGGAAATGGGTGGTCTTAAGGGACCACACCTGGGCCTAGGGCTTAACAAGCAGCCCCACCTGGGGGGAAAGATGACTCTTCATCAGACCTGGATGCTCTTCTCAGATGAAGCCACTTCTCTTCTCTTGAGCCCCTGAACCTCGAAAGGATGAGGCCGAAGAGAAAGCGGGAGGGATCTGCTGTCGCTGCGGGTCTGACAGGGTGCTCCTCTGACAAGCCTGCTCATGCAGCCCAGAGAGGAGGCAGGGTCCCTGTGCAAGGCCTCATTCACCTTCACGGAGACCCTGGGAGCTTAATGGGTTTCCACTGCTGACCCTGCTGCCGTAACAAATTACACCAGCTTGGGGGGCGGGGGTTGGTCCGGCCCTCTGCCGAGGGTCTCCCAAGATCAAAATCAGCAGGATTGGGCTTCTGTCTGGGGGCTCTGAGGCTTTCCAGTTTACTCAGCTTGTTTGCAGAAGCCAGTTGCTCTCAGCCGTGTGACTGAGGTCCTCTCTTCCTCGTTGGCTGTAGGTCAGAAGCCCCCTTCCTCCTTCTACACGGTCCCTCCCTGTTCACACCTGGATGATCCTTGCTAGGCTGTGAATCTCTCAACTGCTTCTGCTCCATCTCCTCTCTCTCCAGGCAAAGAAAGTTCTCTGCATTCAACGGCCCACCTGATGAGACTGGGTGCCCCCGGATAATCCAGTTTGCTGTCCTAGCTTAGGACGCAGTAGCCATCTGCAAACTCAGTGAGGGAAAGTAACTTTTCCAGGGACACACAGCCAGGGACGACCACAGGATTCACACGTAGGCCTGTCTGACCCCACAGCCCAGGTTGACACACACGTGACCCTCCAAGCCCGACACCGCCTAACGTCCCTGACTACATTCTGGGGATGGAGGAGGTGGTGCTGGCAGCTCCTCTCTGGGACCCACCTCATCTCTCTTTCCTCAGTATTGTCTGTTGTATCTGCTATGCTTTGGAAGCCACCTGCCTCCATTTTAAATCCAGAAATCCCATATTCTCCCTTCATATATGTACCAAGGTCTCCACTTTGGAAATGTACACCTCTTCCCACCATACACACACACACACACACACACACATACACAGAGACACACATACACACATGCATGTGCACACACACACACACACACACACACTTCTACTGGGCAATAGGTTCCTTTCATCTCTAAATCTCTAAAGACCAAAAGCTAAAGTGAGTAGATGTATTAGATATTTTTCATGTATCCTGTGTTATGCAAATTGGAGTTTAAACATCCAATATTAATGCAAAACAACTTCTGGGGGGAAAAAAGGCTAAAAGCCACACTTCCCTAAAGGCTGCTTCTACGCTGAACTGCAGATGTAATTATCAACACTCTTCAGTTCATCTTAGAAACGCTTTGTGGGAATAATGGCACCAGGGTCGGGCTGCTTGAGTGCTCAGCAGTGTCAGCATTCAAGTGGCTGCTGAGGTCGCTCCCAAAAGATGAAAGTGAGATGGGCGGGTGAGGCAACGTGCCACTGAGGATGGTCCCAGTCACCCTGGCCGGAGCCTTGTCCAGTGATCTCATGGGCTTTTGTGCTGTGAAATCAAATCAATGCAACAAAAGCAACCACATCTGGAACACACAGAAATTTCATGTCTTGGGAGAGAACAGATATCTCTTCCTGCTGTTATTCCCCACAAAAAGAGATACATGGATCAAAGGAACAGAATGGAGAGCCCAGAGATAAACCCACACACTTAATCCTCAACAAAGGAGGCAAGAATAGACAACGGAGAAAAGACAGTTTCCTCAGTAAGTGGTGTTGGGAAAGCTGGATAGCTGCATGCAGATCAATAAAGTTAGAACACATCATATACAAAAATAAACTCAACATGGCTTAAGGACTTAAGTATAAGTCATAGCACCATAAAACTCCTAGAAGAGAACATAGGCAAAACATTCTCTGCTATAAATAGTACCAATGTTTTCTTAGGTCAGTCTCCCAAGGCAAAAGAAATAAAAGCAAATATAAACAAATGGAACCTAAGCAAACTTACAAACTTTTGCATAGCAAAGGAAATCACAAACAAAATGAAAACACAACCTGTGAACTGGGAGAAAGTATTTGCAAACAATGTAACCAACAAGGGCTTAATTTCCAAAATATTCAAAAAGCTCATATAACTTGATATATTTTTTAAAAAACTCAATCAATAAAGGGGCAGAAGACCTAAACAGACATTTCTCCAAAGAAGGCATACAGATGGCCAACAGACACATGAAAAGATGCTCAATATCACTAATAAGTAGAGAAATGCAAATCAAAACTACAATGAAGTACCACCTCACACTGGTCAGAAAGGTTATCATCAAAAAGTCTATAAATAATAAATGCTGAAGAAGGTGTGGGGAAAAGGAAACCCTCCTGCACTGCCGGTAGGATTGTAAGTAGGTGCAGCCACTGTGGAGAACAGTATGGAGACTTCTTTAAAAGCTAATAATAGAGCTACTATATGATCTAGCAATCCCACTTCTGGACATACATCCAGAAAAGACGAAAACTCTAATTGGAAAAGATCCACGCGCTCCGATGTTCACAGTAGCACTATTCACAATATTCAAGACATGAAAACAACCTAAATGTCATCAATAGATAAATGGATAAAGAAGATGTGGTACATATATGTATATATATCTATATATACAGATAGATATGTATATAGATATATATACACACACAACGGAATATTACTAAGCCATAAAAATAAAATGAAATAATGCCATTTGCAGCAGCATGAATGGATCTACCGATTAACACACTAAATGAAATGTCAGACGGCAAAAGACAAATAACATACAATCACATATCATAGATGTGGAATCTAAGAAAATTATACAAATGAACTTATTTACAAAACAGAAACGGATTCACAAACATAGAAAACAAACTCATGGTTAACAAAGGGGAAAGTGGAGGGTGGGGGAAGGATTAATTAGGAATTTGAGATTAATATCTATACATGACCATATATGAAATAGAGAGCCGACAAGGACCTACCATGTAGCACCGGGAACTATATTCAATATCTTATAATAAGCTATAAGGGAAAAGAATCTGAAAAAGAATCTATAGGTATATGTATAGCTGAACCACTTTGCTGTATACCTAAAACTAACACAGTATTGTAAATGAACTATACTTCAATTTTTCTTAAAAAAAAAAAAAAAAAAGCATTGCTTTTTCTGGCATGTAAAATGCTATAAAAAAAAATGTCCAGAAATGACTTTTAAAGTGCTAGGAGCTGGCTATAACGAATGGAATGGTGGAATTGGAGAAAACAGTATTTCCTGTGATAGCTTTCTGCAGGGTTTTTTTTTTTTTTTTTTGTGGTTTAAAACATTTTGTGATGAGTATAAAATGTCTCTCTCACACCTCCCCTGGGGTTTCTCTCTACTTTTCTGTTCCAATCAGCACTTATTAATTCCAGACCACTGGGAAGCCACCTAGAGGGGATCACCCTGGATGTGAGCAGATGTGTGTCAACATTGCTATAAGGAGATGGTACTGGTAGGCTGGGGCTTCCCAGGTGGCACTAGTGGTAAAGAATCTGCCTGCCAGTGCAGGAGACATAAGGGATGCGGGATCGAGCCCTGGGTCAGGAAGATCCCCTGGAGGAGGGCATGGCAATCCACTCCAGTATTCTTGCCTGGAGAACCCCATGGACAGAAGAGTCTGGTGGGCTACAGTCCATAGCATCACACAGGGTCAGACATGGCTGAAGCAACATAGCACAGACGCACTGGTAGGTTGGACCAGAATGTGACGTCATTGAAAATAGCATGCTGCCTGCATCTACACATGGCTGCCGTGGTAAGGAAGGATCACACGCATTTTGTGAGGGTCCACAGGGCAGAACACGGTCCAACAGATGGAAGCTAGGCTTTGGTTTGACTTAGAAGATTTACTAACAATTCAACACAAACATTCTCAGTGACAGAACTTGCCAGATTGTGAAGCAGCAAACATATCATCATAAATAGCATTCAAGCGGACACTGGATGACTGCTATCTATCAAAAGAGCTGTAGAAAGGATTCCATGAATGGAAAGAAAGGCTAGAGCACACCACGAAGAATCATGAGAGGTACTGTGAACACCGGGACATCTGATGGGCTCTGTTCAGAGAGAGAGAGAGATCTTGTCCCCATTGAGAACACCAAGGGCGTACCTGGCTCCAAGTTCTCCTGGGCTGGTGCCGGGAGATCCCACCTCAAACTCCACTCCAAAGACCCTCATGGGATCCCAGGACTGAGTCCCAGGCAGGATATTTGGTTTCTAAGAGTTGGGGTTTTCTGCTTTGTTTGCGGAGTTTCCAATCTGGCCCCCATATGGCAGGAGACGGATTTTTCTGATGGATTTCTGTACACGGCCCGGTTTGGGAGAACAGATGCCGTTGGTCAGGCCAATAGCCATAAATTTCCGGGAAATAACTCTTGGTGACTGAGGAAGAAAGCCATAAAGCAGCCTGGAGGCAGGGACAGGAGAAAACAATGGCAGAGGACAATGTATGGCATTACCACTGAATGCCAGGACGAACCTCATGGATCATTCTCCTGGCTCGCACCATTGCGTGGGGGGTGACTGTGCCAAACACGTTCCCCGGTGTCCAGAGAAGGGGAAGGGGTCCTGACATCCCAGACTCTTACTCTTCCTCTCCTCTGGTTTATTCATCAAATAGTTACTGAAACCTCCTTCGCAGAAGGCACCATACAGAGCTCGCCAAGAACAAACAGACCAAGTCCCTGCCTAGTACAGCTTACATACTGGTCATCTCTTAGGTCTCACCTGCCTGAGGGAAGGAACAGTAACTAACACGGACTGTGTCCATATGGTGCCCGGAGCTTTCACAGACTTACCTGTGTGGGTTTCCACAACAACCCCCAAGCATCCATGTGTTACACTTCTAACACATGAGGAGACTGGAGGGTCAGTCAGTGTCATCAGCAAGATGGAATGGGTCTCTGACTACTTTCTCCTGTATCTGTACATGGCAGCCCTATGTCATGGTGGCCAAAACTGGCCATCTGTTTGCACAGTTCTAGAGCCTGGAACCCAGCCCCTCCATCCCCTTCACTTTGCATCACTTTGCAAGAAAAGGTAAGGGCAAGTTGCCTCCAGAGCTTCTGTAGCAGTCACCCAGCTGTTCTTGTTCAGTCCGACTCTTTGCAACCCCATGGACTGCAACACGTCAGGGTTCCCTGTCCTTCACTATCCCCTGGAGCTTGCTCAAACTCATGTCCATTGAGTAAGTGATGCCAACCATCTCATCCTCTGTCGCCCCCTTCTATCACCCTCAATCTTTCCCAGCACCAGGGTCTTTTCTCTTCACATCAGATGGCCAAAGTACTGGAGCTTCAGCTTTAGCATCAGTCCTTCCAATGAATATTCAGACCCTCCTCATTAACTCAGGCTATACCCCTAGAGCAGCCAACAGATGTGATCTAGATGTTAGTGGCGGTGCTTTCAATCTTCCTCATACTTTTATCCCCAGTCTCCTTCCAACTCTAAATTTCCAAGTTCAGCACTCCTAGCTCAGGTCTGCCCTCAGCCTGCCCTCAGGCTTGGTGCTCTTCCTTGGTCTTTCTGGCTTTTGCATCTCAACTTCTCCCTAAGGGTCCTCTGGGCATGTTTCCCTGGTCCTCAGCATCCACGTGGCCCCATGGAGAAACAATCTCCTTTCCTCCCCGCTTCCAGCAACCACTCCTCTGATGCCCCACATGGTCTTCCCCCAAAGAAGTGACCTGCTGCCCATCTCCCTGGCCCTTATCACAGGCCCAGGTGGTCCAAGGACATGGAGACCTCTGGCCAGGCCCCAAGACGCAGAGCCAGCGACTCACCGAAGTTCTCCCCACCCCAGATGTCCATGTCCGTGTCGTATTTCCCCAGGTAGTCGAACCAGGATTTGTCCATCACGAAGAGCCCTCCAGCTATGATGGGAGTCCTGTGAAGTTGGCAGGAGAAGAGGGAGGGTCAGTCAAGGGAGGGGAACCACTGTCATGTTCTTCTGCCCTTTCAGTCCTGACGTTGAGGCCATATCCTTCCCGATTCTGCTCCTCTTCAGAGAGACCCACACATGGTCCACTTACCCCAAACAGGAACACATTCTGGGACTTTTCCCATTGACTGTAAACCTACTGACCCTGCAGACAGGCTAATTCACTCATCTGCACACCTCCTGTGGGGGGGGTTTCCAAATTTGCTCAGAAGTCCAGCCTTCCCTGCCTCTCTCACAGGCCCTGCCCAGCGGGGCTCTCCTGGGAGCCCCACAACAGAGGGCAGGGACTGTGGGCCACTGACCGGGCACAGAAGAGAGGCTGGGGCAGCACTGTGAACAGCACATCTGTTTCTTGAGACTGGTCTCTCTCCCCTCCCCGCTCCCCCACCGCCACGACAGATTGAATTATATGCCTTGAAAAATGTGCTGGGGTTTTAACCCCCAGTGGGCTTCCCAGGTAGCGAAAGTGGTAAAAAACTGGCCTGCCAATGCAGGAGATGCAGGTTCAATCCCTGGGTCAGGAAGATTCCCCTGGACCCCTGGAGGAAGGCATGGCAACCCACTCCAGTATCCTTGCCTGGAGAATCCCATGGACAGAGGAACCTGGTAGGCTATATAGTCCATGGGGTCGCAAAGAGTTGGACACGACTGGAGCGACTTAGCACAGACGCAACCCCCAATACCTCAGAATGTGACTTTATTTGGAGAAAAGGTCTTCACAGAGGTGAAAAAGCTAAAATGAGGTCATGGGGCTGGTCCCAATCCAATAGGACTGGTGTCCTTATAGCAGGAGATACTCAGTCGCAGAAACAGACATGCACAGAAAGAAGATGAGGTGAGGAGACACAGAGAGAAAGTGGCCCTCTGCAAGCCCAGGATGGGGTCCAGCACGGCCCTCAGGAAGAAGTCACCCTGCTGACACCTCGAACTTGGACTTCTGGTCTCCAGAACTCAAGACAGCACATTGCTATGGTTTAAGCCATGCAGCCTGTGGTGCTCTGCTGCAGCAGCCTTCATCTTCATTCTCTTTCCTTGGGGCCCCTCCCCAACTCCCCTCTCCTTGGCTGCTGAGAGAGATTCCAAAGAAGCTACTTGGAAAGGAAAGGGCTGCAGAATCCAGTCAAACAACCCAATGATCACAATGATGGGTATCTGGGGTGGGGGTGGAGGGTGAGCCCCTGGGACTAGGCCCCGCATTCAGCAGGTCCAGACAGAGAAGGGAGCTTTATGTCAAACAGTCAGTTGATACGGAGCAGGTCAGAAGCTCGGTCTGCCGATGCCATGACATCCTACTGTCCTCTGACAACTGGCTCAATCCTGGGAAACACTTGTCCTCTGATGAGCAGAGATATCCCACAGGAAGACAACCAGCCCTGAGAACCCCTCCCCTGGGACAGAGAAGGGAAACCAGAGCCACCCTGTCCTTGCCTCGGCCTACTGCTGCTTCAGGTGACTCTGGGAGTGTGGCGAGTAACCGAGGCACTGCTGGGCTGCATGGCCTTCAGGATGATCAGAAGGTTCTGCTCTCCCTTGAGGAACAAGAGCACTATCTGGTGTGCCACGCAGCTCCCATCTCCCTCTCAGCATCACTCCAGATCGTGAAGGCTGGAGGAGGGAGGAGGGGCTGGCTGGTACATGCGACAGAGGTTCCACTGCAGGGTTCTCCCAATCTCCACTGTCTGTCACCACTCAATCCTTCATAGACCTTTAGGTCTCTGTTTGACTAAAGTTAGTTCAGCGAAAAGGCTTCCCCGGTGGCTCAGATGGTAAAGAATCCGCCTGCAATGCGGATGACCCAGGTTTGATCCCTGGGTTGGAAAGATCCCCTGGAGAAGAGAATGACAACCCATCCAGTATTCTTGCCTGGAGAATTCCTTGGGCAGAGAAGCCTAGTAGGCTACAGTCCATGAGGCAGCAAAGAGTCAGACATGACTAAGCAACTTACACACAAACAATTCAATGAGAATGATCAGACATTTACTCTATGCAGGCCCTGAGATGCAGAGGTACCCCAAGGAGCCCAGGGCATCTCTGCATTCCCCAGAAGGAGCAATTCTAGTTCCCTGGTGTTCTCGCCACATCCTCAAGCACTTGCTGGCCTCCTGAGGCTCCACTAGAGGCCGATAAGGTTTGGCTTGGAGGTTCCCAACAGGACTGGGACAGGCGTGCTCTCCAGTCTTAGGAATATCAAGGCCACACACGTGATACTGAGACTATTACTTGGACGGCCAAGCCCTCAGATGGGCCTGACCCCAGGCAGCCATCCGGCCACTGTGCTGTGGGTCACAGTGGGGGCTGGAGGTGAGAATGTAGATCAGGACAAGGCCATCTACAGCACCACACAAGCAGCCCAGAGCTGACACACCAGTCATGCGTGTGAGCACGTAGCAGTGGCCACGCCTTGATAGCAGCCTCCACCTATAGCAATGGCTGACGACCCTCCTGGGCTGAATACTGACATCCAGGACCTGGAGGCCAAGGAACCTTCTTTCCCCTTGTCAGAGGCTCAAATGGGACCATGTTGAACCCTCCAACATTTAGCAGGAAGTGTAAGTACATCGAGGCTTCCCAGATGGCACTAGTGGTAAAGAACCCACCTTAGGAGTTCATAAGAGACATAAGAAACACAGGTTTGATCCCTGGGTTGGGAAGATCCCCTGGAGGAGTGCATGGTAACCCACCCCAGTATTCTTGCCTGGAGAATCCCATGGACAGAGGAGTCTGACGGGTTATGGTTCATAGTGTCGCAAAGAGTCGGACACAACTGAAGCAACTTAGCATACATGCACGTAAGTACATCATGGCATATGTGAATGATGCTGAGCCAGTCCTCAGCACAGGTCTCCACCAGCCCCCATCCCTCCAGCAGAAATCTCCCAGAGGACAGAAACCTCCTAAAATAAGGGCAAAAGTGGCCCTGGCCTGGCAAAAGGTCCTCTTGGTTTCTGGCCAATCTTTTGAGCCTCTCCTGTGGACTGCTTCCCTATAGCACGTGACAGAGGGAAGGGCCAAGTGGTAGCGAATCTTCCCACCCCACCCTTGCCCTGACTCACCTAATGGGCTCAGTGGGGTCCAGGCGTCGAGCCTTCTGCTCTGGTGTGAGCTGCTCCCATTGGAAGTGGAGGCTCCAGTCAAACCCTGAAACATAGCATCCAGTCTGACTCAGTCTCTCTGATGTACCTGCAGAGCTTGCTCATTTGGGATCATGAACATATCCAGTTTCCCAGGTGGTCCTGTGATAAGAGGTCTCACCCAGGCTGGTTGGCAACAGAGCTGCCTGATTTCCCTTCCACAGCTTCTTCTCTTTCTCCAGGCCCTCCTGCCTGTCTGAGCCTTCTCTGCTGGGTGGACTTAGGGAAGAAGGGCAGAGGATACAGAGTGGGAGTTGAGAGACCCCAGGAGTGGTACCCAAGGGGGACATGATGGACAATTCCAGAGTGCAGCCCTTGGCCATGAGTCTTGGGGGGTGGGGTGCAAGCAGGAGGTCTGTGAGGGGTTGAATCACCCCCAATCAGTCTTGAGGAGTCAGTGCTCAGCCTGGGCACAACTGTGGTGGGCCTCAAGGAGAGAGAGGTACCCAGTGCTGAGGTGTCAGAACAATGCAGGCCCCACAGGGCGGGGCGGGTGGGGAGTCCTGCTTCCCTCCCATCCTCAGGCCCTGGGGTGACCTGCCCCCTCTCTGATCCTTCCACGCACAGTCCCGTGGTCAGGGCCACCCTGCAGCTACTGACATTACAGGATGCAGGGCCAGAGGTTCCAGAAAAACCATTAGGAGACCTTTCCTCTCTCTCCCTTGGCAGCAATGACTAGGACAAAAAAGTCTTTCTGGGCGAGGGCATTGGCTGGCCCCACTCACCCCCTCTGAGCTCCGAGGCCGACTCAATGTAGTTGAAGGTGTCCAGGTGAATGATATCAATCACGGGGCACACCACCCGCGTGTAGTCCTAGAAAATGGAAGGCCCGCACTCAGATGGTGGCATCAGGGAGGCAGGCCTGGGATTGGGGGGCGGGGTGGGGGAGGGCCGGAGACTGGTTTCAGGGCCTTGACCAAGTACATCCCTCTCTGCATTTCAACATTTCTCATGTATAAAGTGGGCCATCAGACACTGTGTCCTCTCCACAATGCCTACAATGCTAAGAGCCTCTCCTTTACTCCTGGCCTGCTCGTGGCCATCTAGGCGTGGTGGGGACACGGGGAGGCTGGCGGGAGTGTGCTGCTCACTGAGGAAACGGACATCAGGAAGAAGGGGGCCCAGGAAGTCCTTCAGTGTCACAGGGCTCTCAGGAGGCAATGGACACAGTCAGCTGGGAAGGTGACCTCAAGAGCTCCCCTCACAGTGGGAATTTCCCAGTACTTAACCTTCTATGCCTATGGTTCACAGGCAAGTTGAAAATAGCATCTCCAGAGATTCTTAACTTCACTTGTCACCTGTGATACTTGAATCTGTAACTTCAGCCCCAACTTTGCTCCTCACTTCCCGACTCAAGCCAATCTAGTACACCATCCGCCCCTCCATGCGGATTCATAAAGCTCTGCAGTGGGGTCTTCACCAGCCTCCCCGCACACATTCCTTCCCTTGGTTCCCTACTTCTGTCAACGTGTCCCCCTTCCTCTCCAGCACTAACTTAAGAAGCCCCACCTCTGCCCATCAACTGGATCAATCCTGCTGATTGTAACTCTAAAACCGCTCTTCTGAATGGAACCTCTCTCTTATCCCCTCACCCCTGGAGTACAAGGCAATGGCAATGAACTCCTGGCCCTCCCCCTCCCCCTTCTCACCCCTTTCCCTGTCATTCTACAGGTGGCTGACACAGTTGACTTTCAAATCTCACTCTGCAGCTCTACAGCTAAAATCCTGAACTGGCTTGAAAATAAGGTTCAAACTCCTTAGCCCAGCATCCAAAACCATCAATAACAGGCCTGTATCTAGTTTCTGCTGGGTTTCCCAGGTAGCTCAGTGGTAAAGAATCCACCTACCACACTGCAGGAGATGCGGGTTCAATCTCTGGGTCTGGAAGATCCCCTGGAGAAGGAAATGGCAATGCGCTCCAGTATTCTTGCCTGGGAAATCCCATGGACAGAGGAGCCTGGCAGGCTACAGTCCATGGGGTTACAAAAGAGTCGAACACAACTTAGCAACTAAACAACAATCTAGCTTTCCAGCCTCATCACTTGCTCTTTCCCCCAGGCTATCCTGCTGATAAGCATCAAAGTCATCAAGGGGATAGTTTCAAAATCTGCACAACTTCTCAGGGGCCATCAAGGCATTATATGGATTTTTAAAACATTTCTTACTGTTGGGGCTTCCCTGATGGCTTAGACAGTAAAGCATGATGCGGGAGACCCGGGTTCAATCTCTGGGTTGGGAAGATCTCCTGGAGAAGGAAATGGCAACCCACTCCAGTATTCTTGCCTGGAAAATCCTATGGACAGAGGAACCTGGTAGGCTACAGTCCATGGGGTCACAAAGAGTCGGACACGACTGAGCGTCTTCACTTTCACCTTTCAGCTTTTACCGCTGGGTGAACACTCCTATACTGATGTGGAGGAGGGGAAACTGGGCCCCAGGGGCAGGATGATGAGAGTCCAAGAGCTGGGAAGAGCCAACAGGCCTGGACCAGCCAGGCAGTACCAGGCACTTTTCCAGTCCTCTGCCCCTCCCTGTCCTGGTCAGCATGGGCAGGCACTTCTGTTTCTCTTGCAGCGATTTAATTTCCTGGTTCAATCTCTCCCCTAAATGAGGCTGTCTTCTTATTTTAAGCTCAGAATCACTGAGTACCTGCCTTGATGTTCACAGACTTAATCTGGCCTCAGTCTCCATACAGGACTCATTCTGAGTGTAACAAGGTGCCGTTGAAGCCAACTGGCTCCCGTGGAAGAAAATGCTCATTTTCAGTGCGTGGCGTCCCCCTCTGGGATGTGCACAGATGCTTCCAGCACAGTCAATGCCGTATCTGACTGGCTCTGCGGCCACCGCCATCGTGTGTCCAGGTGTGTATACACACCACGTGCACCCACAGCCACCCCCACCCACACCACTATCTACACAGAGACACACCCCACTCCTGACTTGAAATCTGAAATGCTCTCAGAAGTTCAGAGACTGACTTTCTTCTGTGGGTCTGACAGAGTCCTCTTTTTGCCTTTGTCTGCTGAGTTTGGCCTCTGCAGCTTCGCCAAATCCTTAGGTAGGCCCTTGTGCACCAAAGGACTGACCTAAAGATATGCTTAGCCCTTGCCCAACCCCTGAGAGGTATCTTCTAAGCCCTTGATTTGTTCTGCTTATAAGTGTCTCTGTTTACCTGGGAGCCCTGGGCTATATTAGACTCTGCTGACAAGGAGATTTGTGGTGAGAGCCTTGGGCCATGTGGTACCAACTCAACTGAACCTCTGGAGGGGCATGGAGACTGTGGCAGTGATCAGTCACGTCTACATGGCTGACCTCCGATAAAAACCCTGGACGCCAAGGCTGAGGTGGGCTTCCCTGTTTGGCAGTTCTCCATGCATGTTGCCACACGTCCTGACGGCAGGAAGCCAGTGCTGCCCACACGCCAGCTCTAGGATGATTATGCCTGGAACTCTCCCCATGCACTTTTTCCTGCTGCTGATTTTAACCCATATCCTTTTGCGGTAATACACAGTAATCATGGGTATCTAGTGAATTATTGAATATGAGGGTGGTCTTAGAAACCCCAAACTGAAATCCTGTTGGTTTTTTTTTTTAAAAAACTTTCTCCTCAATATTTGGAAAGTGAAATGCAAAATAAAATGCTCGTTGCTCACCCTGGCCACAGACTTCCCCAGAAGCCACCCATGCACACAGCCTCTAGGGCTACGACAGGCTCTTGGGTACTCTCCTATGAGTTCTGAGGGTTTCTGCATGCATGCGTGCTAAGTCACTTCAGTCATGTCCAACTCTTTGTGACCCTATGAACTGTAACCTGTCAGGTTCCACTGTCCACAGGGTTCTCCAGACAAGAAGACTGGGGTTAAGCCGCCAGTCTTACTTCCACCTTCAGGGAATCTTCCCAACCTAGGGATCAAATTTGCATCTTTTACATCTCCTGGATTGGCAGGCAGGTTCTTTACCACTAGCACTACCTGAGAAGCTCTCTCAGAGCATTTCTATCCTTCTATTATTCCCATCACAACTTAGCTGTGGCAACTTCTTGGTTCAGACACAATGGAGGGCCAGTTAGGCAGAGAGGGATGTTTGGGGCTAAGTGATGTGTGGAGCCAAGACCTTAAGAGGGGGCTGCAGGGGATGTTAGACATGACCTCTTAAAGCCAGGACACAAGCTTCTTGAATGACCTTGGGGGTCTCATCTGCTATTTTTGCATTCCTCAGCAGCCCCTGCCCACCCCCTAGTCCAGAGCCTGCTGGGCAGCAGGTGTTCAGTTGGCACTGGGTGAAAGAGGGAAGCTATGAACTCCCTCTGAGGACACTGTCAGTGGCTGGAGACAGAGCAGGTGGGCCAATTATGGCTGAGCAACATGGCCTTGTCTTCTGTAGGCTCAGAGATGGATGTACTCTCCATAAACATGCCCAGATCCCCGCAGGCTCCCACCCATGTGCCCAGGTGGCTGTATCTTCAAGGCTAGGTCCACAGGTAAGCTCTGGTGGAATGTCTGACAGATCCAGAACAAGCCCCTACCCTCCTCCCGACACAAATCCAAGCCCACCCCCCACCCCCACCGAGAGCCGATGGCCATCAATCACCCCTCCAGTTATGTCTCTTCTTTCTCCACCATAATTAAAGCCATGTTGTGAATGGGCAGTCAAGAAACTTCCAGAGATGGCCATTCACTCATTGCATCCACCAGCATTACTGGAGCACCTACTATGGGTTCGGGACTGTGGTTGGCACAAAGATGATTAAGACCTTGCTGTCTGGGGAAGGTGGTGCACAGAAGAGCAGAGGATGACAGTGTGGGGTCTCTGTTAGCCTGGAGGGAGGGATGGGGGAGCAGGAGCAGGGCCAGAGACCTGGGTTCCTATTCTGGTTCTGCCATGCAGCATACATTTGACCTTAAAGCAAAGCAGCATACTCTGAGGAGCTCTGCTTCTTCAGCTGTGAAGCAAAAACAATCTATAATTTGCAAAACTACCCTGCCTTCCTCACAGGACTTTTGGAAGAAACAAGAGAGGAAAGCATGGGAAAGGGCTTTGAAGCTTATGTAAGCCATTATTTATATCAACTTGCCAAGTGCTATTGGGATGGAAATTTCTTAAAATCTTTTTTCTTCCTACTAAAGGAATATGTAGATAAGGAGAAGAGGGAAGAAGACTCTGTTTAAAGAAACCCAACAACGTGGTGCTTGCTTCAAGTATCATCAAGTAATTGAAGGGAAGGACGGGAAATCAAGGAGATTTTCCATGTGGAAAACACCAGCTGAGGACAGCTTCTGACAGCTCAAACCCAGCCTCTTTCTTATCTCTATTTTCAAAAATCCCAAACTCCAATTACAGCTGAAAATTTCCACTTGCACTCACAAGATCAAATCATGTCTTACTCTGAGATAAGACACATCCAAAGACATGGAAACAGAGGCTGACACACACCCACACTCCCCATCTGGAAAGGGATGTCTCAGCAGAACCGTTTCATCATCAAGAGTCAGGGTCTGCAGGGGCAGGGCGGGACCGCAGTCAGGGTTTGTCTGAGCAATCCTCCACTATGAAAGCGTTAGGTCAGACAGAGATGGGGACCGGGAGCTTGGCCTTGGAAGCTGAGCTCACTCTTGGGGCTGTGACTTCTACAAGAGGACTGCCGTGCAGGTGAAGCTGGCCAGGGATGCCCAAGAGGGCATTTTTCAAAGAGGGCTTCTGAGGTGGACTCGGAGCCACAGGGAAGGGAAGGGCCTCCAGGGTCATTAAGGCTGCCTGAGGATGGCATCCTGCAGGGACACATCAGCTTGGAGGTCCCTACAGATCCCAGGCTGAATCACCACACCAACCCAGGAATTCCACTCCTTGGTATGTCCCCCAAAGAACTAAAAGCAGGTACTCAGGGGAAAACTTGCACATGAATGTTTGCAGCAGCATTATTCACAATCGTGAGAGGGCAGAAACAACCCAAATGTCCATTAGTAGAGAAGTGGATAAATAAAATGCAATATACACTGTACTGTGATATAATAAGAAATAAATTGGCCTTTGTTCCTCTTAAAACTTTTGGAAATTGGGGTGACAGGAGGGGCTTCCCTGGTGGCTCAGAAGCTAAAGAATCTGCCTGCAGGAGACCTGGATTTGATCCCTGGGTTGGGAATATCCCCTGGAGAAGGGAATGGCAATCCCCTCAGCATTCTTGCCTGAGGAATTTCAGCAAGCTACAGAAATGCAGACAGAAGTTACAGTTCATGGGGTTGCAAAGAGTCGGACATGACTGAGCAGCTAACACTTTCACTTTCACTTGGGGTGACAGGAACATCTTTTCTTCTCATAATGAGCCTCTTTCGTTATATCTAAGTTTATACTAATGAGGCGACTCTCTGAAGACGGGGGCTGGTTTCTAGAGGAACCAACCCTGTGATTAAAGGGCTGGAAACTTCAGCCCCACCCCCAGCCCTCTCACATTTCTTTCCCCATTGACCTCCCCTCTTTCCACCCCCAAGGAGAGGAGAGACTGAGCTCAACTACATAAAGAAGTCTCCATAACAACCCTAAACAACATGGTTTGAAGAGCTTCTGGATTGGGGAACTTAAGCAGGATATGGATCCCTTTTATGTGGTCCATCCCCAATTGTTCCTCAAAACCCTGCCCAAAACAAGTGTCCAATAAATACCTGTTAGTTAATTTACAGTCAGGAAGCAAGCACATTTTCCTCCTATTTCAAGTGTATCACTTCCCACTGCATCTAGTTTCTTATATTCATTCCAAACACTGAGCACCTTATTCTAGGATCACCAGGAGGTGATTGGTGCCCTCTTTGGCTTTGCAATCTGTTAGAAGAGACAGAGATCTAAACCCAGAAAAGGAGATTGTGGGGCCAAGTGGACAATTCTTTCTGGGAGTGATCCTAGCTGGCCACACAGTCAGAAAAGGCTTCCTGGAGGAGAGGAAACATGGATGAGGCCCTGGAGAGCAAGGGGCTGTGAAGAGGAAAGGAAGGGCATCAGGGACAGGAAGGACTTGGTGGGAGGTGAAGCACTGGGAATGTCAGGGCACAGTCAGCGAGAGAGAAAAGCCCAACTTTGTAAGGGTATTAGACCTGGGAGGCTGGCTGCATTTACAGATGGAGCACAAGGGAGGGAGAGCTCGGAAGGGCCTCCAGTGCCTGGTGAGGCCCCTCAATAGACTGGTCTGCTCATAACCTACCATGTCTCCATCCAGACCTCTTCACCATCACACATGTATCCGAGCCCTCCCAACTTTAGGGAAAGTGGCCATGGGATGGGTTGTAACATCCAGGCTCATGTGTGAGAACTCTGTACATCCAGCTAGGTCCTCTCATCGGATGAAAAAAGTTGGAAAGGATTTCTTAGTATTCTGAGCAGTTCACGCGTCTCAATTCTTCCATTGCCTGACAGTCATTTTGCAGGTAGGAGTCAAGGAGTCACCTCGAAGAGCGAGAAGGGAAATAACCACAGCACAAAGCACAAACGAGATGCTGTTGAGGCGACACTGAAGGTCTCAGGGCTGGTGGTACCAGCTAGGGAACATCAGTCCAAGTTACAGCATTGTCCCTGAAGCCGTACCCTCATCTGTGAAATGGATATGTCAAAAAATACCTGGCCTCCCACTTGACAGAGCAGCTGCAGAGTCAGTAACTCGGGGGAAAATGAGCAGCAGAATGCCAGTCACAGACACTGGCATCTAAATATGCAGGGCCTTCTGTAGATAGGGGTGGAGGGTGGATAGATTTCGGGGGATATAAAATATTGATGGGAGAATTAAAAAAATTTTTTTCACTTTCAAGAGGAATAAGAGACACAGAGAGAGGAAGCAGACAGAATTCTAGAATAACATAAGGGCAGGCAGAGGCAAGGAATTCAGGTCTCTTGGCATCCAGCCCCCTGTGTCTTGGTCTTTGGGTGAAAGTGACATAGCTGGAGGTACAATGGAGGCCTCAGGAACTGGGCGACGAGGTCCTGTTAATTCTTCTGCCTCCTTTTCACAAATGGCACTCATCCCTTTCTGGAACCTTCTAACATCTGGGAAAAATGGATTCGGGCCGTTCTCTTGCCCAGGAAGCTGTGTGCGTCCTGTCCCCGCTGTCGCCCCACCTGCAGGCCTGCTGTAGGTGACACTGTGAGCAGGGAAGACGTCCCGGGCTTTGCTCCACCACTGTCTGCTGCGTGACCCCAGGCAGGCCGCTCTCCCTCAGTCTTTCCATCTATAAAATGGGCGCTGCAATCTGTCCCCCGCTCCACTTCCCAAGGGGTGGAGGGCACACATGAAGTGCTGAGCTGGAGAAAGCGGGGGGCACAGAACGCGCCTCACTCACCTCTCTGACCCTGTGCAGCAGGGGTTGGAGCCAGTCCCTGTTCACCTCACAATGGCTGTCGAGGAAAGTCAGGGTGGTGCCCTGGGCAATGTCAGCACCCCGGATCCGGGACCGCACCAAACCTGCAGGAGGGACAATCGGCCAAGGGAGTGCCCCCGTCGCTCCATCATCCAAGGAGACCACACTGAACACATACCCAAACACATCCCCGCTCCCTGCCCCGGGCCCACTCAACAGCGCAGACCTACCTTGCCGCTCATTATTGCGTAAGCACTTCACCTTGGGCAGCTTGATGAGCTGTTTGCAGTCCTCAGCTACAAAGACAAGAGGTCGTGTGATTGAGCGCCCGGGGCTGGGGGTGAACCGGCAGAGTAGGTGAGGCACCCTGCCTCTCGTCCCCACCCGCAACCACACTGCCCTGTCCTGACTCCAGGGTGCTGTGGACTTTGGAAGGTGCTGACTGACCACGGCTAGCCACATACAGTATGGCCCAGTCTCTGCAAAGTGGCTGTAAGGGGGCCTCTGGAGAAGGCAGTCATGCATTGGCACTTGCGTACTTGCTAGAACACTGCCAGATGGTCACCTGGGGACATTTCTCCTTTTCTATAGCTTATTTAAAGCATGAGGTGGGAGTCTTATTCACTTTGGTAGGGTTCAGGAAAAAGATGCTGAGAGGCCGGAGAATGGATGAGACAAACTATGGCATTTCCTTTCAGCTCACGGACTCAATACAGGAGACCCTATTTATCAGGGTATCTCTCCAGCATATCCCATCACCCTGAGCTGGTTCAACTCTCCACATGGGGGAAATGTGTGGGGCTGAGCAAGAGACCCATCCTAGGCACTCAGCCTGGGTTGTCCTGGCTTGCCTGCCTGCCCCAGAACTCTTTTGGCTCATCAGTTCTTGGCTCTGAACTCCATTATCATAAGTTGTGGTTTTGCTTCACTGGTTTCACCAACCTTTAGCTTCTCTGATTTGGTTCTGGACTCGACGGAGTGACCACAAAAACTTACAGAGGCTTCCTCAGAGCCAGGTACTGCTCTAAGCACTTAAATGTGTCAATACATTTATATCCTTATATAAACCATATATATGTTACTGTTATCTCCATTTTATAAGTAAGGAAACTGATGCATGTAGAGGCTAATAAGTTGCCCAAGGAACATAGCTAGTACGTGAACCAGTGACAGGTCTAGAATTTGAAGCCAGGCAGCTGGTTCCAGAGGTGATGCTCTAACCACTGAAGCTGTTCTGCTTCTAAGTAAATTCAGCAGTGTTCCCAATCTCCAGCCTGAGTACCAGCTACCTCCCGACACGATGAGTGGCTCCCTGCCTCCAACCCCTTCCACACTGGGGAAGGGAGATCAGATCACCGAGTTTCAGAACTCAAGTCCAATCCGATCACCCTGAATCTGGTACACGACCCACTTGTGCATAACTCCCAAGTTTCTAAGGCTATGTTAGGTGTGTGGGTTTCCAGCCTTCCGACAGTAGACCCCTGTGTGGTAGTGGCTCCTACGTCAAGCTTTCAGCATCAGGGCTGGTGCGGAAAGACTCCACCCCCTTGGGACTCAGAGGTGTCCCCAGAGGCCATCACCTGCTTCCCCTGGTTCATCACTAAGAGGTGGTTCTGCCTGGATGTGGCTGACTGCCTACAGCAGCACCCAGGCTGTGACGACAGCTCTTGGACAGGAATCAGCACTGCCTGATTCCTACATACCTGAACACTACATACCTAAAGTGTAACAACACTTCTGCAATGATCGTACCTGTCAAAATGAACCCACAGGTATCTGAAAACTCCCACGTGATTTTCCTGGGGAAAGTGGATTTGGACTGTGAACTTGGGTGGGACCCAGGTTCTTGGGCAGGATAGCTAGGAGATGGGTAATGGCCAGTGGTTGGAAAGTTGAAAGGCAGCTGCTCACTGTGTCATGGCCAAGTGATGGGATGTCCCAAAGACCAAGCCCCCTCTTCCCCCACAAGTCCTGCCATGGGAATGAGAGGAAGAGGGTAGGTGACCTTGGCTCATGCTGGTGAATTATCAGAGCACAGAAGTCGGGAATCTCTATTCATGGGTATGGCTTCAGGGCTCGGGGTCTCTTTGAAGGTGCAGGGTCTCTTCAAGTCCAGGAATGCATCAACAGGTCGGGGGCAGTGACACCCATGCACACATACCAACCCAGTGCATGTGTGTACAAGTCGCTGCAGTCATGTCTGACTCTGCGACCGTGTGAACTGTAGCCCACTAAGCTCCTCTGTCCATGGGATTCTCCAGGCAAGAATACTGGAGTGGATTGCCATGCCTTCCTCCAGGGGATCTTCCCAACCCAGGGATCGAACACGCATCTTTTATGTCTCCTGCACTGGCAGGCGGGTTCTTTATCACTAGCACCACCTGGGAAGCCCACCAACCCCATTAAGAACCTACAATTCAGATCTGGTTAGGTCCTCAAAGACTCATAGCAGAGGACCTGAGACACTCTTTCCCAAATGTAAGGTTCATGTACTTCTTGACCTGCAAGGACACTCAATGTCCTCCACACCTACTACAAACCCAGGCTTTCCTCCATCCCCAGGGAACTAGCAGGTACACCTTTGCCCGCGACACAGAGGCTGGGAACAGACACTTGTGTCCATAGTACAGGACAACAATGGTACTTACGGTCATTGCTGAAGTCATCCACTAATATGATTTCCTGGATGAGATTCATAGGGGTGCGGTTTAATATGCTGTGAGATGGAAAGAGGAAAGATCACTGTGACTTCTAGAGTCAAATCTACGTATCAACCTGAGCTTTAAGTAGGTGCCATTTTATCTGAAGAATAAAGACTCCAAGCAACCCAAAAACTTGTCCTGTCACATGCTCACCTTTGAGCCACTGGGACATAACTCTGCATTGTCTTGGTGAATATCACCAGCACCCACCTAGCACCCAGAGCTCCAGAGCCACCCTCAATAACCCTCCCTTTCCCCGAAATCCTGAATCACACCAGTGACCAAGAATGTGCTGGTTTCCTTGAAAATATCACTCAGATCACCTTCACCTAGTATGCCTCCATTCTGGTTCAACCTCTTTTGCCTGTTTTTTTAAACACATATTTTTTAAAAATTTTTATTTATTGATTTTTGGTTGTGCTGGGTCTCCTTTGCTGCAGGCAGGCATTCTTTAGTTGTGACGACCGGGGGCTACTCTTCGCTGTGCTGCACAAGCTTCGCATTATGGTGGCTTCTCTTGTGGAGCATGAGCTCTAGAGTGCAGCAGGTTCAATAGTTGCAACGAATGGGCTTGGTTGCTCAGTGGCATGTGGGATTCTCCTAGACCAGGGATTTGAACCCGTGTCCCCTGCACTGGCAGCCAGATTCTTAACCACTGGACCACCAGGGAACAGATCTGTTTATTTTGCAGTAGCCTGACCTGCTGCCAGGCCATCCTCCTGTGACCTCCAGAGTGAGCTGTCTGAAGCACAGATCTGATCTTCAATCATGCAATTTCCCTCACTAACGCAAATAGAGAAGTTGACAAAAAGGCTCCCCACGATCTACACCCCAAACCCTCAGCACGCTCTTCAAGGCCTTTCCCAGTCTGGAGCCAGCCCCCTTTGCAGCCTCCTCACGCCCAGTGCCTTTGACTGGAGACATCCTGCTTCTTACAACTGAAGCCCGTGCCCCTACTGCTGTCACAGCGTGAGATGCCCCTCGTCTGTCACAAGGACCCATTCAAATGTCACTTCCTCTCTAAGAGCTTTCCAATCCACTTAGTGAGAATGAATTGCTTCCTCCTCTGGGATCCCTCAGCCGTTTGTATCTGAAGCTTCCTGCATCTCTCACGGCAGCCTGACTCTGAGGGCTGGTTTCCTGGCCCCTCCAGATTGTCACCTCCCGGGGGCAGCGGCCTCGTCAAGCTACTCTCTGTATTGTCAGAGTGCAGCTGCACCTTAGCCCATGACCATTCCCCCCAAGGATGTTGAGTGCACACCTACTATGTGCTAGGCACTGTGTACATGATGCGAATCAAGCGAGACGTGAACCTGGCCCTCAGCAGCTGTGGTCTAGGAGCTACTTACTACAAGCTGTGTGAACTTGGCCAGGTTACTTTCCTGCTCTGTGCAGTAAAGTATTCCCATACGTAAAACGGGGATAATAAGAGTAGTACCCATCATTCATAGGGCTGTAGGGAGAATTAAAGGGAAACGTCTCTAAAGCATTCAGCACAGCATCTGCTGATAACAGTGATAAAAAGCTGTAACAATTATTACTGTTTTCTGGATCAGCAGTGATTTTTGAACTGACTTCATCTCCCTTCCTGTGCTGGGAATCTGTTGCCTCCAGGCAAGACTAGGTTTCCGTGTGTATTCTGAGTCTCAGTCCTGACTGAGATGGCTGCATCCTGCTTCTCTAAACACACCAAACTGTGTGGTTCCTCGGAAACACTCCTGGGCCACGCCACCTGCCACAGGACACCCAGAGCCCCATGTGTACCGGGGAGGGGTTCAGATAGGCCTGGCAGAGGCTCTTACCCAGCCCTGTTTCTGGTGAGCCGCCCTTTCTAAGCAAGATGCAGAGACTTCCCAGGAGGAGAACTTCCCCTGGAGCTACCTTTATTTATGAAGCCTTAATTCTCACCATGGCAACTAGAGTGAGGTGGAGAGAGGAACCCCAACCCCAGCCCCTGAGCCCACTGCTGTTGGGAGGTGAACACCTGGAGAGCAGGAGGTGATGCGAGGGGAACCTCGCCACCATCATCCGAAAGCAAACACACCAAACTCAACAACCAGCCCTCTAATCAGAGGGTGGGGGAAGAGGGAGGCAGAGAGAGAAGGAAAACTTGCTGGAAGAATACCCTCTAATGAGGTTTGATTACGGCTTTAGCTTCTCACGCGATCTGCGCCCCCCTCCCCCCAATCCCTGCCCGCTCTTTGAAATTCAAGAGTTCTCTTCTGTGAACATCAAAAGGTAAATCTCGTGCAGCTCTGCGCTGGTTGAACTGAGAGATGATTAGCGAATAAAAAATGTCCAGAGTGTAAAAAAGAAAAAAGAAAAAAAGAACGAAATCGTCAGCAGTAAGTGCTAATTAGACTATTTCCTGGTAACACCTGGCTGGTTTTTGCTCCTCTAAACAGAGCAATTGGAGTGATGGGGGGGTACCGAAAAAGTGGCTCGGAGCCGGGAGGAACTGAGATGGGCAGTGGCTTTGGGAGCCTGGGGTGGCAGGAGAAGGAGAAAGGTCAAGTCCAGCCCTGGGGACCTGGCTTGGGTCCCCAGAGGGTCCCCCTGGGTCCTCTCTTCTGCACACCCTACCCTCATCCTGCCACCCAGACCCTGGGGACTTGCACCTCCCTCCCTCCTTTGGTCTCACCAGTTCTCTGCCAGGACACCTCACCAGCCCATCTGCAGCCAAGCCAGCCCTCCCTTCCCTCCAGGGCCCGGTTTTTCCCTTGCTTGGACCCCACTGTGGCTGTTCTGTGCCCCTTCCTTTCACAGTCTCACAGAGGAGTGGGTGTTCATCTCGCAGGCACATCCCCGTCATGCTGGAGCCTGGGAATTATCCAGGAAATGAGTTTCCTATCCACAGCTCACTCTCTGCCAGAAGGCAGCTGCCTACAGGGTCTACACCTTCTGCCCACTGCACCCTAACCACAGCTCCCCTCCTCCAGCCCCCGAGAGGCAGCTGGTTACGGCAGCGTGGGAGGCCTGGCGGCCTCCACCATCTACAACTGTGCGATCCTGAGCGGGACGCCGGGCAGCTCCCAGCCTTCATTTCCATCTGTAATTACATTTTCCTTGTAAAGGCAGGCGATATTAATACTTGACCTACTTCACAGGCTTTTGTGTGTATGAAATGAGGAAATGTACTTGAAATTGCTTTCTGAACTGCACGGGGCTCTATGCAGGCAGCGTTTATCAGACGCTCCATAAATGCCAGCTGAATGAAGACCTGAGGCTGCTTGACAGTTGAGTTTAGTCATTCTGGAGTCAGGCCGTGTTGGGTTCAAGTGCTGTGTCTAGGTTCAAGTGCTGTGTCTGTGTATCCGCCATTCACTAGCTGGAGACTTTCAGGAAGGATGGAACCACCAGCACAACTGCCTCAGCTGCAGGAAACAAGCTTAGCACCCTGCCTGGTGCTCAGCAGCCGCTCTTGGAATCTGGGGCTTGATAGTTGTGATGATACTGGCTCCTAGGTGGCTCAGATGGTAAAGAATCTGCCTGTAGTGCAGGAGATCCAAGTCCAATCCCTGGGTCAGGAAGATCCCCTGAAGTAGGAAATAGTAACCCGCCCCAGGTGGTTACTATTACTATTACTAAACCCAGGTTAATACTAATACCCAGGCAAGTATTCTTGCCTGGAGAATCCCATGAACAGAGGAGCCTGGCGGGCTACAGTTCGTGGGGTCGCAAAGAGTCAGACACAACTGAATGACCAAAACTTCACACTTCACTTTTGGTTCTCAACGTGTGATCCTGGGGCTAGCACAGCCTCAGTGTCACCTGGGGACTTGTCTGAAACACAAATTCTTGGGCCCTACTCTAGATGTATTCAGTTGGAATATCTGGGGTTGGGACCCAGGAAACTGTATTTTGACAAGCCCTCCAGGGGATTCTGATGTCCACTCAAGTTTGGGAGCCATGGCCTTAGAACCCCGCTGTCTACCTGGGCTGGAGGTGCCTCATGGCACGTGCTGTCACCTGTCCAGGCTCACTCTGTGCCAGGATTGTTCCACGGCCTTTAACCACCTGAAGTCCTTCACTCCTCACCACAATCATCTGAAGCTGTTATTAACAGTATTCCTGTTGTGCAGAAAAGGAAACTGAGGTAGAGAGGTGAAGAGGTGCCCAGATGTCACACAGCTGGTAAGGACAGAGTGGGAATATCTGGCCCCAGCATCCAATTTCTTCATCACCGTAATGTGAGAGACTGCTCCTCTAAATCTAGATTATTACGAAAAGCCACAGCGAGGAGAATCAAGATGTAAACTGGCCATGCTCCAGACCCCCCATGGGAGGCAGGGGGCGGGAGGATGCTCCAAAAGAAAAGAGGAGGCCCTAAGTCTCATATATACACAAGGACTCATGGCAGCAGCAGTCAAGAGAAACCACTGTTCAGGGCTTTTCTCTGTCCTTAAGTGAGAAAAGTGCCCTAACTCATCAAGATTGTGACTCCCTCCCTCCCCCCATCACCCGCCCCATTGTGCCTCTGCCTGGCTCTGAGTGCCCCCAGGTGCACCTTCCCAGCCCCCTCCCCTGGCTAATGCAGAAACTTGGGCAGGCATGAGCAGAGGGACCAAGGCCTGGCCAGGTGCTGGGTGGGAGGAACCAGAGGGCAACTCAGTCTACCCCAGTTCCTCAAGCATCTTTTCCTTGCCAGAGCCTGGCAGCATAGTCATCTAAATTCTAGAGAACTAAAGATGAAAAATGGGCTTCCCTGGTGGCTCAGACGGTAAAGAATATGCCTGAAATGCGGGAGACCCAGGTTCGATCCCTGGGATTAGGAAGATCTCCTGGAGAAGGGAATGCCTACCTATACCAGTCTTGCCTGGAGAATTCCAGGGACAGAGGAACCTGGTGGGCTACAGTCCACAGGGTCGCATGACTGAGCAATTCACTCACTCGAAGATGAAAAACACCTTAGAAAAGATCCTTCCATCAATGACAAAAGTGAGACAGGAAGTGCTCTTCATTCAATTCCCTCCCAGTGGCTGGTGATTTATTTGTGCGACAGAACAGGGAATATGAGGGAAGTACAGATTCCCAAGGCAAGTGACACCTGGCCGTGGAAGTTCCCAGAAGTAATCTTCCTTGCCTCCACCCCTAAAAGTCACTTCCACTCTGCCCACTGATGATGTTAAGCCCATCTGTTCACACCTGGCTCTTGGGTCCCCATTCTGCAGTTTTCATGGACCACAGGGTCTGAGGGGGGAGACTGGCTCACATGGAAGTTCCAGAGAGGCAGAAAAGAGGTCCTGGGCTCGGCCAGCAAGGCACCCAGCAGAGTGTGGCATAGCGTCTGGCATTTCATGGGGCCTTCTGAAAAGTATGGTGTTGGGGCCCCCCGCTCCCCCAGCAGAGTGCAGGGCACCAGGGCCTCCGGGGAGGCCCTCCTTCAGGCTGGTGGACAGAGACACTGGGGCAGACCCCTACTGCCCCAGATTCCCCCCCAGGAAGCCAGAAACCCGAGTCCTGGCTCTTGCACTTCTCAGATCTGTGGCCTTGGCCTCCATTCTCTATGTACACCCTGACTTCACATACCCTGATGGGGCTCCAAATGAAGTGAGAGATGCAATGTGTTCTATGGACCATAAAACTCAGCATTAATATTAATATTAACATGTTAATATTATTATCATCAAGTATCATTATTACTATTATAAAGAGCTGGAGGAACAGCAGGAAGAGAAAGAGAAATATGTCTTAGAGCTGAAAGGGGTGAGTCTGGGGGCAGTACCTGAAGTGCCCCTGAGAACATAA
Source organism: Cervus canadensis (assembly GCF_019320065.1). NCBI lineage: Eukaryota > Metazoa > Chordata > Mammalia > Artiodactyla > Cervidae > Cervus > Cervus canadensis. Next base: position 66,238,880 of record NC_057390.1, on the reverse strand, counting down.
ACACAGTGTAAGGAAACATGGGGGGTCGGGGTCCTCATATTATAACAGCCCCCACATGTCCCAGGGTAATGTCTTCTTGTGGGAAATGTGACAGAACCTGAAATATGAATGGTATTTTTATCATCATCAATACCAATGTGGCTAACAACATGCCCAAGGTCACAAAGCTAGGAAATGGTAGGGTGGGGACTGGACGCAGGTCTTCAGATCCCAGGTGTGGTGCCCCTTTAAAAGTACTCCAGAGCCATACAGATCCAGGAACGGCTGCTGTAGGCCAGCACAGTTCTCAGTCTTTTACTCGAATTAATCAGAGCAGCTCTAAGCTGTAGGACTGATCCGTATGCCACAGGGAGGGTAGGTAAGACATGAGTAGGATACAGGCCTTCACCAACAGTTCACTGAGGATTACATCTGGGAAAATGCATTAAGTGCAAGAGTTGAGATGTGCAGAAAAGGAGCCCAGAAGAGGTCCCTGAGGGAGTGTGTGTGTGAGTGTGTGTGTGTGTGTGTGTGTGTGTATTGAGTGGGATGGAGGTGCATGGCCAGCCTGGAAGGCAGGGGGCCTCTCTCGGATGCTCTGGTGTCCTCATGGAAACATCCAGCAGACATGCCCAGATGTGACCTTGCATGGCGGGGCAGGCTGTGGTCTGGCACTGTGGAATCGCTTCCCTCTGCTCCCCAAGGACCTGCTTTGCCTGCATGGTTCAGAAACTCCACTCTCCCTTCCGCAGAAGAGACCCAGGTAAATCATCAGTTGAACCCCCGCTGAGCCCTGTGCCCCCACCAGCTCACACATCACAAAGGCAGTTTATTAATCTACATCAAGACTCACGGTGACACCTGACCGTGACTTGGGACATTTTCTTGTCAAGAGCTGAAGCCTTGTTGGGAAATCAAATTCAAACCAGGCAGTGACTTGTGGGGTGAATGCAGAAACCAGGGCAGATGGGACAAGCAGCTGGCAGGAGGAACCAGTCAGTCTGTGGCCAAGGAAAGCTGGGCACGGACAGCTGCCCCCAGAGATGTGGGAAGTGCCAGGTTGAAGACAGCACATTTGGGCTGTGCCCTCTTGAGTTTCTAAGGGACACCGTGACCCTGCATAGTGGACATGCATCATGAGTGACAGGTGGTGCTGAAGACACTGCCCACCATCAGAGTCAGCCTATCACCAACACCCTCACAACACCTGGACCGCCCGGCCTGCCCACAGCCATGCCCATACGGGAAGGAGAGCGGAAGGTGTGGCTGGGTGATGGAAATGGCAGGAGGTTTGACTGTGCTTGATCGTACTCTTGGCCCACATTTAATCTCACCTCCTTCTCTGTGGGATCAGCTGACCATGTGATGGGTGAGCAGATCAGGACGGGCTGTAAGGGGCTATGTCCCAGGGACGTGGGGCGGTTTACCCCAAGGCCAGCCCCTTGTTCTGCTGGAAGTGTGACTGGGGGCATCCTGGTGCCAACCCCTTTCCCAGAGAAGCTGAACACCACCTCTGGGACTAGCCTTGCCCTGTCAGGCTGCTGAGAACTCTGAGGGCAGAGTGCAAGGGTCGAAACCCTGCCTCACTGTTGTCAGCTGAGCAACAGGGGGTCTTAACTTAGTATCTCCGAGTCTCAGTTTCCTCCGCTGTGAAGTGGGCACAGCAGTGGCCACTCTCTGAGAGCGTGAGCTCAGGCGCGTCTGTCCTTCAGGGGACTCAGTGATGATGGTTCCACCTAAGGGCCAGTGATGCTGAGGACCTGAGTGAGGGCGGCGGGCCAGATGATGCTGAGGGAGAGCAGCCATGGGAGGGGCTCCAGAGGAGAGGAAGGGGTGCGGCATGGGGAAGGGGAGCTGACACAACCCGGGTCTTCTGAGAGCGGGGGGCGAGGCTTTCCTGGCCAAGTTTCCCGGCCCCCAACTGTGTTCTAAGGGGAGTTCTGTTGAGGGTGGGCGCTGCATACTGAAAATCCACGCAGGCCACACACGGTGAGAAAACACCGATTGGACCAAGGGCCTGGCCCTGACTAGGAGCCGAGGGTGGATGGAGAGGCCTGAGGGTGACCGGGGCTGGAGTCCAAGGTGATAGGTGAGAAAGCAGACATCAGCCATTCCCTTCGGGCTGATCTGACCTGCACCACGGCCCCTGGTGATGGTGCAGGAGGCAGGGGAGGGGCAGGTGATGGGCTGGGCCCTCCTGGCAGACCAGAGTTCTAACTCCAGCTGAATGCTGGGGGTGGAGGATGTCCTCAGCCACTCGGGGCCCCAGCTCCCTCGTTGGCGGTGAAAATGTGAACTCCTGTCCTAGAAGCAATCTGTGCAGTGGTTAAGGGCAAGTGCCCTGGGGTCAAGTCCTCTGTGACTTTCAGTGACCTTCCATAAGTAGCCTAATGCCTCGGCCTCTGTCTTTCCTCCTATAAAACAGGATAAAAGCCACCCTCATAGGAGTGTGAGGAGTGACTACCCTCGTGGACGCACGTGGCCTGTGCTGAGCAGCGCCCGGTGGGTGCTTAGAAACACTGGAGCCAGTCCCCGGTAGGCAGACACGCCCTCTCTGAGCGCCGGCCCGGAGGCTGACGGACAGGAAGGCTCTCACCTGCGGACGGTCCTGAGCAGCGTGGAGCGGGCCTCGTTGTGGAAGGTGATGATGATACTGGTGGAAGGGAGGTCGGCGCCGTACACCAGCAGGGTGCATCTAGGGGAGGAAAGGGACAGGAAGGACTTTAGAGACAGAGCAGACACAAAGAGCTGGAACCGTGGGCATCACGTGTCTGGTGGGGCTACCTCAGCTACACAGCACCATGTAAGACCCCAAAGCCTCACCTGGCCCTACTGCGTGGAAACAAAGCTCTGAGAATGATTAGCTGGATCTCCTACCGACCTCAGGGAACTTGCACTTAGAGTCGAATTCAGTGGATGTACAGGCCATTTGAGGGCTTCCCTGGTGGCTCAGATGGTAAAGAATCCACCTGCAATGCAGGAAATCCCAGTTCATTCCTTGAGTTGGGACGATCCTCTGGAGAAGGGAATGGCTACCCACTCCAGTATTCTTGCCTGAAGAATTCCATGGACTGAGGAACCTGGCGGGCTATACTTAATGGGAATGCAAAGAGTCAGAGATGACTGAGCGACTAACACACAGACCCTAAAGAAGGCTGAGTGCCGAAGAATTGATGCTTTCCAACTGTGGTGCTGGAGAAGACTCTTGAGGGTCCCTTGGACAGGAAGGAGATCAAACCAGTCAATCCTAAAGGAAATCAATCCTGAATATTCATTGGAAGGACTGCTGCTGAAGTTCCAATACTTTGGCCACCTGATGCAAACAGCTGACTCAGTGGAAAAGACTCTGATGCGGGGAAAGATTGAGGGCAGGAGGAAAAGGGGGTGACAGAGGATGAGATGATTGGATGGCCAACTCAATGGACATGAGTTTGAGCAAACTGCAGGAGATACTGAAGGACAGGGAAGTCTGGCATGCTGCAGCCCATGGGGTCGCAAACAGTCAGATATGACCGAGCAACTGAAAAACAACAGAACATCAGTGTGGGACTTCCCGCATCCCTGAGGCACTGCACAGTGGTTCCTGGCAGCCTCACAAGCCCACGCTCAAACTCAGGCTCTGCAGCCCAGTCGGTGCCAATCTCGGCCTGCCAAGGTCTCACCACATTCTGGGCCAGCAGCTCCAGCCCACCACACCATGCTGATTCCCAACCTCCTGTCACCCCAATACATACATGAAAATCTGGCTTGTTTAAAGAGGCTGAGCCCTAAAACTCGGCATATGCAATAAACCGACATTGAAAAGACATTCATTTCTCTGTGTCCAGGATCGTTTTGTATGACAATTACATTTAGGGTAATTTCAATTTAATACCCCACTGCAAGTGAAAATTGTAGCCCGCAGCCTGAAAATTACTATAATAATGGAAATAAACCCACCTAGTGAGGCTGGTGCCACCAGGGGCAATCCCTGGGTAATGCCTCCTCCCATTTCTCACTGTTCCAGGGGTAGTAAATGAGGATGTAAATAAGAGATGTTCGGCGAGTCAAACATGTCCTCTGCCTGTTTTTCAATTTCTTTCCAAGTGTGGGGCTTTTGGGGTCCAGAGACCCAAGGATGGACTTCAAGGGGACTGTGAGCCCTCTGATATCATCTGCAAAGTTGTATATGCATATGTGTTTGTTTTTTTCCTGGGAAGATGGCTCATAGTGTTTAGTAGATTCTCAAAGAAGCCTGTGGACTGAAACACTTAAGAACCTCAATCCTAGGCCAATGGGCCTGACACCCATTTTGCCTCCGTGATAATTTTGAACACTTTTTCCTGTAAGAGCCAACCCTGAACACAGAGGACCTGAGCAAGGCTGGACAGGCCCCTTTTCCTGCCCTGGAGGCATCCAGCTGGGAGACAGAGTATGGCCCCACAGGTGCTAGGGGAGCAGAGGGAGGTGGGCCCCCAAATGGGGAGTAAAGAAGGCTTTATGGAGGAGGAGGTGCTGGGTCTCAGTGTGACATAGGGACGGATGGAGAGATATGGGGTACAGCATCCCCATCACAGCACAGTTTTTGGATCTGCAAGCCAGATGCCCAGGGAAGCAGCTCACAGAATACTGGCCCTGGGGGTCTGGATACCACTGAGCAGCTGTGAGATAGTGGGTCAACCACTCGCCTCTCCAGGCTGCTGTCTGCTCATCTGTAAAACAGGGCTTGGGCCCACGGTTCTCCTGCTCAAGCTTCTCCAAGCATCAGTAATCAGAAGCTTTGATTGTAGCTGACATTCAATAAGTGTGGTTGATTCGAACGAAATGCTGCAAAAACCATTCTGCAGTTGAGGCTCCATGGTGTGGCTGGACGTCCACATTTATTAATACTTTTCTAAGACTCATCTGGAAAGTGGAGATAATTTTTAAGTTGTAGATTTCCCCCCTAGATTGTGACAATGTTAGGTAATGAGCTTGACAAATAATAACCATCATGATGTTGAACATCACACTGAAGCCTGCAGTCTCCTCCTCCCATCAGGTGGAGCCAAGTCTTGCATGGGCTGGAAAGGCACCTTCGGTGAGTGGCTCTGCCCTGTCCCACAGTGGGTGAGGGGCACTGGGAGGCAAGAGGGGGAGAAGAGAGCAAAGAATGTAGAATCCATGTTAGAGAAAGAAACGTGGGCTGTGACGCTGATGCAAAGCCTGGATCTGCTGAAAAACTGGCTGTGTGTCTTTGGACATGTCCTTTCTCTTCTCTGACCTTCAATATTATCACCTGTGAGAAGAGGTGAAGACTGCAGAGGATGCAGGCAAAACATGTGGTATTTCACAGCTGCTTAATAAATGGTGGTGAGAACTATTACTGTTATGACTACACAGTGGCTGAACTGTCCCTCCAGGCTACATTCAATGTTTATGGACTAGAACTGCAAACTCAAGAGTTCAGCCAAGGAAGGGGCTTGGAGACAATACAATCCAGTCTCCTAAACTGGGCTGAACTTGGTAGTGTAACAGGCCTCCGTGGGCACCTGTGCTGCTGTGCTCCTGGGCCTCAGCCCCCTCCAGCCTCCTGCGCCTGCAGGATGAAGGACAAAGGCCCTTCCTGGAGGCAAGGCAGAAGCCCCATGAGCGCCTCCTGTGTGCACAGGCCCAGGAAAGGTGAGCTCTAGGAGGGAGGTGCCTCACAGCTCCTGGCACAGGGTAGTATCTTCCTCCCACCCCTGCTCACAGCTCAAGTGCCTGGACTCATCCTTTGTCTCCTCTGACCCTCACAACGTCCTCTGAGAACCTCTACTCCACAGAGGACAACTGAGGCTTGGGATCTTGCTCAAGATCCCACGTCTGGTGAGTGGCCGAGATGGGCTGCATCCAGGTTCTGTGACTTCTAACGTGGTATCTGTCCCTAGCATCCCTCTGGGACCTCATCCAGGTAAAGGCGCAGGAGCCCAAGGAGCTGATGCTGGGCAGGGCCCCCCTTCCCAAGCCACCTGCCTGCCCTTCAAGGTCCAGGGGGAGCTGCAGAACCACTTAGGAACGAGCCCCGGGCACTGGCAGCAACAAGGCCGAGGTGCCTGGAAAAGTCCTTAAAACTGGTTGCCGTGAGGAGAGTCAGAAGGTGCCTGGGCTTTCTGTGAGAGGATCTAAAAGATTAATCAAACAGCGAGATCTATTAGGGGCACCAGGGGAATGGAGACGGCTGCCAACACTGAGATCTGGCGCCGGCAGATGGACGAGAAAGCATGTTTATAATTTATTAAAGATTCAGGGGTTTTACTGGAGAGAAGAGCTGTGAGCAGAAAATATTGGGGGTGGGGTGGAATCGGGAGGAAGGGCGGGACCACCACTGTGTGTGCAGACAGATGCCAGCCCGGAGCTGCCATCCTGACTGCCACAGCAGCTCCTGAATAATGCACGCTCCTCTGAGCTGATTTTCCATGGGTTGTTTCTTTTTTTTTTTTAAAGAGTCAACTGACTTCATTTCTGCAAGTTCAGGTGGGTCTCCCAGTGCATCCTAACCATCCATTTCTTGAGTGTTCACCATCAGTTATCCACCAAGGATGCTTCCAGAGAGGTGCTCTGAGATGCTAACCCCTGGCACGGGGTCAGAGCTTCTTCTTCCATCTCTTTCCACCTCTCCACCAGCCAATCACTGCTCTGCTGCCTACCCCGCCGCATCTCTGCACCTGAACAGGTGCCAAAGCGGGGATGTTAGAAACACACCAAGCGAGGATGGCTGTCAGTTATCCCAGAAATGTAATGTGTGCACATGCCTTTTATTTTATTGCATAAGCTCATTAAACTGACAGTGGCCGGTAAACAGAGTGTTCTAATGATCGTCATCCCCATTTTATCATCAGGCAGGAGGGCTCCGGCCGGGCCTGCCCTCAGTGTGCCTGCCGGGGCTACGACCATGGTCCTCTACTTCTTGGACACACAGTCTTCCCCTGCAGGATGCCACCCTTATGGAAGAAAAGAAGTGGTCATCAATTATGAACATTCAGGATTTTATTTTCGAGTGTAAAAGCAGTAGGGATTGATGAAGAGGCAGACTCAGTAACTCTGAAGCAGAGAGGACAGCATAATTACTGTTACTAATATGTCCAGAACTGACAATCCTCTGTGTTCAGAAGGCAAAATCTTGAAGGGAGGCTCTAGTGTCCCAGAGGGGAGGCTGAGAGCAGTTAGAGAAAGGGGAAAGGTCACGCAAAGACGCAGCGTGACACAGTGGTAATCAGACAGGCCTGGGGTGGGACATACTGGGCCAAGCTCTCATCACTTGGGAGCTGGGTAGTGACTGCTGTGATGAAATGATCCGCCTCAGGGAAGGTTTTTATTATTTTTTTTAATTAATTTATTTATTTTAATTGGAGGCTATTTTACAATATTGTAGTGGTTTTTGCCAAACATTGACATGAATCAGCCACGGGTGCACATGTGTTCCCCATCCAGAAGCCCCCTCCCACCTCCCTCCCCATCCCATCCCCCAGGGTCATCCCAGTGCACCAGCCCTGAGCACCCTGTCTCATGCATCGAACCTGGACCAGCAATCTGCTTCATATATGATAATATACACGTTTCAACGCTACCCTCTCAATCATCCCACCTTCGCCTTCTCCCATAGAGTCTGAAAGACTGTTCTTTACATCTGTGTCTCTTTTGCTGTCTCGCATATAGGGTCATCGTTACCATCTTTCTAAATTCTATATATATGCGTTAGTATACTGTATTGGTGGTTTTTTTTTCCTGACTTATTTCACTCTGTATCAGTCAGGGAAGGTTTTTAAATGACCATTTAGTGATCCCTGCTCAGGCGCTGTCCTGAGCACCTGCATACTTAATGCTCACAACAGCCCTACAAGGGTAGGGGTGGAGGATGGAGAGGCACTGTGTGGATTCACTCAGGAGGAGGCTGAGACACAGAGAGATTAGGTGACTCGCTGCAGCTAGTGAGCCCAGGCCTGCCACATGTCCATGTCACCACACCACCACCTCCGTGCCACTGGCCGCCAGCTGTCCCTGCAGTGTATTCTGTGCCCTGCACACCGTGTGGACCGCTGGGCTCATCACCACCCCAAGGCGCACTTTTTCCCAAGCTCCAGGACCCTGCAGGGAGGGCCAGCTTGCCTGCCGTTTCCGGGTAGCCACAGGAAGACCGGGACACTGCCAACTGAGCTGCCACAGGAACATCCTAACAGGCTCCCTAACACCCAGATGGAGCCTGAAAAGGCAGGTGCAGGGTGACTTCAACGATGCCCTGGGAGGCATGTGAACCTGTTTTTAAACAGAAAGCTATGGTTTGTCCCTCCAGTTTCCGAAGGTCCAGCACTCACTCCACAGGCCAGATCAGGCATATAAAACAACTGGGTTCTCATCTCCACATGGGCCACTTGCCTGAACTCTAAGGTCACAAAGGCCAAGGGAAGCAGGCATAAGATGGAAAGCGGGGGTGGGGCTAGTTTCCAGCAGAACACGGTCCCCAGGGGAGTGATGATCTAGATTCCCACGCAGCTGGTTGGGGCACAGCCTTCCCTTGCTCCCCACTTTCATCTCTGTCCCCCGTGTCCTCCACATGAGCCCAGAAGAGCCCCACGGGGACCACATATCCTCCCCATTCCCCTGCCTCCAACACTTCCCCAAAACTGATGCAAATGACAAAGCAAGGACAAAAGGGGAAGAGCTTTTGGCCCAATGACTCTTCCAGAATGTCAGCTTCCTCTGCACCGGGACCAAGAACACCTACTCCATCCCCAGCTCAGTTCTATGCAAGAAAGTCCACTCTCAGCTAGGAGGAAAAGGAAGATGACCTAAAACTATGAAATGCCAAATCTGTGACCGGCCTCTAGGTTCAAACTTGACTCTTCGGAAAAGAAAAACACAAGCAGTCTAAAAAGTACGACAGCTGGTAAAACCAGAAATTCCTTTTAATCTCATTTCATGGGCAACACTGATACACTGTAAGGCATGAAATTTTTATTTCATGTCAATTTCACTGGGATTTCACATGCAGATTAATTTGTTCATTCACATAAACATATACTGTTCTGACTCCTTGCCTCCTCCACAGCCACCCTCACTTAGTGTTATAGAAATCCTGCCTCTCATTAAAGACACTTAAAATAACAGTGAGATCTGCTATTCCCTGACCCAGCCATGTTTTGAATTGCTGAGTGCACAATTAAATACTAGTGTCCTGGGAAGGAGGTAAATGGGCCAGGGCGGGAAGTGAACTGCTTAGGAACTCGGCTGGGCTCTGGGCTGGGCAGCTGAAGGCCCCCAGCCCCTACCTCCTTGTGGACGGAACCTGGTGTCTTGCTTCTAAGGGACAGACTACAGTTAAAGTGATGGGATGTCACTTCTATGATTAGGTCACAAAAGACGGTGACTTCCCTCTTTTGGGCCTAGTATGCTTTGCTGAAGCACGCTGCCATGATGGGGAGCCTCACATGGCAAGGAACTGAGAGTGGGCTTCTGGTCCATAGCCTGTGATGGACCTAATTCTGCCAACAACCATGTCAGTGAACTTGGAAGAGGGCCCCCCACCCGAAACGCGCCCCAAGATATGTTTTAAGATACCTGCAGCCCCAGATGATACCTTGAACACTGCCTGTGAGAGGCCCTAAAGGAAAGGACCCACCTTGGCCATGCCTGAATTCCTGAGCCACAGAAACTCTGAAATGATAAGCATTATTATTTTTTTGGCTGCACCTTGTGGCATGTGGGATCTTAGTTCCCTGACCAGGGATCGAACCCACATCCCCTGCAGTGGAAGCGCAGAGTCTTAACCACTGGACCACCAGGGAAATCCCAATAAACATTACTTTAAGGCACTAAATTTTGTGGTAATTTGTTATGTAGCAACAGACAATGGAAACCAACTTCATTGGTTTTAGCTCCTGAAAAACCAACTTCACCAGGGTTTCTCACTCCCTGTGGAGTCAAAGGTAAATCCCCTAGGGTACTTAGTAGAAGAGCTATGCAAAGGCATCACAATTCTCCCAGCATGGAGCTCCAGAACCTCCACTGGACCCTTCATTCATGCTCTGCTGGCATCAAGATGTTGTTAGGTATGGGATTCCTAAGGTCCCAGTATAGAGAGGGAAGTTCTTAAGGGATACCTTCGGGGGGTGTTCCAATATTCATAGTTCAGCTCTTTTGTAGTTGTTCAGTCACTCAGTCGTGTCTGACTCTTTGTGACCCCATGCACTGAGGCACGCCAGGCCTCCCTGTCCTTTACCATCTCCTGGAGCTTGCTCAAACTGATGTCCATTGCATCAGTGATGCCATCTAACCATCTCATCCTCTGTTGTCCCCTTCTCCTCCTGTCTTCAATATTTCCCAGCCTCAGGGTCTTTTCTAATGAGTTGGCTCTTGGCATCAGTTGGCCAGTGTATTGCAGCTTCAGCATCAGTCCTCCCAGTGAATATTCAGGATTGATTTCCTTTAGGATTGACTGGTTTGATCTCCTGGCAGACCAGAGGACTCTCAAGAGTCTTCTCCAGCATCACAATTCAAAAACATCGATTCTTCAGTGCTCAGCTTTCTTTGTGGTCCAACTCTCACATCCATACATGGCTATTGGAAAAACCATAGCTTTGACTACACAGACCTTTGTCAGCAAAGTAATGTCTCTGCTTTTAAATACATTCTCTAGGTTTGTCACAGCTTTTCTTCCAAGGAGCAAGCATCTTTTAATTTCATGGCTGCAGTCCAATTTCAGCTCTTGAGGACTTCTTAATATGAATCACAATCCATGGAAAAACTGTTGCAGTGTCTCTCTTCTCCCATGGATGGTGCATAACTAGTAAGTACCCTTCCATGCACAGAGAAGTTAATGCATTTCCTACAATGATGTCAGAGGTCTTTAAGGCCTAATTCACTTGCAGAAGTTCAGTTAAGAAAGATTGACCTAGATGGCATCACGGACATCCCTCCATTCCATGAACACAAGGCCACTGGGCAGAGCACTTGTTCTCAGTGTGGGCCTACTTAGGCCAATAAAAACATTCCCTTGCACCAACCATCACCTTGTTCTTGGTTGAATCAGTCAGGCCAGCTCAAGGTCTGCAGTTCACTCCCCGTTTCTCAGAGGACCCTCTAGGTTTCTTAGCCATCTACTTCTTTTAGCATCAGGTTTATAAGAAAAACCTACATCTTGACAATTCTAGAGCACTTCCACTATCATTATTAATTGCAGGCTGTAGATCAGAATGGTGATCTCCTAAGTCAATTCTGCATTTTCCTGGCGATGTACTGTAAGAATGCCCCAAAGGGTCTTTGCTGACAAACTGGGAAGCTAACTGGGGCAGGGAGTCACCAGGATGTAAAGGGCCACATTGTCTGGAGGCCCCCAAAGGCTCAGTCTCTGTCTCTATTTTGCAGCCCAGAGTAGACGGAAGATCTTTCCCTCTTTGGCTCCATACAAACTCATGGACCGCTGCCATGCTGGATGGGAAAGGACCACAGAGCTCCTCTGGTGATTAGTTCCTACACTATGAGCTGCTGGACTGTATTTCCAAGGGAAGTCTATGCATGCTCTGTGAATACAGTCTATAAGAGTTGGGACTTCTCTGGTAGTCCAGTGGTTAAGAATCTGTCTTCCACGTAGGGGATGCAGGTTCTATCCCTGGTCAGGGAACCAAGATCCCACATGTCTTTGGGCAACGAAGCCCACAAGCCACAACTACTGAACCTGTGCACTCTGGAGCCCACACTCCGCAAATAAAACCCGACACAGCCAAATAAATAAATAAATATATTTTTAGAAAGTCTACAAGAGTCAGAGAAGTTTGGTGCATTAGAAATACTGGAAAACTATTAGATTACTTTTTTGGTGATTCATCCTTGCACACTGAGACTTCTGCTAGCCCCTGTTTACCAAGCTTTGACCTTGCCCTGTAATCCTTCACATATAACGGGGACTCCATATTTAAGGGATATACTGAACCACCTAACATCCTACCACACAGAATTTTGTAGGACACAGGTTTTAAAAAAACACTGCTTCCACCTCCCTTTTTTTAAGATGTGTAAACTGAGGCCCAGAACAATGAATGAATTGACCCGCCAAGGTCACGCTACTAGGTAGTGGCCAAGTTAAGATCTCCTAGAACTTACTGTTTCCTTAAAACACTTAGGCTTGGTTGTGGGTGGGGGAGTCACAGGGGTACTTTCAGATGGTTTACAGCAGCCCCAGTCCATACAGGGTTACTGGCCACTGCTTTTCAGTGCCCTTTATCAGCCTCTTCCTTCAAAACATTCCCACCAAACTCCCTATTATTTCTCTATGTCACTCAGTCTACACTTGATCTTAGCCAAAAGCCCAAGAAGTCATCTATGTTGCTAAATCTAACAGAAACTTTTTAGTCTTTATCTTGCTTGTCAACTCTGTAGTAGTTAAGATTGAAGGTCACACATATCATTAAATGTTTGGGTCTTTGCCCTTGGCTTTGGTGAAATCACCCTAGCATGGCTCTCCTCTTCTTAAGCTATTTCTTGATTTGGTTTTCCTTTTCTTTCTCCCCTCTGAAATTCTGGTGTTCCCCTCCAAAATTCTCTCCTAAGCCATCCTCTTCTCAATCTTCCTTTTCTTTAGATTATTTTACTTGTTTCTAAGGCTTCAATTTCCCATCTGTTTGCAAATGATCCCAACCCTAACCTTAACCTGATGAACATCTTCTTTTGAACGACCCCATGCGATGACCTTTTCAGCTGCCCTCTGCCTCTCTCACCTTGTCCAAGTCCGCTGACCCTTCCATGTTTCCCAACTCACCACCTACCATGTGCCCAAACCCAAGAGATATTCTCAAATCCTGCCTCCCCCTCCCCGACATCCAATCTCACTAAATCTAGTTCTGTCAATCCTTCTTACTTATCTCTTGACCTGGCTGTTTCTCTCTATTCCCATCATATCTTTGCTGGATTATTGCAGCCACTTCCTAGCTGACTTTATCCCTATCCAATCTCTTCTGCATGCTGCAGCTAGAATGATCATTCCAAACTGTAAATCTTTAACATGTTTCAACACTGCCCAAGTGCTCACAAATAAAGTTGAAACTCCAAATCACCGCTTACCATCCTTGGTGACCTGGTACCACCTCTGACTCCTCCCGTCATATCCTCCAATTTTCAGCCACGTTCTGCCTGACCTGCTCTTTCTCCCTCTGGACCTCTGCAGGTGCTGCCCTCCCTCCCACCTGTCTGGAATGCACTCTCCTGTCTTCCCAGGCCCGGATATTTTCTCCTCTTCTAATCCTGACTTGGAAGGTACTTCCCCCGGAAGCCTTTCTTGACATCTAAGGCTTTTCTAATGTGCTCCCCTAGGACTCTGCACTCCCCCCCATCAGTGCAGTTTATGATCAGGCATTGGGAACTACTAGTCTGTCTCCTTTACTGATTGTTAGCTGCAGTGAAACCTAGGGCTCGTTTGTAGTTCTAACTTCAGTACCTGGCATGGTGACTAAACATGGTAGACATATACAATAAATGTCTGAATAATGAGTGGGTGGATGAGTAGGGGAGGAAGCAGGTGAGGCTTTCATGGGGTCAAAGCCAGAGGAAAAAATATCTCTTGCCAAGTGACAGGTGACACCAGCTCAAGGAAGTTGCAGAACTGCAAGTTGGGTGAGGTGCCAAGGTGAGTCATACAGAGGAGACCAAACAAGTCACCAAAACTGAGAATGGTACGATGTGGGGAAAACAGGGAGCCTCTGGCTCAGGTTGTCCAGGGAGACATCTGGGATAGTCATCTTGTGCCTGTGGAGGCTCTGGGGCATTCTCTGTTGCAGTGAAAATACTCAGCTGAGTTTAAAACGCTGGAATGTTCCCCTTGTTCAGTGAGTCCTGGGGATGAACAATGCTTCCTTACATGGGAAGGAAGAGACTAAATCCTATCCAGTAGGACTGCCAAACTATAGCTTGGATGCTTTCTTCTCCCAGACCTGCACTGTCCAATATGGTAGCCACCAGACACAGGTGGCTATTGAGCACTTGAGATAAATCAGAATGGAGATATACTGTAAGTGTGCAATACACACAAGATTTCCAACACTGATACAGAACGTAAGATATCTCATCAGTAATATTTTTACATTGATTATATGTCAAAATGATACCCATGGATGGTGGTAGTGCTGGTGGTTTAGTTGCTAAGTTGTATCTGACTCTTTGCGACCTCATGAACTATAGACCTTCAGGCTCCTCTATCCATGGGATTTTCCAGGCAAGAATACTGGAGAAGGTTACCATTTTCTTCTCTAGGTGATTGGGTTAAAATAATATATATTATTAAAACTAATTTCACTTAAAATTTTACTTTTTAAAATGTGACTATTAGAAAATTTTAAATTACCTACATGGCTTACATCTATTTCTATTAGACACCATTGTCCTAGGTCATTACTAAAGCTTGTATATAATGCAAATTAAAATTTCAACATTAGTGTCAGACAATAGTTTCTAGATAACTGGGTTCTTTCATGTGAGCAAAATAAAATTTTTAAAAATTATCAAGGCCATTATTAGGCTTGCACCATTTTCATTTGCAGCAAAAATATATTTTAAGACTCTCATCATCTAGCATCATTGTTATTTCATCAAAGAAAGGGTGTTTAAATACTCAAAAGGCCACAACCTCAGAATAATTAAAAGCACTATAAATTGTAAAATTAAGCTTTGAGAAAATTTCCCTCAGCATCTCCTCCTTACCCCAACTCTACAGATCAGATCTGCACAGATATATCAAATAGCATCTGAAAGTATAGTTCAAGAATTTGTCCCACTAAATAACAATGCACCTATGTCCACCCTTCACAGACAGTGTGGACACTAAACACAGGAGACACGACATCACCACACTTTGCTCTGGAACCAACATCCCCAGCTCTGTTCTTGGTGCTGCTGATATGAATGAGCTGGTATGGTTTTTCCAATCTCTAGCCCCAATTTGGGCTTCCCTGGTAGCTCAGCTGGTAAAGAATCTGCCTACAATGCAGGAAACCCCGGTTCAATTCCTGAGTCCAGAAGATCTCTTAGAGAAGGGATAGGCTACGCATTCCAGTATTCTCAGTATTCTTGGGCTTCCCTAACGGCTCAGATGGTAAAGAATCCACCTGCAACGCAGGAGACCTGGGTTCGATCCCTGAGTCAGGAAGATTCCCTGGAGGAGGGCATGGTAACCCACTCCAGTATCCTTGCCTGGAGAATCCCCATGGACAAAAGAGCCTGACTGGCTACAGTCCATGGGGTTGCAAAGAGCGGGACATGACTAAATGACTGAGAACAGCACAGCACAGCCCCAATTTATCTCCACCTGCATGGCTGCCACCCAAGCAATCACGCGCTATCTGGGCTCAAGACACACAGCTGACCTGCAGAATGCGGGCACCTCTGGTCGCATTGAGACCTCCTAGAGATGACCATGGCTCCACTCTGCACCACTGTGTTTTCCTAGACAACTAATTTTGGTCTTTTGTTGAGCGGCCCCTTTGAAGAGAGTGGGATGCTGAGGTCTGGTGGAAACCACAGGGAAGTAGCAGTGACTTTTCTCCAAGAAGATCGGCTGTTCTCAGGAAGCTGCAAAAAGGCTTCTCTTGGGATGCTGCCAGGCCTCATGTCAGTTGGTACCAAGCACCACCCAGATGGTAACTGGGTGCACGTGTGTGTGTGCAGGGGAGCATGTTCTCAAAAGACAAATGCAGAGTCTAGCCAGGACCCGGAAGTGTGGAGGTGGGCCAAGGCTTATTTTTGAAATGTTTCCTGAAAAAGATTCCTCAGTGTCTGAGACTAGGGCTTCTCCAAGTCTTATTTTAGTCATGCTTGAATCACATTATACAGTAGTAATAATAGATAACAGTGATGGAACCCTATGTCTCAGGTATTCTTCCAAGAGCTTTAAATCCGCACAATCATTCCTTGGGGAAAGTGCTCTGAGACCATTGTGGAGAAGACTGTGAGGTCACAGTCAGTAAGCAGCCACATCTCGATGTCACACCAGATGGTCTGGCTCCCAACTCTGAGCTCTCATGCTCCACTAGAATGCCCCTTGATGGTCAGCCAGCTCACTCACTTGAAAACCTTTGGTTCATATTGACCTTTCTCTCTGTCTTTGCTCTTAAAGTCTGCATGCTGGAAGGTACTGGAAAGATGGAAAATCACAAGTCTGGCTGTCCAGAAGGAAGGATGTCTCCCCTTGATCTTCTCTGAGCTATTTCCTGGTATTTATCAGACAATCCAGCTAAAGGATCAGAGAAGAGTCATTCCTTCCCTTTACCTGAAGGGAGAAATGTTCCTCTAACTGAAGCAGTTAGTGACTCCAGGGATGTGGTCAGACCCAGCACAGTGAGATCTGGAACGATCTGCTTGAAGGCCAGGCATCCAACATCTCTTATCCTCCAAGGAACTCACAGTGGTGACCTCGTGGAACGTCTGAGCTGAGGAGGTAAAAAGCTAAGACTTCTCATGCCTGCCCACACCCTTCTAGACCGTTGGTCCATCCCCAAGTTAGTCATGCACCAAATTCTACCTCCATCTCTTTATTCTCACTTCCATCTGCCCAAGCCTGGCCCACCTCCATGGTCCGTGGGGCTGCAACAGCCTTCTGACTGTACCTCATCTCATTCCTTCCCCACAACCTTCCACATTAATCTTCCTCACATCCTGCTTCACATATCTAAGTCTCCCTACCTTTGGTAGTTACCTAAGCTAAACCTTGGCTGCATCCCAAAGCCCCCACCATTGTGTCAGCCCTGCCCAACAGTTCTCTCACCTGAGCCTTCTAGTCCTGCTAACCCAGTCCACTCCTCCTTAGTCATGACTGCACCATGCCTCCCCATCCAGCCATCATCCTTTCTACAGCTGCCTCAGCACAACATTTGTGCAACGCTCAGCCTAGGTCAGGGCCTCCATTGCACTTTTCACGGGATCCCTGGCCTCCCTCCCACTTCTGCACAGCTGTGCCATCTTCTCCACGGGTAGTGGCCACGGGTAGTGGCCACGTTTCTACTGCTTGATGTTCCCATGGGCCAGATAGTCAACTGACTGCAGTCACTTTTCTCCTCTCTAAACCCCGGATCATAGCAAAGTTGTTGTGAGGCTTAACTGAAAGAACATATATAAGGTGCCTACCACGTGTCAGGGGAATAGTTTGATCAATAAATGTTGGCTGATTATGGTCCTGGATTTATGTGCTAACACAGAGAATTCTTTGTTGAGTGAAGGTGGTTTTAAATTTCCCATGATTTGATTTTCTCCCTCTGCTCTGAGGATTCATTCCCACGCCTGCACTTGCAAACCGTGATGTTTTCAGATCGTTTGAGAATGAATCCAGTGGGGTGTTCTTTGAATCCATCAGTCATCAGTTGAGACTGATGAAGCATCTGAGTGCCAGGTACTCTGTGAGGCTCTGGAGGGGGGTGCAAAGATAAGCCAACAGGCCTGCCCAGGTCATTCAAGGAGGGGAGAGGGAGAGCTTGAAACTGGGGTGACAGGTGCTGCTCAGAGGTGAGCACGGGAGTGGGAGGTGCTGCCCTACTTAGCCTGAGGGGGCACAATGTCTCCCTGGAGTGGGGACCCCACCCACCCGGGTTCCTGAAAGGTGAGAGAGCATCCCGAGCAGAGAGGGTTGTGAAGATGAGAAGGCGAGAAGGCATAAACCCTCATGCACAGTCAGGCAGCTGCGAGCCTGGGCCTGGCTGGGGTGGGCATGGCTTCAGGGGCGGGGTGAGCTGGCAGCAGGGCAGGGTTTTGGATGAGGCTCGATGCATCCGCCTATGGGACGCTGTCCGTGGAGGAGGCGTGGAGGGTGGACGGGTGTGGGACCACAGCCCAGTGGGAGGGGGGCTGGTAGAGGGGGCAGCAGTGAGCAGGGAGCAAAGTCAGAAGCCAAGAGTTATCCAGGAGGCAGACTCCACAAAGCAAAGGTGGGCGAGGAGGGGGAACACCAAAGAACTTGGCTTGAGTCACAGGGTGGGCAGTGGGCTTACCCTGAGATGGAGACATGAGAGCAGACCGGGTACTTGATATCTTGAGAGGCAGGCTCAGCAAGGCTCGTGGCAAGGGAAAAAAGGAAGTGTCTACTTAATGAATCAAGGAGGGACAGGGAGAAGCAGGAAAACAGGAGAACAGAGGTAATGATGCCTGATGGGGCTGGCTTCAGGGTCACTGGGGGGGTGAGGTGAGCACAGGAGGTGAGAGCTGTTGGATACAATCCACTTCAGTCCAAAGGAAGTGGCTCCTCTTACTGCATCCAGGACACCCAGGACTCCACAAGGGGCCTCTGCTGATTGTGCCCCTCGCCAGCCCAGATGGAAGCCCGGCTGCTACATGATTCCACAGGTCCCCCAGCAGAGCCCTTCTTCTGTCACATCACACATTCCTCAGTGAGTTTTCCTGGCACCCTGGGGCCCAGGGCTCATGTCACTTCATCCCACTGTCTGTCACCAGGACCACACGGGTGGCCTCCTTCCCACGGCTTCTCCCACCCACAGCTGTCATCTCCTCTCTGCTCTTTTCAGCTCTTGTCAAACATATTTTGTGCTTCCTGGCCCCCAGCCCTGAAATCACTCCCTCTGCTGGCCTTGGCATCTATCCCTAGGATCTGAAAAGTGCAAATTTTACCAGACGCCGCATTGCGATTGCCTCATGGCTTGCTTCACGTTCTCATTTTCAAAGTAAGTCTGACATTCAGACAAGTGAAGTGTTGGGTGCTGAGAGCCAAGGCTGAGGCAGGACACTCTCTGCACAACTTCCCTGCCCCCGTCCCCTCTACCTCTGCCTACCTAGCTCTCGGAGAACATGGTGGGGGGCAGGTGCCAAGCCAGGATCTCTCCAAACTTACCCAGGTAGCCCCTTTCTCCTGGTTTCAGTCACCCTCTCTACACCCACCTCCTGGGCCTGCTTTTAGCCACAGCTGCGGAGCAGTGAAAAGACCCCAGGGTCTGAGCGCCAATGCTGGTCCTCAGACTAATACCAGTTTGACTGCCCGTGACCACAGCTAACAGTCACAGCATGCTTATGAGGGGTTAAAGACCAGGCTTTGCATTTGACATGGATGGCTTTGCTTACCCCCACAGCAACCCTGGGTACCATTATTATTCCCATTTTAAAGATGAGGAAACTGAGGCTTAGGAGTTGAGTAACTCACACCAGGATCAGATGGTAAGTGGCAAAGATGCTCTCTCTCCAAGCTCACATGGTGAGGAAACCTACCTACCACTTAGCCAACCAGTAGCCTTGCCTGGGCCTCTGTTTCATCCACTGAGAAGTGACAATGGCCCCTTCACCCAGAGGGTACTGAGGACATAAAGGGCAGGAGATATGAGAGGGCTTAGGAGAGTCTCCTATAAATATAAGATGTGATTATCCTTATCTGAGGAACTCACCACAAGGTTCAGCCTTTCACTTAGAAATTGTGGCAGGTGTCCTGAGATCCCCTGGGCCTCATCGAGCCAGTCCTGCCAGCCTCGTTTCTCTCTGCATTAGGGACATCACACCATAAGTGTTCTTCAAAGTGTTAGTGGGTAATGGTAACAGAGCATGCCAGCATCCTGGGTCTTAAAGGGAAAGAAGCCACATGTTCCAACTTCCTATACTTAGACTGAAAAACGTGGGCAGGTCAGTTTGCAGTTTGCAGTCAAGTTGCCCTCCACATGACATGTCAACTCCAGGGGCAAACAGTTTTGTTGTCATTGTGTTTAA
Source organism: Cervus canadensis (assembly GCF_019320065.1). Classification (NCBI taxonomy): domain Eukaryota; kingdom Metazoa; phylum Chordata; class Mammalia; order Artiodactyla; family Cervidae; genus Cervus; species Cervus canadensis. The sequence continues at coordinate 66,219,227 of NC_057390.1, read as the reverse complement.
GAGACCCTGAGATGTTCAGATAAGTGCAGAGACGGTGTTAAACCAGCTTACATTTGGATCTTCAGATGGGAGGGAGTCTGGTCACTTCCACTGGGGGGAAGGCACGAGAAGGAAGAGGAGGCTGTGCAAGGAAATGGCCATGGCAGCAAATAAAAAGGATGGTTTTTTTATAAATAAATAAATAAATAAAAAGGGTCCCTACGGGTTCTGTGGGACCCTTGCCTCCTGTGTGTGAGGAGGATGAATCTAGGGCCTTGAGGAGCAAGGAGGTGCTGCTGAGTCAGAGGGCGCCCTGCATCTGGAAATTGCCTCCAACCTGAGCCATTTTCCAAGTCACTTCCAGCATGTACTGGCAGAGTATCTTCCACCAGCAGCAGAGCTAGAGGTAACCTTATTCACAATCTCTGAGCTACTTTTCACTTCTTTTGTGTGTGTGTTTGCACTCAGTTGTTCAGTCATGTCCAACTCTGCAACCCCACGGACTGTAGTCCGCCAGGCTCCTCTGTCCATGGGATTTCCCAGGCAAGAATACTGGAGTGGGTTGCCATTTCCTTCTCCAGGGGATCTTCCTGACCCAGGGATCAAACCCATGTCTCCTGCATCAACAGGCAGATTCACACTGCATCACCTGGGAAGTTCTCTTACTTCTTACAGGTGAAGAAACAGACCCAGAGAGCTGAGGAGTTGGGAAGTAACTTAGATGAAACTCAGCTCTTCTCATGCTCAGTCCAGCTGTTTCCCCCATTTTATCACGCTGCCCAGATACAGGACAAAATGCCAGAGACTAATCAGAATAGGAGCAGATTACTGAGGACAGACTAAGAGCCAGGCTTTGTGTTTGGTTCCTGGGCAGAGAGCATAGCAAGATGGACAGGGGAGGGGCAAGACCCTTGATCAAGTATGCAGTTAGCTAATATGCTTAGCAAAACGTACTCCACTTCACTGATTAGCAGGGAAAGGCAGACTTAAACCACAATGATATACCACTGCTCAGGCTCTAGAAAGGCTAACATGAAACAGACAGACAGCAACAAAGAAAGAAACAACCAGCAACAAAGCTGCAGAGCCGCTGGAATTCTTGCATTGCCGCTGGGGTGGAAATGGTATGACCACTTCCCTAGATGTTTGACAATATCTAGCAAAGCTGCCAGGGACACACCCTACAGAAACCTATACACCTGTTCACCAGGAGATAAATACAAGGTTACTCATAGGCACTCTATCAGAAGAATCTCACACTGGAAAAACCCTAAATAAGCATTAACAGTAGACTAGATATACAAATTGTAACACTTTCCTCCAAAGGAATACTATACAGCAATGAGAATGAACAAACTGTCTTGCAAAATGTGACTGGAATTCACACATCTCTTCCACCTCACCTCCGAGTAAACTCCCGGGTCTAAGACCCAACACCCTACCCTAAGGATATCAGAGCCTCAGAGCTAAGATCCCACACTGCACTCCACCCCCTTGGGCGGGCTCCTGATTCAGACTGAGCTTGGTCCCCCCACCAGCAGGGGCTCTCAGAATATTGTGCTGCCCAGGGATGTGTTGCCTAGGGCATCTCCCAGGATTGCTATGATGATAAGTTAGGGCCAGTGAGAAAGTGAAAGCGGTCCAATGTTTACTGAATTAACTATAAGGGAAATCTGTCTGAAACTCATGGAGAAGGCCAGAATTGGGGTGTGGGGGGTGAGGGAAAAGTCTGCAGGGGCAGCAGGCAAGAGACATGGGACCAGAGAGGAAGGAATCCTGGCCCGGAGGCACCTGCTGTCTCAGCCTCTGTGGTCTTTCTTCCCCCGGACCCTGGCGAGAACCCCTTCCTGGCCCTGTAGCTGGTTCTCAGGGCAGCAGACACAGTTCTCCTGCTGAGATTCCAGGCTGTTGGGAAACTCCTGCCACTATTCTCTTCAAAGCTCTTTGAAACTCTGAAGTGCTCTGGAGTGAAGCACTCTCAGAACTACTGTCACCAGGCTCACAAACTCCTGGGTTGAAAAATGGTGCACAGGAGTGACCGGAATGCAGCGGATGGGCGAGCCTGTTTGCAAAGCTACGTGCCTGTGATGGGTTTCCCCTCCCCACCCTCCACCTTGACGTGGAATCACCAACTCTGTGCTGAGCTAGTGGAATCGCCTTGACTCTGAGGGAATATGAATATTTTTTATGCTTAGCCATTCCAACCATAAAGATTTTTATCCTATTACCGCTAAGTGACGAGTTCAAGAAGAGAAATGATGATCATCTTCGACAGCCATTCCAACCGAGTAAATACCAGGAGGGTGAAATGCAATCCTAGATGGGGCCACAGCCCCTTCATTTCCCAGGATGGAAAAGAGCAAAGGAAAAACGTCTTCCCAGTGAGATGTATCGAAGTGTGGAATTTTCCCTCCAGGCAAGCGATGGGCATCCCACTGTTCAAACCATTTAGCACCACACTGGACAGAGCCCAGGAGGATATGCCGAGCGGAATACTCAGACCCAGCCTGGCCAGGGGGAGGTGAACTAACGAGGCTTCCCAGCTCTCACCAACACCACCCCCCACCAGCCCATAGCTTCTGGGTGCATCCACCCTGCCACCTGCTCCCCTGCAATCAAAGCAACCCCATAATAAGCACTGCCAGGCAACAGCAAAAATATACATGTGCTTTATCAAAATATTTCCCCCTTCTCAAGGGGTGTACCTCCACTTAATGGCTTCCTGTCTGCCAGATGTTTTATGTGCTACTTGGATGATGGCAAATCCAGCTGTTGTCACTAGAATGTGCTGACAGGTGGGGGGCGGCAGGCCTGGGAAATGGGGACTATTTGCTGGACCAGTCAATGCTTTATAAATAGCGGAACTCCCCTGGGAAATCTTCTCAGACTCACCCCAGCTAGACACTGTCTTTTCCTCACATTGAAATAGTTATTTATGGCACTCCTCCCCCACCCCACCCCCAACACAGGCAGCCACATCTATTCATCCTTGTGACCACTAGAAATTAAGGCTCTCATCCACATTAACAGAACTATGGGCCTTAGGAGAAAATTCGGATGCTCTGATGAAGCGCCCGTGTAGTCTTCACGTGAGACCAAGGTGGGTGGGAGAGCAGAGTGTATGTATGTATTTATATCTGAAAAAGAGAAGGTCAACCATGGAAGAACGAACCCATCACAATTGTGCGGCACTCGGGGAGTGAGAAAGCTTCAAGGTTACCGAGTTCAAGCACAGATGAGAAGACAAACCTAAGACAGGGGCAGGGATGGGTGGAAGGCCATTGCTGGTCACCTTGCTCAACTCCTCTCACTGGGCTTGAATTGGGGATGGGGAGATGGAGCAGCAGCAAAGACATGACTGAAGACCCAAGACAGTGGCTTTCTGTCTCAAGATTGTGAAAATGTCAAGTGTTATATAAGGAGTGGGGTGGGCAAGAAAAGGTTGATAACCTCATAGAGTGAATGAAAAGATTCACTGGAAACTGTAGTCACTCATTTCTAAACTATCCTCACCGCCTAACCCATGGACCCTAAGACTTCCATAAACCCTGGAATGGGGAGTACAAAACCTACCCCAGTCTTATCTCTTACTCTTCAACTTGATCATTCCAGGCTACAGGTAAACCCCACTGCCTCCCACAAAATACCATGGACTCCATGGGAAAAAAGACCACGAGAAAGATGGTGATTCTGTTCAATTTCACACAGAGGATCAAGCCCCCGGCCCCTCCAAGTCTTCTATCACATGATGCCCCAATATGACTAGTTTGTCAGGGGTTCCATGCCCCCGGTGCACTGCCTTTTCAACCAGCACAGCGGGCTATTGGTGAAACCCTCACAGCCTTCCTCCTTTCTCCCCTCCTCACTCCACCTGTGCATCTGTGGATTCCTAAGCCATGCCCCCCAGTGCCCGCACTCTCAGCAGCACCTGCTCTAATGCTCAGCTAATAGTTCTAGATCTCAGGCACTGTCCTAACACATCCTATAACTCACAATGCAATTACTGTGGTAGGGAAATTGGAAGCAAATTTAATAAGCTCAGCCCCCTCCCACATGCCGTTTCTTCACTCTTCTCTTTTCAGTAATGAGAATTCTTTAAGGGAAAAGGCCTTTTTCCCTTTAACGGAGGCTATTCTCCTGATTCCTTATCTGAAGCCTATGAGGATGGGAGGATATGGAGAAGGGGACTTCCTCTAGCTCCTTTTGTCCTGTTGACTCATAAGGCAGATAGGAAGAAAGCAGTCAGTTTTCTTTCCAGGCTTACTCTCCCTTTCATCTGCTCAGCTAACATTTATTGAATTCCTATCACACATCACAGATTTCTCCCCCTAGAGGGCAACTGGTATCATAACTAGTTGAACCTTAGCTGCAAGGCATGATGGGAAAAGGGAGAGGTTAAACTGTGTCTATGGAGTCGGGTCCCCCAGGGTGGGCCAAGAGCTACAGTAGGAGCTTCTTGGTAAAGGTGATGCCAGTTGCCAACAGAATGGCAGCATATTGACCCTTGTGGTTGAAGAAACTAAGAGGAGGGGGCAGGAAGGAACCAGAGAAGCCAGAAGTCTCCAAAGGAACTGAGACAGAGCCTGTCTCCTGGACAGAGGCAGAGGGCTGCAGCATGTAGGCAGGTAGGCATCTTTATTCCAGGGCCTACTGTCTACTCAAACCCAGGGCCTCCATGCTGGACCCACCCACCAACCATGGACTTTATCTGATCCACAAAAGGAAGCCACAGCGCCAGCTGATGCTCTGTGGTTTGCAAATTTGAACAGGCATCAGAATCACTGGTGGTGCGTGTTGAGACACAGGTCACCAGGCCCCACCCCAGAGCACCTCACTCAGTAGTTCTGGGGGGAAGCTTAGAATCTGCAGTTCTAACTGGTGATGCCGATGCTGGTCCCCTGGTCTGGGAAACCACACTCTGAGAACTATTGTTCTAAGCCTTTGCTATTGGATGTGAGCCCTGGACCATCCATCAGCAGAACCTGGGAGTCTGACAGGAATGCAGACTCTCAGGCCCCACCGCAGACCTGCTGAATCAGTGTGACAAGAACCTCAGATGATTTAAGTTCAAGAAACACTTACCTGCGGTGGCGGTTCTCAATCCTGGCTGCTCGATAGAATCACTGGGGGAGCTCAGAAAAGAGATGCTTCAGCTGATTGGAGTCTGGCATCAGCATTTTTTAAGTTTCCCAAGTAATTCTTAGGAGATGCCTGGATTGAGAACCGCTGGGACTCCCACTCATGACTAACACTCCATATCCAATTTTCTAGCACTGAACTTACCCCTCATGACTGTGGGGAGGGTCGGGAGGAAGTACCTGAAAAGGCGAGTGTCTGGGACCACCCGGTTGCTGGCGATCCGCTCGCTCTCCCGCTGGTTGAAAGCATACAGCTTATAGGGATCGTCGCCGACACGCCACTTCTTGGCATTCAGATACCGCCGCTCATCAAACTGGTCCCATAGGTCATCCCAGTCACCATCCGAAACCTATGGGACATGAAGGGGAAGTCGGTGAGGATGGCTCCAGGCCCTCTCAGCTTCCTCTGTCAGTGCCCAGAGACCAAGCAAGTGCCGGCAAGGTTCAATGCAAAGATGGGAGCAGATGTAGGACATTAATAAAACCATCAGCAGTAATAATAAACAATGATGACTACAATGGCAGCTGCCATTTAATAAGTGCTGTACTCATATACCAGGCACTGGGTTAGGACCTATACACACTTATCTCATGTAATTCTCATAATTTTAGGAAATGGATGTTGCTCATATCCCCACTATGCAGACAAGGAAGCCATCTCAACAGCCCAAGCACCTTGCTCAAGATAACACAATTAGGAAGCAACAGGGCTGGGACTTGGATTCTAGAATACTAACCCCACAGGCCACCTCTCTGGGGTAATTTGAGACACGTGATAGAAAGTGCCGGCACAACGGCTGACACATAGTAGGTATACACAATGACTGCCATTCCCTGCTCTGCCAAAGGAGGGCAGCAATGGAAAGCAAGCGATCCATCTATAACGGGGGTGCTACCTGCTGGACAGACACCTTGTGTGTTTCTTCCTTCCTCCAACCCAGGAATCTATGTTTATTTTTAAGAAGCCTCCAAGGGGGAGCAAGTAACAACCCTCATCATATGAGGAGACAGCACTTTAGAATGTGTAAAGCGATTTCTGCATTCATCATCTCGATTCATTCTCACCAAGGCCCTCTGCAGGGTAGGGAAGACAAAGTTTCAGAAAGGTGACTGGCTTGTCTGAGGTCCCCAGGTGGATGGTGGCAGAGCCCATGCAGAGCTCTGTCTCTTGGACCCTCCAGTGCAGAGGAGGGAAGGGGATTCACACAGGGAGAGGCCGGTTCCTGCCCAGACCCTGGGCTGCCGCCTCTGCCCTGCCCACCCAGCTCTGCACCCACCAGAAATTCCTCACAGCCAGTAGGGCGTGTGGGCTTCAGGGCCTCTGCAATCTGGGTGCTTCCCTTGATAGTCACTGTCCAATGGATGCTAGCACTGCCCCCGCTAGGGGAGAGGCAATCTGTATCAGCAAAGCTCAGACCTTTTAGGTTCATCAAAGCCAAAAGAACACTGCATCTGGAAAAACCTATTGACCAGGCTCTGACCTGGACCATGAGGGCTGGAGTCCCGGGGCTGGCATAGTCACCAAGGATGAGATGTTCATTCATGTGTTCCTGACCCTTGGCCCTGTGCAAGTATCTGAAGCTACCTGGGTACCACCCATCCCATCACTACCAGGATGCCCTTCTGTCCTCCAGGCACCTAACAGGAGAGCCCAGGGCAGGCACCGCAGACAGCAATGCAGGCGCTCAGCCCACACTTGGCAGTTAAGGGGGGCCACTCGTGCCCACGTGCACATTCATCTCAGGCACCCCTCCAGCTTATCAGGTAATTGATCTCTCCCTTTCACACTCTCTCTCTCTGTTATCTTCTTTTGAAACAGCGTTCTCCTGCTAATAGCACAAAATGAAGCATTGGAAACCAGTGATTTTTATCCAATAATTGATTTTATTAATGTCCTGTGATATTGCTGCTACACGGGGACATTGTGGGGGGGTTTGAAACCCCAGCCTGGGCTGTGCCATGCCATAGCCTGACAGCTGTCACCTGTGCTTGGAACATGACCTCAGGGCTACCCTGACATCCCACTCTTGCAGGAAGGGTCATGCAGCTGGCTCATGCCCAATTGAATTTACTGCAAATCTCAAAATAATCTGTGAGCCCCTACAGTGCAGTGTGCCAGGGAGGAGGAGATGCGGAGACGGCAGTCCCCTGCCCTTCAGCGGGTTGCAGTGTTGCATGAAGATGTCTATAACAGAGGAGGGATAGGAATAGGAACAGTCTCCCAGAAGAAACATCAAATGAGTTAGGGCTTGAAGGATGAGCTGGGATTTTGCTTTGCTGAAGGGGAGATGGGAAGGAAAGTGTGTGCAGTGAAAATCCAGATAAGAGACATGACGGCTTAAAGCCATCAGGGAATGGCTAGCTCAGGATTGGGGAAGCCAGGGCTGGGACTGCAAAGAAAGCATGAGTGAAAGAACATTCTGGAACGTAGATGATCCTGTATGAAGCAGGTCGGGGGAAACTGTCTGCCTACATGTGTAGGAGGGAGGGGAGGGAAGAGAGCTCCGCAAGGAGACCAGCTGGGAGGTGACCTTAGCCCTTGAGCCTGGTGGGAAGGGAAGCCTGCTGGGGTCCAGGTGGATGGTTCCACCTACTGGCTGGAGAAGCCAGGGGTAGGGCAGGCCCTGTGGGGAGGCACGGGGGCTGGAGAGATGACACTCAACCTGCAGAGACAGCACTGACCAACCTGGCTTCATCCCCACCCCCACTCTCTATTCACACCAGACCAGGCTCAAGGCCAAGAGAGCACAAGGCTCGGGGTGTTGCTCAGCCTGGCAATCGCCACCCTAGGACAGCTAAGCACCCTTGGCATCCTTGGAGATGGCGTCACAAGAACTGACCTGGCTTCCAGAAATCCTAGAACCAGAGCAGCAGCCAGGCTGGCAAGAGAAACTGTCTGAACAGTTATTCGAGGTGTCCTTGCAGGGGACTGAAGAGACCACTCCCTCAGATGGTCACGAGCGTGGAGCGGGTTCACACTTCCCTGCACTGGATCCACTGTGGGGATCTCCTTGTACTGGGAGCTTGGTATTCCTATAATGAAGTCTGGGTGCATTAAGTAATGGTGAGGCTGTGTTTAAGACAATGCTACCAGTTGAGTAGCAATTTCTGTTTTACAAAGTAGCTTGCAGGTGCATGGCAGAATCCCCCATTTGGATGAGGAGGGGTTGGCCTAGAGAGGTAAGGTGGCTCATCCATGCTTGACAGCTGGTAAGTGAAGGGACCCCTGACAGGGTCTCCCCAGAGCGTCCCAGCACCTTGGACAGAACAAAGGTTGTCCTCTCTGCTGAGGGTGAGTGAGCAGAGAAAGACCCCCTCTGAGGAGTGGGGTGGAGGACAAGCCCAGAGGAAGGACCCCAGCTCCTCTTGCCCTACTTGTCCCCGGAATAGAGTGACCACAGTTCTCCAAGGACTTCTGAAAGGGCAGTGACTTCACAGGCCTGTTTTGGGGGCTGATTTCCAAGTTCTTCAATCCATAAGTCCTACGTCTGGTGTCTAAGGGCTCAGAAAGCTTCCAAACATGTATTATCACTTTAACAAGCCTTCCTAGCCCAAGAAGTAGAATGCTGCTGCTCCAAACAAGGACACAGGAGCCCCAAGAGGGCCCACCCCAGAACTGCACCTACTCCCACATGGCTGCCCCCAAGCTGCCCTCACTCAACTTTCTGACCAAAATTCATTCGGTCTAGAGTGGGCGTGTTTCCAAAGAGGGGTATAAAGCCACAAACAGAAAGAAAGATCATCTTTTAAACAGAAAATTTCTGACTAAGCCAGCCAACCCCCTGGCCAAGACCAGTGCTTAAATAACTTGGCACCAAAATCAAAAGCTCAAAAGCACATCTGTTAAGCTGCTTCCTGTCTTTCCTCCCACCAGGCTTCTGTGAGAAATCTGGAACCCCTTCCCTGGCCTAGTTTCTCTCGCTCTGTTTTCCAGCTGATTATCTGGCTCAGGAATCACGGGGGTAGCCTTCCTTCTGTTAGGTTCTGAGGCTGCCTCTATGCTCCACTAATGGTTTTGTCTCCCTCCTTCTTTCCCCAGCTTGGCACTGCTAGTTTTCTCTTATTGCTCTAATTCTCTTCTTCTTCAAATGACAAAATCTCTAGCCCTTGCTAAGGCTTCCATCCTACTCTGAACTGTGCCTGATCCTCAAGGAACATCTCAGAGTCACCCTGCAACAGCTAACACCTTGAGAGGCATCCACCATGTGTCCTAAACATTTACATTTAATCCTCACTATGACGTGTGCATTGTTTTAGTCCTGTCCAACTCTGCGACCCTATGGACTGTAGCCCGCCAGGCTCCTCTGTCCATGGGATTCTCCAGGCAAGAATACTGAATTGGGTTGCCATGCCCTCCTCCAGGGATATTCCTGACCCAGGGATTGAATCCATGTCTCTTAAGTCTCCTGCATTGACAGGCAGGTAGGTTCTTTACCACTACGCCACCCAGGAAGTCCACAATCCTTACTATAACGAATATCAATAGGACTGCCCCCATCTTGTAACTGGGAAAACTGAGGCACAGAGATATTGAGTAACTTACCCAATGTCACACAGATAGGAAGTGTTAGAGCCAGGATTTGAACCCCAGGGTAGCCTGGCTTCAGTTCCATGTTCTCAATCATTAGGTGACTCTGCCTGGCTTCATCCTCACTGCCATTTTCTTGGGTCTTCAAAGACTGTCTGTGTGTTTCCCACCATTTTTCTAGGTCCAGTTCTTTCTTAGAGATCTTCCTCCAAGCAAAGACATCTGTACACCCCTCTTAACATCCCCCTGCCTGTTCTTCACTCCCCCATCTGGGCAGCTGTTCTCCTCCCAACAGTGGCCTTGATCCTGACAGCCCAGGGCAAGAAAAGGGGGAGGTCTGCAGGCAGACTCCTGCAGAAAGATGGGAATGTGATAGAGTAGCACAGAGAAGGTCATCATTGAAAAAAATGATAGACTCAGAGGGATTGGGTAGAGAGGGAGGTGGGAGGGGGGATCGGGATGGGGAATACATGTAAATCCATGGCTGATTCATGTCAATGTATGACAAAACCCACTACAATATTGTAAAGTAATTAGCCTCAAACTAATAAAAATAAATGAAAAAAAAAAGAAAAAAATGATAGAACTGATCATTTAAAGACAATATAGGGACTTTCCTGGTGGTCCAGTGGTTAAGGGTTCCTGTTCCAGTCAAGGGGTGTGGGTTGATCCCTGGTCCAGAAGCTAAGATCCCATATGCCTCATGGCCAAAAATCCAGAACATAAAACAGAAGCAATAGTGTAACAAACTCAATAAAGGCTTTAAAAACGGTCTACATCAAAAAAAAAAAATCTTAAAAAAAATAAAGATGATATAATTCATCTATCCAACCAATGTGTGAAACTCCAGTGTAACATTCCGCTGGATCCAATGCACATTCCTCCATTTAGGAACACAGAGGCCCCAAGATGCCCACTCCAAGCTTCAAAGGACTATATATAACTTCTAGAAGTTTTCTTCTAATTTTGAACCAGAATTTGTCTCCTTGTAATATCTCCCTTTGGGAGCTGATTTTTATCCCCAGGGATATTTGATGCAAATCTGACCTTCCTTTCTCACGTCCTTGAGATATTTAATGACAACTATTGTGTCCTCCAGGTCTTCCAGCCCCCCATTACATGACTTGTATCTCAAAAAAAATGACCCAGAGGAGTGTGAAAAGATCTACCAAAGGATCAAGAGAACATGACTAAGTGAAGTCAGGTGGGATTCATCAAGGAATTCAAATACCCTGGAAAGCCTTCCATATGTGTGGAACAAGGGGAGAGGCGTTGCTCATGACAGAGTCTAACTTTCATATGAAGATGGAAGCTGCTCTGGGAAAGTGCTGTTACTCTGATAATGCCTGCTACTGGGCACATAAAACTACCCATCCCAGCTCCCCTGTCAGAACCCAAGAGGGAGGGGTCCAACAAATGACGTCTAACCCTTACAAGCCCAATATTCAACAGAAAATTGTACCCCCAGTCTCTCAATGAGGAAACAGGCACGGGGAGGATGAATAAGTTGCCCAAGCTCACACAACTGAGAAGTGTGTCTCAAAGCCCACACACCCAGTTTCTTGGCCAGCCATGCAGTCTGGAGTTCCCGTACCTCCCTGGACCCAGGCTACTTCCAGAACGGCAGCCTCTGCTTCCCAGCACCACCCCGGGGCACTGCCCCTGCCTTCCACCCACCGGAGCTGTCTGCTTCCAGCACTATGGCAGATCGAATGCCAGGACTTCCATGCTAAACTACAGCCACATCTTGCATAATTAAAAACAAATGGGGTTTTTAATGCATTGCTGGGCTTTCTAGAAGGAAAATCTTCACCATGATATAGGGATGAGGCCAGGGATAATATAGGGTGGTGAAGCCAGAGGTGGGATAGATGATAGTAAGTAAAGACAACATGTGAGGCTGCCCCAGGGGTACTGGTCATTGAGAAAGTAAAGCCCACCTCCTAAAAGATGAAGACACTGAACCTGAGTCTTCCATAATTAAGGCTTAGTTGTTCAGTCATGTCTGACTCTGTGATCCCATGGACTGGTAGCCCACCAGGCTACTCTGTCTGTGGAATTTTAGGCAAAAATACTGGGTGGGTTGCCATGTCCTCTTCCAGGGGATTTTCCTGACCCAGGGATGAAACCTGCATCTCCTGTGTCTCCTGCATTGTGGGCAGATTCTCTACCTGCTGAGCCATCAGGGAAGCCCAGTTAAGGACAAGAACAGGGACTAAATGGTCCCAGATCAGCTGTGAGCTGGCTCACAGCAAAGGCAAACATAAACCTTATCTGGAGGAAAGCAGTCCCAGGGCAGGCCCCTAGGATTCCCACAAAGCCACCAAAAGATGAATTCACAATAAAAAAATGATCAGACACACAAGGAAGCAAGTCACTATAAGGGAGAGTCAGTGGAAACTATAAAGAACATATTCTGATCCTCCAAGAAATTCAGACACAGAAATTACAGTTACAGAATGAAGCATACGCAGCTTGAAATATGGAATGAAAAACTAGCAAAGAATAAAAGTTCTTTGAAAAAGAATCAAACAGACTTTCTAGAAACAAAAAATATATATATTAATGATTGAAAGTCAAACAAATGTTTACAATCTTCATAGCATTTTCACAAGAACGTCTCATTTATATTATCCCTACTTAGTCAGCAGGCCAGTTTGCTGATTGGAAAACTGAGGCTCACAATAGCAAAAGAACTTGCTTGAGACCACATAGATAGAGAGCTCACAACTGAGACTCTAACCCAAGACTTCTGATCTCAAAACCGGTGTTCCTTCCCCATCACCAAATGTGTCACTCATTCACGGGGCCACTTTGCTCCCCCTGCTAGGCAGTCACAAGAATACAGGAGAATCTGCCCACCTCTGTACTATTCTATTGTAAACCCATCCAGGGAGTGACCTTATTTTTCCAGAGGGCCAGTCAAGAGAGTATAGCATGATCCCACATCAGACCAACACTGCTAGGTAAGTCCGAGTTAGCAAGGGTGGTCTGTGAGAGGAGTGACCGCCAGTAACAGACTCCCCACAGTGTGCAGGATCAGCTCAAACAAAGAGGGGGGGACAAGCCAGCCCTTCATTCATCCCACCTGGGTTCACGACACAGGGAAGAGCTGCAAAATCCTTTCCCCTCATCTGGGGACAGCACATCAATTATGGATTATTAGATAAGATCTCCATTTTAATATTTCCACCATGTATTATCACCTCTCCCTCTCACTGGAATTCTGTCTGGGGAGTTATTTAACTGATGTGCAGAAATCTAAATTTAATTTATTATGATCTAACTCACTTTAGAAGCCAAATTACCCTGCACTGGAGAAGGATCAAGTCAATATCCCACTTGGCTTTCTATTTATCTTCTGCACGGTTTTCTCTTCTCTTTAGAATTCATTTTATCTCGGGTGCTGGTGATAAATTTAAATTTTCCTCAGAATTAGGCAATTGCTCCTTCAATGTTGTAGTTTAATGGTTAGTATTAATTATATGAAAGTCACTCTTAGAGAATTTGGTAGATGGAATGAACATATAATAGAGGAGGAAAGGGCAATTTCTCAGACCAAATGAGGTAGCAGATCATTCAGTAGGGTGAGTTTACTTTTCTATTATACCTCCTCCTGTCTCTTCTCCCCACTTTCTTTCTTACCCCCACTCCCTCAAGAGCCAGGTGCCAAGGAATGGGGTCTTCTGTGGCTTCTCTGAGCTGCTGGGAGGTCCGATGGCCTGGCCCCACATCAAGACCTCTCTCTATTGCTGGATTCAGTCTTGTTTGGTCTCTGACCAGAGCCACCATTGCCTAGATCTCTCCTCCCCACCACTGCCCCAAAATACACACTCACCACATCACAGCTTTGGGAGGTGCTATGAGCCTTCTGGAAGACAAGTTCTGATAATTATTATAATTGCCTGAAAACTCCAACTGTGAAATATAATGTGATTAACAGAATGGACAGAAGCCCAACTTTTGTTTCTGGAATAGGAAAAAAAAGAATCTCATGCAATTTGAGCCTTATATGGAGATTAATTTTCTTGCTAATTAGCATGAGAGGGAGGTGCCAGGGAAGTATAAACCAGCATGACTGGGCAAGAAGGTCTGGTCCCCCTGCACGTGCCAGGGTGGGTGAGCTCTAATGCTACATGTCTGCTTCCTACCCCACACTTTATACAACTACCACCAAAGACCAAACCCAGAGCTCCTTTATGGACATGGGCATCTCAGGTCACTTGTTGTTTGCTTGAAGAACACCTCCCAGTTGCTGGTCAGCAGGAAGACAGAGAGAGAGTCGGTCTTAACCACAGCACTGATTCCTGAGTCTTCTTTGAGTTCAAAGGTGGAACAGTAAACAGACATAGGAACACAAGAAGCCTCAGTCCCTTCCAGCTCTGGAACCCAGGGAGCAAGAGATCAAGTGCAGAGGGAGCCAAGTAACCACCCGGTGCTCGGGAGGAAGAGGATTTCGTGGACTGCGTGGAGGTGCAAAGCGGGTGGTTGTGCCCCATCACCAGGAAGCTGGCAATGGGGGACAGCAGGCACGAAGAGATGGAACCAGTGTTCAGGAGGGACCAAGGAGAGGGCCTACACCTGGGAGAGGGGACCGGAAGTAGGCTCAGGAAGGGAGGCCCCCAGCGGAACAGAACCAGACGCTGAAACTCACTGTCTCTGGGGTGGACAGCTGAGTCGTCTTGGGATCTCAAAAGACTGAGGTCTGACGGGTGACTGACACTGCAGCCACATCCCAGGGCAGGGGTGTGAGGGAAGAGGAGGCCACTTCTCCTGGGGAGGCCCAACAGCGTGGCCATAGCAGGACAGAGATAGAGCCTCACAGCCACTAGAAGCAGGATAAAAACCAAAATGCTAAAAACAAGATGTGGATTTCCCCAGTGACAGAAGAGGTCTCTCTCTTCACCTGTACAGGGCCGGGAAATATCTTGAGGCATCATCAGAAGTCTCATTAGCCTCAAGGAGTAGCTTTGGAAGCAAGCAGTTTTCAAGGGGCCGGACTGAACACAGCATGTGGCAGGGGTCACATGTGAACTTGCCTTCAGGGACACGGGAAACAGAAACGTGAGCAACGACTTTCCAGGAGCCACACAACACCCTCCTAGTGACGCTGCCTTAAATCTCCCCTTTGGGCGAAACAGGGCTTCCCTGGTGGCTCAGACTGTAAAGAATCTATCTGCAATGAGGGAGACCCAAGTTCAATCCCTGAGTCAGGAAGATCCCTGGAGAAGGAAATGGCAACCCACTCCAGTATTCATGCCTGGGAAACCCATGGATGGAGGAGCCATCCTCCATTGTTGGTGATAATACATGCCTGTGGGTTGAGTTTGCAGGCTACCAAATTGTGACCCAGGGACAATCTGGAATAAAAGGAAGGGGGTAAAGAAAGATAAAGGAGGGAAGAATGAATAAAGGGAAAGGTGCTCACTCTACATGTTAGGCTTTTGTGATATCTCACTACTTCAAGGGGCCCCTTGTACATTTCAACCCAATTTCACCCAGACAGAAATGCAGCAGAAAGTTCTGAGGTGTGGGATGGTGGGGGTGGGCAAAGAAAGGGATGCACAGCACCAGAGAAGATCCTGCAATTCCCCTCAATGTTCCCGAAGATGCCATAAGAGAACAGGAGTCAGGTGAGCCAGCCCCGAGCCTGGCTCTGCTAGCACGCCCCTTCAACCTCTTATGGTCGGTTTCTCCCTCCACCCCAGGGGGAAGATAAACCTTTACTCCACACGACTTTACAGGTCTGAGTTAAGTCTCAGAAATAAGACAGGAAAAATTGCTGGGCAAAACATAAGGTGAAAGTAACCCATTATTATTGTCAGCATTGCTGTGGTTACTATTATTCCTTTTGGGGACAGAATGCTAATGAGGAGAAAATTTACAATTTTACAATTTACACTCAGCTAATTTATGTTCAGCTTCTCCCTTCCCTGTGGCAGAAATGGGGTCTCTGACTGCACCTCTTTCCTGTCTGTCTGTGATGAAAGAGACAGGTTGCTGATGTTGCCTGGAGCTTGGGAGGGCTCATCCACCCAAAAGCCCCATCTCAGATATGGGTTTGAACACAGAGCCATGCAAACGACACAGTCAGGAAACTACTTTTAATCAGGTCATCACCAGCTTGGAAGGCTAGACATCTAGCTTTGCGAAGTGTCTGTGCAAACTCCCTTTTTTACGTGGCTGGAGGTGGGACCTAGGGCAGGCATGGAAGCCATGCTGGGCGATTCTGGCTGGAGATCCTGGGATCTCAGAGGTGAGGTCAGAAACCAGAACCTGCTTGAGACGCCGAGCCTCCCATCAGGCCGAGGAGCCCGGGCATCAGCGCTCTCTGCTCGAGTGCTGGCCCCTCTCCCTCTCCGACGCAGCAACCCTGAAGCGTCTCCTCGGTGCCTCCTGGCACTTGGCTTCCAAGAGCTGGAATGGCCAGTCCTACAGTCACCCTCAGAAGGAGGGTATTCACCAGGGTTTGGAGCTTCCCCACATCTCCCTCCGGGTTCTTCTCAGGCCAAGGTGACCTCGGGGGAGCCAAGATGGAAATGGCTGTGGGGAGCCAGGGAAAGGGACTGACTTGAAGAGGTGAACAATTCGCACACCGGACAGAGCCGCTCAGAATGGCAACCACAGCTAACAGTTGGGTAGCATTCACTGTGTCAGGCTCTGTCCTAAAAATGTCACTCACTGAGTGCTCAGAACAAACCTGAAGCAGGTGATACTACCAACCTATTTTAACTGAAGGTGAAACAACCGAGGTTCGAGGAACTAAAGGGACTCAGTCAAGGTGACTGAAACCAGGGCAGGTGGGCTTTGTCGTGTCCTTTACCAGGACCTACAATGGCAGAGGGTCATTCGTGGAATGAGGCTTCAAAACCCAGCTCTGTCTAGAGAAGGATGGAGGAAGGAGAGGGAAGGAGGCACCCGCCAGAAGCCTGTCCTACACTTTCCACCAAGGCTATCCTTCAAACATTTCCCCTAATGAACAGGTCAAAAGGTGCTAAACTGGATTTTCTGGCTAGAAATAGTTTCAGAGTTGCGTCCCTTAAGCCCTGTCACTCATTCCCCAAAGGTGACATTAGCTAGAACCCTCTAGCGCTTGGCGGAGAAGAATTTGTTCCTCTCTCTTCTCTGCCTCCGAGGTGCCGGCTAGATCTCCCCAGATACCGTGTGCAGGCAGGGCCCAGAGCTTAGCGCATTTTCTATCCGCTCTGTAAATAAGGTGACACCCAGATACCCTCCAGCTCTCTCAAAACTAGGTCAGCTGCTGAATATGTAGGTATGGGGTTGGAGTGAATAACTTTGAAAGGACTTTTATCTCCCAGGACTCCATGGGGGCTGCTGGATGACTTTCAATGAAAGAGGCTCTTTTATGTCAAAAGCAGACCCAGATTACCCGACGTCATGGCCACTGAACTAGGTGGGGGCAGGATGCCCGCCTCCGCCAAGGGCAAATTTAGTGCTGCAGGCGACACAGGGAGTTATGATAGCGGTGGGTTGAAAAACTGGGAGAAATCCTAACAAGACTGACCTAAATACTGACCATCTTTACGGCCTGGCAGGAATCTCGTCTATGATGTCTTACATGAACTATAAAGAAGGGGTTTATAAAGCACTTGCTTATATAAATAAGACACACGGGGCATTTCTCTCACCCCAGGAAGCACCAATAATCACTCCCTCAACAACATGCTTGTCACTGACCATTCTTGTCCATTCATTAAAGCACTGTGGCACGATACTTTCTGCAGGTTAATCCTGAACTGAGAGGGACGTCAAGTGCCAGAGTGACATTTAAAACATCTTCTATCTTCAAGTGTCATATTTTAGATTCCACGTATAAGTGATGTCATATGTTATGTCTTTCTCTTTCTGATTTACTTCACTCAGTAGGATAATCTCTAGTTGCATCCGTGTTGCTGCAAGTGGCATGACTGCATTCTTTTTCTATGGCTGATAGTGTTCCATTGTAAATATGTGCCACATCTTCTTTATCAATTCCTCTATCAGTGGACATTTAGTGTTTCCACGAGTTGGCTATTGTAAACAGTGCTGCCACAAACAGGGGGGTGCATGTACCTTTTTGAATTATAGTTGTGACATAAACGAACCTTATCAAGGAAATAGAAACAGACTAACAGACTGGTGGTTGCCAAGGTGGATGGGGTTGGGGGAGGGATGAAGTGGGAGGTTAGGGTTAGCATATATAGGCTTTTATATAGAGAATGGATAAACAAGGTCCTACTGTGTAGCACAGAGAACTATATTCAATATCACATGATAAACAATAAAGGAAAAGAGTATATATATTTTAAAAGAACAGATATATCTATGCATAACTGAATCACTTTGCTGCACAGCAGTAATTAACACAACATTATAAATCAACTATACTTCAATAAAAATAAAACACTTCCTATCCTCTAATTCAAATTTTTAAACCCAGAGTGGTCTGCTCTTTTGCTTCTTCGAAATAAAGCTTACTCTGACTTTAACTACAAATGGGACTCTCTGGGAATCCAGATTTGCAATTCAGATACATCAGGAAGTGATTAATCACTTGGCCAGAGCTGCTTTGGTTTATGTTTTACTGCATAAGAGTACTCACTACAAGATTCCTTTAAGTAATCCATTTCCTTGGTGCATGAAAATTAGACTCCAGTGACAAAAGTCAGTATCTCAACTTCTCCAGAGCACTATTCTGGGAATGAGGTAGAAACCATTAAAGCTCTATTGCCCTGTGCCTCTCCACTCCCTTGCATTTTCAGCTTGGACTCACTCTGGCCCAAGGCCCTGGGCAGAACACTTTCTTCCTACATGCCTTTCGCCAAGTCTCATTCAATCTCTTCCCAAAAGGAAGGAGTCCAAGCCAATGGCACAAATCTGACTCTCATGTCTTTCAACACCGTCCTCTTTCTACAGTTTTCCAGGGACCAGATTCTCTCTACAGTGGCTCAGCAGTAAAGAATCCGCCTGCAATGCAGGAGCCATAGGAGTCACGAGTTCAATCCCTAGAGGATTGATCAGGAAGATCCCCTGGAGGAGAGCACGGCAACCCACTCCAGTGTTCTTGCCTGGAGACTCCCATGGACAAAGCAGCCTGGCGAGCTACAGCCCATGGGGTTGCAAAGAGTCAGACATGGCTGAAGCTTCTTAGCACAGCACACAGATCCTCTCGGCGGGTTCTTCCATCATTGGGATCTTACATGGGTGGGGGGAGGAGGGGACGGGGGGAAGGTAAGGGGGTGGGGCTGGGTGTCGGGATCCTCTTATCTCATTTGCTAAGTGGCTCAGCGCCAGGTTCCCCCTGACCTGCCATCTTTGGACCCATCAAAGAGCCTCTCCAAGCACATTAAACATTAAGGCTTACCAGGCAGCAGACACGACTGTACCTTCTGGTCTGCCTCCGAAAGTGAGGCTGGGGAAAGCGGCAGCTGAGTTGGGGTGGCGGGAGAGCGGGGTATGTAGAGAAAGTAGGTCATTAGTGGTAAAGACTACAATTTTCAAGCGGTTGTTAATGCTTTGTTTATATGGATTTCTCCAAATGTGACATTTTAATGGCATCATAATTGTGTGATTACAGTGCAGTCGACACCGCTCAGGGAGGAAAGGCAACCGGGACTCCGGCGACCTGCTGGGGGAGGCGGCTCCCTGCGCCCGCAGCCAGAGGAACTGTCTCCGTCCTGCTCAGGCCAGGATGCCTGAGGAGCATGGCAAGTGGCTCCTGGAGGGTCCTCTGCTGGACAGGAGCCATCGGTATCTAGGAGACGTGCGCCCAGCCTCACTCTTGGACAAAATCGGTGCCCAGGGATGCAGGAGAGGAGACAAGGGGAGTCATGCCTCACCCTGGGGACCACCCATCTCACTGCCCTTGTCATTCACTTCTTCATTCATTTAGTCATTATTTCTTGGCCTCTTACTGTCTTCTGAGGGAAAAGGCGATAGATATTCAGACATATAAAAACCAATCAAGATAGCGAGAGGGGTAAGGAAAAGAAGACCATGTCAATCGGGTACCCACTGGGTGCTCACCACGGAGCCAGGATTTGGCTCCTTCCTCTTCCTTGAATCCTCAGCTGCATCTGCCCCAACCAAAGGCATACCCTTCTGCTGCTATTACCTCTTGGCTCCCAGGAGCCCTTTCTCTTGGGCTTTTCCTCATCCTCTGCCCTCTTCCCCATCTTCTTTTTGGCCTCTCCTTCTCTCTGGTTTCTAAACATTGGAACTGCCTGTGGTTTAATCCTGCTCCCCCCTCCCACCTCCATTATATGCTCCTCACAGGTGACTTCTTTCATTCCTGTGTCTTGCAAGCCTTCTACAGGTGGATAATTCTCACTACATCTTTCCAGTTCAGATCTCTTCTGAGCTCACATCTAGATTAAACAGATGCCTAGTTGCCATGCCCACTTGGTGTCTCACAAGCGTCTCACCCTGAGTAGGTCCCATATGGAACTCCTGCTCTTCCCATCACAACCGGTGCCTCCTCCAGTCTGTCCCCACTGAGGAAGCAGCACCACCATCTGTAAAGCTGCTCAGCCAGGAATCTGAGTCACCCTTCACACTCCTCTCTCAACATCATCTCTACTCTGATCGCTTGTTCCCCCTCCCCAACACAGAGCTAACGCATTACCGCGTCCTACGGATCCTACCTTCTCCATCCTTCCCCCTCACCATCTCCGTCTCTACAACAATGCTCACCACCACTGACTCCTTTGTGAAATACTGACTGCAATAGGCCCCAACTCTGTATTCTATTTCCAGCCCTGACAATTCATTTTTAGGAGTCACCTTCATAAAATGACACCTGATCCCCTCTCTCCCATTCTGGCTCAAAATCCCTCCAGGGACTCCCACTATACTCAGAAGACCATCTGCAATCTGTACCATGGCCCTCCAAACCTTCCTGATCCGGCCCTGCAATTCTCCAGCCTCACCCACTTCTCCCTTCCCCTCTTTATTATACTCCAGTCACACTGGCCTGTCTTCAGCTTATAAAACAAGTCAAGCTTTCCCCCATCTGAATTCTGGCTCTCCCAGATTCATCTGTTGAAGTCTCCAATACCTCAGAGCATAACTATGTTTGGAGACAAACCTAGACAGCATATTAAAAAGAAGAGACATTACTTTGCTGACAAAGGTCTGTCTAGTCAAAGCATGGTTTTTCCAGTAGTCATGTACATGTACAAATGTGGGAATTGGACCGTAAAGAAGGTTGAGCACTGAAGAATTGATACTTTAAAACTGTGGTGCTAGAGAAGACTTTTGAGAGCCCCTTGCAGATGCTTGCTCCTTGGAAGGAAAGTTATGACCAATCTAGACAGCATATTAAAAAGCAGAGACATTACTTTTCCAACAAAGGTCCGTCTAGTCAAGGCTATGGTTTTTCCAGTAGTCATCTATGGATATGAGATTGGACTATAAAGAAAGCTGAGCACCGAAGAACTGATGCTTTTGAACTGTGGTGTTGGAGAAGACTCTTGAGAGTCCCTTGGACTGCAAGGAGATCCAACCAGTCCATCCTAAAGGAGATCAGTCCTGGGTGTTCATTGGAAGGACTGATGTTGAAGCTGAAACTCCAGTACTTTGGCTACCTGATGCGAAGAGCTGACTCATTTGAAAAGACCCTGATGCTGGGAAAGATTGAGGACAGGAGGAGAAGGGGATGACAGAGGATGAGATGGTTGGATGGCATCACTGACTCAATGGACATGGGTTTGGGTAGACTCCGGCAGTTGGTGATGGACAGGGAGGCCTGGCATGCTGCGGTTCATAGGGTCGCAAAGAGTCAGACACGACTGATCGACTGAACTGAACTGAACTGAACTGAACTGGACAGCAAGGAGATCAAATCAGTCAATCCTAAAGGAAATCAACCCCAAATATTCATTGAAAGGACTGATGCTGAAGCTCCAATATTTTGGCTACCTGATGCAAAGAGTGACTCATTGGAAAAGACCCTTATGCTGGGAAAGATTGAAGGCAAAAGGAGAAGAGGGGAGCAGAAGATGAGACAGTTAGATAGCCTCACCGACAATAGACATGAACCTGAGCAAACTCCAGGAGATGGTGAAGGACAGGGAAGCCTGGCATGCTACAGTCCATGGTGTTGCAAAGGGTCAGACAAGACTGAGGAACTGAACACACACACAGGGCCTTTAGAGGTAATTATGGTTAAATGAGGATATTTGGGTGTGCTCTGCTCCATATGACTGCATTTGGAGATAGGTCCTTCAAAGAGATGATTAGGTTATAAAAGGCCATCAGAGTGGAGCCCTAATCCCATATGACTTGTATCCTTATGAAAGGAGGTAGAGGGATTCCTTGGTGGTCCAATGGTTAAGCATCTGCCTTGCAGTGCAGGGGACACTGGTTCGATCCCTGGTCCGGAAAGATCCCACATGCTGTGGAGCAATTGAGCCTGGAAGCCGCAACTACTGAAGCCTGTGTGCCCTGGAGCCTGTGCTCTGTATCAAGGGGAACCACTGCAATGAGAAGGCTGTGTACCACCACAAAGAGTACCCCGTCCCCCACTGCAACTAGAGAAAGCCCATGTGCAATAATGAAGACCCACCACAGCCAAAAAATTAAATAAAAAATAAATCTTAAAAAAAAAAAAAGAGGTAGAGATGCCAGGTAAATCTGCCCTCCTACAGAGAAAAGACCACAATGAGAAGGCGGCCATCTACAAGCCAAAGAGAGAGGCCTCAGGAAAAGCCAGCATTGTCAACCCCTTGATCTTAGACCTCAGGACTCCAGAAGTTTGAGAAAATAAACTTCTGCAATTTAAGCCTCCCAGTCTTATGCAGTCTGCCTCCCAATTTGTTATGGCAGTTCTTGCAAAAAATACATCACCTCAGACCTCCATACCTGCCATGTTCTCTGCCTGGGATATTCTTCATCTAATCAATTCCTCTTCATGCATCAGCTCTCAAACCAAGTGTTATGTTTTAAAGAGGACTTCTATGAATCTTGAGGTTGAAAAAAAGTCCCTCCTATACTCTCCTAGAACCTTATACATCTCTTTCATAGAACTCGGAAGTCACAGCCTATATTAGGCAAAATTGTCTCATTATAATATATATCTCATGCTTGTCTCTCTGACTTGGCCACACCCTTCTTGACAGCAGGAACTGTTTCTGTTTTGTTCACCACTGTAGGCATAGTGCATGGTACATGGTGCACATGTGTGCTCAGTCCTGTCTGACTCTTTGGGACGCCATGGACTGTAGCCCACCAAGCTCCTCTGTCCATGGAATTTTCCAGGGAAGAAAACTGAAGTGGGTTGCCATTTCTTTTTCCAGGGTGTCAAACCCACAGCTCTTGCATCTCCTGCATTGGCAGGTGGATTCTTTACCACTGCACCACCTGGGAAGCCTGACACATGATAGGTTCTCCAATATTTGTTGAATAATGACTCAATGGATGTTAATTTTCTCATTTAATCCTCTTAAAATCCCCAAGATTTGGATATTACTATTCCCATGTCACACACATGCAGAGTTAGGAAAGAAGTAAATATGCCCAAGGGCAGTCACCAAGGAAGTAGCAGGACCAAGAGCTGAACCAAAATCATTTACCTACGAAGAACTTGCAGTGGTCCTATCTTCCCAGAGACAGGAAGACCAGCAAGGGCTGGGCCCATCAGAGAATGCTGCAGAGAGGGGGAAGCCCTGGTTTGGGCCCAGAGAGAAAGAGCAGGCTGAGACAGGAGTCCAAAGAGAGGGGAGGTGGGGATGGGTAGAATGGATGCCCCAAA
Source organism: Cervus canadensis (assembly GCF_019320065.1). Lineage (NCBI taxonomy): Eukaryota > Metazoa > Chordata > Mammalia > Artiodactyla > Cervidae > Cervus > Cervus canadensis. Next base: position 66,195,832 of record NC_057390.1, on the reverse strand, counting down.
GAGTTGAGTGTGCCCTCTCCGTCCTCCAGTTACTGTCTCTGATTTCGGGCAAACAATTAACCTTTCCCTCTCCACTGGGAGAGCCTTGGCTGCCTAGTCTGTAAAATCATGATTCTGTTTTGTGAACAAATAGACTAAGTAAAGCACTGGGCACTGTGCTATGCACATATGAGCACTCAGTAAATGGAAGCCACAACTTCATTTGTTAGTCAAGTGAAGACAATGAGGTGACCTGTGGAGCAGGAAGTAATTGACCAGAGAGGCATCGAGAACTCCCGGAAGGAGCCAGGAGATCTGGCTTTTAGATCTGCCTTGCCCACTCCCTTGCATCCTTATGTAAACTGCTTCTACTCACTGGGTCTGTGGTGAGTTTTCCTCACCTGTCAAGTGTAGGAGTTAGATAGAGCTGGCATTCCTAACTATTCTGAGGATAGAAAGCCCCCTTTTCAATGTGATGGAAGCCCTTTTCCCGAGAGAAATGCCTTTGCAGACACAGATATAAATGTCTGCTTATAGTATCAAGGACCGAGGGCCACCCTGGAGCCCCAGGAGGCAGCTGGCTCTCAAGACTGGTACAGAGGTGTAAGTACCTCCCTGAAGACATGAGCTCACATGGGCAGACCTGCCTGGCAAAGAAGGAATCAATGATTTTCTCCTCCCCCCACCAACCCTGCTAAGTTACCCTTCAGGGGGCCAAAGCTGGTTCCCCAGCTCTGCCTGCCTCTGCCCATCCATGCTGAGCACAGTAATGAGGCCTGCTGTGCAGAGGGACCCCATAATTGGTCCCTGCTCTGTGCTGTGCTGGGAAAACACAACAACCTTGAGATCTATTATCCAGATGTGTAGCCCCTGGCCCTGGCTGCCATCTGGACAGCTCTAGAAACCACCTCCAGAAGTCCACGAGGGAACAGCAGTGGGAGGAGAAGCTGGGCATTCTTCAGCTGCCCTCAGAAGGTGAGGGTGTCTGCAGTGGGGCAGGGATAAGGAAGGGGAGGGGGTGTCAGCCTGTTTCAGAAACCGCTCTATTGAACGGTGCCCCAGCTCCGAGTACAAAAGATATTCCCCTGGCCTCTTTGCTGCAGTTCATGGGGTCACAAAGAGTCGGACGTGACTTAGCGACTAAACAACAACATGGCCTCTTTGCAGAGCTGACCAACAGATATGCTTTGGAGATGTGGGTTTAATTTTCACACTGCTGCTGCAGTGCCTTTTCTAAAATGTAGCTGGATCCTACTGACAGAATGGGGCTTCCCAGGTGGTGCTAGCGGTAAAGAGCCCGCCTGCCAATGCAGGAACATAAGAGATGCAGGTTCAATCCCTGGGTGGGGAAGACCCCCTGGAGGAGGACATGGCAACCCACCCCAGTATTCTCGCCTGGAGAGTCCCGTGAAGGGAGGAGCCTGGCGGGCTACAGTCCACAGGGTGGCAAAGACTCAAACACGACTGAAGCGACTTAGCACACACGCGTTGAGAGAATAAAAGCCAAGTTCCTCATTGTGGCCTGCAAGTCCTTCAGGCCTCACGTGGCTTAACTCCAGTCCGCAGAAAACCGGTATCCCTACATTAAACTGCCACCATCAGCACTGAAAGTCAGTTGAGAAAATCTGGTCCCTGCCATCTGAAAGTGTCTTGTGATGATAATTACCTGTTTATTGGGCCTTCTTCTCCCACACTGAGTTTGTCTTAGAGGAAGGAGCCAGGGTTTTCTCCTTGCTCCAGCAAGGGTTTTCTCTGACTCCTGGCATCTGGGAGAGAGGCTGGGGGTCGTGATGAAGACCTGAGCCTGAAAACCAGTCTCAGGCCAGTTCTCCATCTCTACCTTTGTCCCCACCAAGTCTCTAAGTCAGAAGAAAAGTAGAACACAGAACCCTAGCCCTCAAACTATGCGTAGTGGAGAAAATGAAGAGGCTCAGACATGCTGAAAAAGGGGTCAAGATTTGAGTTGCCCTAAATCAGGGTCAGTGGGATAAAAGCAAATTGGAAACATACTACATGGCAATGATGCAAATGTAAGTGGGGTGGGGGTGGGCAGAGGAACAAAAACAAATGAAGAAATGGAGCATAGCATGAAAAAAAAAAATGAAAACCCCCATGACACATACATATAAACCAAAAATCCTAATTTAAAAGAAAACATAACCTAAGAAGAGAAAGATATTACCCAAACATGCTTTGTGTTAGAGAACAACTTAAGAACACGAATTTAATGAAACAAGAGCTAGAAGATCAGATGATAAAACAATGAAACAAAATGAAGGATTATAAAATCAACAACCACCAAATGCTTTTGCAAAACCAATTGATAAATGCGGAAATTCCAAGAGGCAGACAAAGCAGAAGATCTAATTGCTAACACCAACTATAGGGTTCCATCCCCATCTGCCACCCAGCAGCAGCGGGTCCTTTGAGTGAGTCAGAGTGCAGAGGAGGAACACTCAAGTTACTGAAGCAACTAGAAGAGAGAAAATAAAACACGCTGAAACAGCAAAGGTGACCCAACATCAGAAAATCAGCGAACCTGAAGCTGGGGGAACACACAAAAAGGTATTCATTCTTGCTCTTTTTTTAAGTCCCTGATAAGAATAAAGAATGGAATGTGTACAACAAAAGAGTACGCCATGTTCCACGAAAAACGTGCGGAACAACTGCCCCAGAGATGCTTCCTGATTTAGGTATTGAACATGGTCGATCGAGACAGAAATCATCAAGCACCCAGGCAGAACTAAGTCATCTTCTCATCTACGAAAGGGAAAGCACTTGCTGACCTCAAACCTCCCCAGAGCAACATTCATCAACAGTGAAGGAATAGACCCAAAGGCTGACTCCAGCTGTGACCTGACAGCATCTTCACCCGTTCAAGCACGGAAGGCAAGAGACTGACATTCCCATCATCAAGGACCTAGGGGATCATAGCACCTCCGAGCCCATTTTGAACAATCTACTAAATCAGGGGGTCCCCAACCCTGGACCAGTAACAGCCTGTGGGCTGTTGGGAGCCGGGCTGCACAGCAGGAGGTGAGCGGCGGGAGAAACCTAAACCATTCTCCCTCACCATACCCCGTGCCCAGGTCCATGGAAAGATTGTCTTCCATCAAAACGGCCCCTGGTGCCCAAAAGGCTGGGGACCGCTGTACTAAATGATAACATCCAGCCAGTGGAGAGATGGTTCAGAATGAAAAGCCCAGGAATGGTGCATAAGAACCAGGAGCACATTGAATCTATTTAACAGTGAAATTAAAAAGAAACAGCTATGGGAATGGTCATATAAAACTGTGAAAATGTTACAGACTCTGACAATCTGAAAATAATAATAATGTGGATAATGGCTTTAGGCTTCTTTCTCTGTAAGCGATCATAAAAGCTGCTAATAAGGAACAAAAATAGATCTACATTTTCTCAAGACCTGGGCTCTGATGCTAGCTCAAACACTCACTATCTGTGCAGTTTGGAGGAAGCTGCTTAACCTACTTGAGCCTCAGTTCCTCCACCTGCCAAATGGGGAGACTCAATCTCACAGAGTTTAAGGATTCAATGAAAATGCATACAAAAAGCAGTGACTTTCACATAATAACTGTTCCCTAAGAGGTGAAGGGGGCCAAACTGAGGTTGAAACTGGGAATGAAGGTGAGCATTCCCCGACCGCACCCCAACCCAGTCCTTGAGAGGCAAGATGAGGAACCACCACTCTTGATCTGGATACTGGTGGGAGACTCTGGGTTTTCTGTCCAGTGCTCTAAGACCAGAGAGAAGCCTTCCCCACAGCCAGACATGGGGCCCCTAGTTTACAACCAGGCAGAGACAGCAGTTCCCTTTCCCAGGACTGAGGAAGAGAAGCCAGGACAGGAAGCCAGACTCCCCCACAGGTGAGGAGCAGGGTAAGAGGTGATGAGGTTCCGGGTTGCCAGTCAGCAGGTACCTTCTCCTGATCTCCGCAGGATCAGCCCCGAGGGAGGGGGCACCCTGGGGGAACAGATAGCGTGGAGGTCAGAAAGCCCAGTTCTAGACCCAGCTGTGGCATTCACTTATTCCTCTCCATACCTCTCTGTGTCTTTCCTCACCCGTGAAGGATGAGGGTGGGAGTTGGTGATCTCGAAGTTCTCTGGTTTACTGTAAGTGTAGTCTGCAGAGTTCTGAGCGGACTGCAAGCCCCACAGGGAGTCTTTGTGGCCACAATTGATTCAACAAGCAAACCAAAGGAAGGAGGGGGAAAGGCCAGGAAACACGGGGACTGAAGTATAAATGAGCAAGGGAAGGGATGAGGAAAGGAAGCAGAAAAGGCTAATAATGTTCCTGTGACAGAACCAACCATGACTAACAGCCAGAAAGGGGTGTCAGCTGGCTGCCTGCAGGGAGGACTGGGAGGCACTACCTTCAACCTGCACGGAGCCCCCTAAATTCCACTCCTGATCAGAGAACTGCTGAAAGAAGTCAACTCCACCTTATTAAAAGAGTCCAGGAAATGGCATAAAAACTGCATCCGTCTATCCTAAAACTAGAGTCAAATCAGGATATTTGACTCAATATATATATACTGAAAGTATATCCCTTTAAGATTTTTATTAATTACAAAAGGGGAAAATGGTTAATTTCACAATGGAGAAAACGGGCAGGTACCACCTTAGCCAAGGGGACAAGGTTAACACCACACTAATAAGGCATATCGACAGCAGGTACCCCCGAAATGATGCGCCAAGAGTGGCCTCTGTAGCATCCTCACCCAAAGCACAGAACCTCATTCCAGTCAGGAGAAAACACCAGACAAACTCAATCGAGACATTCTACAAAATTACTGACTGGTACTCTTCAAAGTTGTCATGGGCAATGAAGACAGAGAAAGAGAGAAGTTGTCACAGGCTGGAGGAGACCAAGGAGACAAACAAAGGCAAAGCGGGATCTGGAATCGGACCCCAGGAGAGACAAAGGACATTAGTGGAAAAACTGGGGAAGCTTTTAAACTGCAGCCTAGTTTATACTAGGTCTGTAGCTCGGTTAACTGTATTATACGAGTTAATTCCCTGGTTTTGATAATTATACTATGGCTATATAAGATGCTAATATTAGGAGAAGCTGAGTGAAGGGTATAGGAGGACTCTTTTACTATTTTGCACTTTTCTATAAATCTAAAATCATTTCAAAATAAAAAGTTGTTTTTTAAAAAGCCTTCATCTGTCCAAATTCATGGGCCACTGAACTCTCTAAAATGAATAGTCCTTCTACCTCGTTACTTAAGTCCACTCTACCAATGCCAGACACTCCTGCCCCTGCTGTGCCCAGGGTGTGTGTGTGTGTGTGTGTGTGTGTGTGTGTGTGTGTGATGCAGGCCTTGGTCTGGCAGCCTGGAAAGCAGTGAAGCATGACCATGATGTACATAGTCCCAAATTCAAAGAATGGAGAGTGTGGGTTCAAAGCCCAGCCTGAACACTTACTTGCTAGGTGACCCCTGAAATACTACCCAATCTCTTTGTGCCCCAGTTTCCTCACTGGTAAAATGAGATTAGAACAGCAGGTCCATAGAGAGGATCCCAGGTGCCTTTAGATGCGTTAGTGTCCCACCCTTTTCCTGGGCTCAGGATGCTCGTCCCTCAGCTGACTCTTGGCTGCTGATAGCCTAATGACTCAAAGCTGTCTCCTTCTCCATATATTCACCCTACTGAGCAGGAGCCCTGCAGGGTCCTTTTCTGGGAGGAACCCAGAAGTCAGTGACCTACTGGCACAGGCCAGTCCTCTTACATGAAAGTGGGACCAACTCTGAAGCAACTCCTAATCCAGAGCTCCCTGTGGGACCAGGTTAAAGTGAGGTTTCCGAGGAGTACATCCCTGCCCTGTCCTGCTTCCCAAAGGGCCCTCCCCTGGGAAGCCCATCTCAAGTACATCACTTTCACAAGGGCCCCTGTCTCAGGCTCTGCTTCCAGGGTCAGACTCTAAGGAGATGAGTAACATATTGGCTAGATAGCAACAGGACCCCAACACTGACTGCAGATGGAAGAAATTGTGTTATTTCTAACATCTGTGTGGTGGACCAGACACAATACAGGTGAAAAGGTGTGTCCCAGAAGGTGGAATCAGGTGGCTGCAGGGGAATTAGGCGGATAAAAAAGTTATTCCTCTTTCAAAAAGGTAACCATAGCCAGGTCTTTTGAGGACTAAAATTTCAGGGTCTAATTTGTTACTGACACCTTGTGACCCAAAGTGCCACCACAGTCCCTCTGCCGGACTGGGGGCAGAAAGGGGTCAGCTAAGAAATGGAGGCCTGGCCCAATCCACAGGCCTACCTAGTGGTCATTTCTCTGATTCTTCAATATAAAACTGGAAAGGACATATGTACAATAGATAGCAGAAATACCACATTGCTTCTCTGACCTATAGTGTAAGAGCCACTGTGATAGAAAAGGACAAGTGGAAGACCCCAAAATCCTGTTTCCCCTGGGGAATAAGCACTACTTACAAAGCTTTAAAAATGACAAGGCAGTGATGCCTATCAATGCTTATTTAAATCACCATCTTACCCTGGCCAAGGCAAAAACCAGATGGATTATGGCAGATGATAATGAACAACCACAGATCTAACCGGATGGTGGGCACAAGAGAAGTAGCTATGCCAGATGTGGCATCTTCACTAGAACAGACTGACACAGCCTTGGGTCACGGCTACTGACCTCGTGATGTTTTTATTCACACCCTTCAGGAAGGACTTCCCTGGGGGCTCAGATGGGAAAGCGTCTGCCTAAAATGCGGGAGACCTGGGTTTGATCCCTGGGTCAGGAAGATCCCTGGAGAAGGAAATGGCAACCCATTCTAGTACTTTTGCCTGGAAAATCCCATGGATTGAGGAGCCTGGTAGGCTACAGTCCATGGGGTCACAAAGAGTCTGGACACAACTGAGCAACTTCACTTTCACTTTTCAAGAAGGAGACCAGTTTATTTTCATATGGAAAGTGCAATAACCATACATTCACAGGCTAGCTCCAGGGCTATGTTAATTCTCTGTCACGATACCATCCAAAGAACCCCAGACTATCTGGACATACCTCAGAACATCACGTTGGTCCTTTACACTGATGGCATCATGTTAATCAAGCTAGATGAGGAGAATCAGCAAGGATCTTGGAAGTCTCGGTGAGACACATGTGCTGCACAGTGTGGGAGATACACCCACGAAGATGCAAGGCCCTGACCAATGGCTAAAGTTCTAGGGGTCCCCCAGGGACTGTCAGGACATCCCCTCCAAAGTGAAAGACACAGGCTCACACTTCACACCGTCCCCGCTGAAACAGAAGCACAGCACTTGCTAGGTGTCTACAGGTTTGCAATCAGCGTATTCCATACTTCGGAATACTGTTCCTACACATTTATCAGGTAACTTCAAAGTTTGCTGGTTTTAAAAGACCCAGAACAAAAACGGGCTCCATAGAAGATCAAAGCTACATGTCAAGCAGTTCTGACACTCAGGGCATATAACCTGGAAGAGCCCATGGTACTAGAGGTATTGGGGTAGAGAAAAACACTGCTTTAGCTTCTGGAAGGAACCAAAAGGGGAGTTGCAACATAGAACCATAGGACTTAGTAACAATGTTACATACATCATTGAAGCATGGAGCTATATGCCAGGAGACAATTCTGGTCTCTAGTAGAAACAGAATATTAAAACACACACACACACACACACACACACACACACACACACATACACACACACACACCCCCCTAACCCTGGGAAAAGCATAGAAAAATCTAACCATGAGACCTGAAGCAACCACAGAACCCAGACTACTCACAGTGAACTGGAGAATGTGGGACCAAGCAAGTGATAAGGTTGAGTAGGCCCAAGAGAAGCCATCACAAAATGGAGCTGGAACAGCCAGAACTAGGCTGAAGCACATCCAGAAAGAAGACTGCACAAACAAGTGGCCCAGACTCCTCCTCCTCGTCATCACTTACAATGACTCCACCCACATTGCTCACTCAGCTCACCAATCTGGCCTCATGGGGAAAGGGTCGGAGTTTCCCACAACAGATAAAAGGAAAAGTTTGAGTTTTGTTCACAGGGTAGTTGGATCCATAGATGGATGCAAACCACAAACAGATTGTGGTTGTATTAGCCACCCCGATGTGGCCTTGGAATGGTGCCAAGGGAAATCCTCCCAGAGGGTAAAGCTTCAGACGAGGCACCCACTCCTGCATCTTGTGTGGAGTGGCCCAAGGAAAGGACATCCATGGACTGATGAGCAGTGGCAAATGGCTGAGCTGGTTGGTTAAGGGCCTGGAAGGAGCAAGATTAAAAGATTGGAGACAAGGAGGTCCGGGGTAGACGCATGTGATGGCCTTATGGACGCTGGCATGTGTGAGGAACTCTCACATGCTCGTGCCTACAAGAACATCCATGGCAGAACAGGCAGTGGCCATGACAACTCCTCAGAAGCCAGCCAGCCTCTGTCCTCAGCCACCCTAGTGCGTTCCCCACTGGCTCAGGAACGAAACAGTAGTCATGAGGGCAAAGATAGAGGGTATGTGTGGGTTTAGCAGCTTGGGCTCTCTCCCACCAAGTCTGAGCCAGTCACAGCCACAGCTGCATGGTCAACCTGCTGACAATGGAGGCCCAACACTGAGCCCAGTGTAGCACCATCCATTGGCTGCTGGAGACCAACCAACCACTGGATGAAAGTTAATTACAGTTGATCCTTAAACAACGTGCGTTTGAACTGCAGAGGTCCATTCATACCTGGGTATTTTTCAATAGTAAATAAAACAGTACTACATGATCTATGGGTGGGTGAGATCTTTGGATGCAGAGGAACTATGGATATGGAAGACCAACCATAAGTTATATTCAGATCATCCCCTGTGTTTTTCAAGGGTGTACACTGCACCCTTCCACAATGGAAAAGGCAGCCAGAGATTCATCCTTTCCAGATGAACACACATTCCAGCTATGTGTTTGAATCTCCTGTCCACAGAGCCTCGACTAGTACCACTGCTGAGGCTCACAGAAAGTCTGACCTACCAGCAGAAGATTCCCCACAATGATATCATCCTATACCAAGGGACTTGCTTTATCTCAAAGGGGAAAAGCAATGTATATAAGACTATAGATCCACTGATCCTAAAACATGCTATGCCATTGAAAAGTCACAAGCCTACGAGAGCATAGCTGAGGCACCAGCATGGTCATGGTGCCCTGAGAAGACAGGACGCCTGTCCTCAGGGTGCCGCCGTGCACCTGTGGCCAGAATACAGCTCTATAGCCAACACTCAGAATTCACGGATGGACCTGGGAACCAAGGAATAGGAGTGGACCCATATGTGCATCACTCCGTACAGGTATGGCTGAGCCCCTGTGTGCCAGTGGATGCTTCTACCCTTCAGTCCCACCTAAGTGAACCAAGCTCCTTACACTTAAAGCTACGGCTGCCACCCCTTCAGGTTTCGTTCCTATTATCAAGAGACCAGCAGGCACAGAAAATAGTTAAACAATCTGACCAGAAGGGTCACTGAGGCAAGGTGAGGGGATGGAGCTGCTACATATCAGGGGAGGGGAGGAATAGGCTTGGCACACAGGGTGACTCCCTGGAGCATCTCCTGGCATCCAGGTGCTCAGCCATAACTGTACAGAGTATAACCACTGACTGATAGGGCCCTAGCAATACAAACACGCCTCTCTCTAGTACATCTTTGCTTAGTTGCTCAGTCGTGTCCAACTCTTTGCGATGCGATGGCTGTAGGCTACCCGGCTCCTCTGTGGAGCCGGGTATGGAATTATCCAGGCCAGAATACTGGATTGGGTAACTGTTCCCTTCTCCAGGGGGTCTTCCCAACCCAGGGATCAAATCCAGGCCTCCCGCTTTGCAGGCAGATTCTTTACTATCTCAGCCACCAGGGAAGCCCATTACATCTTTAATAACATTCGAATTTACTGTAATACATATATACATATATATACACATACATATGTGTATATATATACATACACACACATATATGGGGCTTCCCAGGTGACACTAGGGGTAAAGAACCTGCCTGCCAATGAAGGAGACATAAGAGACAGGTTCCATTCCTAGGTCAGGAAGATCCCCTGGAGGAGGGCACGGCAACCCATTCCAGTATGCTTACCTGGAGAATCTCATGGACAGAGGCAGGCTACAGTCCATGGGATTGCAAAGAGTCGGACATGACTGAAGCCAACTTTGCATGCACACATATACATACATAGATACATACATATATATATATATATATATATGCTGTCCATTTTTATGCCTACCTAAATTTCCTCCTAAAGAAACACAAGATTTTAACTTTTACCTATGGGGATCCAGGTTCTTAGACAAACTGATGCAGCAAAAGTTCTAAAGACTGGAATCATCTGCCTCAGGCACTGAGTCAGATATGGGTGAGAGGACAGTAGAGCCCATAACCCTTTCACAGTGCCCAGTTTTCCCGGGGACCATCCTGCAGGGAAAGGGTGCTGGCTGGCCTCTGCCCCATGGCCTTGCAGTCCACAGAGCCCACCAGGGAAAGACCCAGGAAGCCCAGCAGCCCCTCTCACCTCGGAACACGGCAGCCCTGCTGCACTGGGTGATGAAACAGTTGAGAGAGAGGGCACTTGATGAAATTAAAAGGCAACCAATTTAAAAGAGATTAAGCAGGGAAAAGGGGATTTAATGATCAGCTTTTGCCACTGTGAACTAACTGAACCCGCTGGCACAGAGACTAATGGTTTAATATGTTGTTAAACAAGGGTGAGGCGTGTGTGTGAGTAATAAGGGCGTCTGTACTTATAGTGACAAGGGTGAAATTACCCTCCCGTAGGCCCTGGACCCTGGGGGCAGCTCTCTGTTTGCATCCTGACTCAGGTCAGGACCAACAATTCAACGGCCTCCCAGCTCTGGGAAAAGCAATTTTCCTGAGAAGAAAGGGGCCTGGGGATGTGTGAAAGGGAGAAACTCTTGAAGAGCAGGAGGGCGGGCCAGCGCTTTGGGGCTTCACTCCAGCAGGGCAGCAAGGCCTCCAGGCCGGCCTGGATGATGGAAGGAGGTCACCCATCTCAGACACCCGGCGGCACCAGCTTCGAAGGGCTTGGGAGGAATAATCGCCACGTATCATTCATTTCTGCTGAACAGTCTAGAGGAGTGGACTATTTTCTTTCTTCCTTTTTTTTTTTTTTTTAAAGGTATTGGAGACAAATGATCTCCAATACTCGGCTTCCCTTGTGGTATTGGGAAGGTATTGGGCTTCCCCTATGGCTCAGCTGGTAAAGAATCAGCCTGCAATATGGGAGACCTGGGTTCGATCCCTGCTTTGGGAAGATCTCCTGGAGAAGGGAAAGGCTACCCACTCCAGTATTCTGGCCTGGAGAATTCCATGGACTGTATAGTCTGTGGGGTTGCAAAGAGTTGGACACGACTCAGCGACTTTCACTTTCACTTTTCACTTTCATTGGAGACAAATGATATCTGGAACAGTGAAGACTCTTGGGGAGGGACAGAGTGCGGAGTAAGAAAATGTGCATAGGTTCTTGGGGATGTGAGAGCATGAGGTCAGGGGTGGTGATGATAAAACACACCATTTTACTCAGCGTGTCGCCCTCAGGACTGCATGGCCTTTCACTGTGGCCTGCAGGCTCAAGGTTGTGTGGTAGACCCCCTCAGCCGTCTGCCTGGCCCAGGCCTGGCAGGGCAGATGGATTCTAAGCAACTGGTCATTAAATGGGTGAATGAACAGTGACCCTGGGCCCCACAAATAATCGTGTGACAGAACTGGTGATGGATGAGCTAGGCGTCTGCGGGCACGACACTTAGTGCTTTCTTGGACATCATCTTATATCATCTTCAGAACAATGCCATGAGGTAGGAAAGATTAAGTCACGTCCCCAAGGCCACAAGCTGGTAGAGGGCAGTCAGACATTCTAAATCACCACCCCATGTGCCTCCAGGGTGAGAGGGATGGAAGCCCCAAAGATGGGACCTTCTCAGAAAGGGTGGAGGCGGCCATGCCTCCACTGCGCCCTCCAACTAAAACTCTGCTATTGTTGTTGTTCAGTCCATGAAGTCGTGTCTGACTCTTTGCGACCCCATGGACTGTAGCACTCCAGGCTTCTCTGTCCTCCACGATCTCCCGGACAGTGGAGTTTGCTCAAATTCATGGTCACTGAGTCAGTGATGCTATCTAACCATCTCACCCTCTGCTGTCCCCTTCTCCTTTCACCCTCAATCTTTCCCAGCATCAGGGTCTTTTCCAATGTGTCAGCTGTTCGCATCAGGTGGCCAAAGTATTGGAGCTTCAGCTTCAGCATCAGTCCTTCCAATGAATATTTAGGATTGATTTTCTTTAGGATTGACTAATTGATCTCCTTGTAGTCCAGCGGACTTTCAACAGTCTTCTTCAGCAGCACGGTTCAAAAGCATCAATTCTTCTGCACTCAACTTTCTTTATAGTCCAACTTTCACATCCATACATGACTAGTGGAAAAAACATAGCTTTGACTAGACAGACCTTTGTTGGCAAAGTAATGTCTCTGCTTTTTAATATGCTGTCTAGGTTTGTCATAGCAATCCTTCCAAGGAGCAAGCATCTTTCAATTTCACGGCTGCAGAAACTCTAGGTCAACACGAATCAGTGCAGACTTAATTTAGAATCAGACAGGTTGAGAATTTGTTGACATCAGAGCTTACTTTGAGTGGGTGTTGCTTTAATTTTTGTTTGTAAAGAATTCTTCCTTCTGGAATTGTAGAGCCCAGTGTTTGACACCTGACGTGTCACTTAGGAAGGGTCCAGAGTCACTTGTCCATTCACCCATTTAATGACCACTCATTGAGAATCTGTCTGTGCCCTGCAGGGTCTGGGCTAGGCAACAGGCCACACACACACAAACACACCATCTGAGTCAGGAGACAGTAGGCCGCACAAAAGGTCATGAAGGTTATGACAGGGCTGGCCTGGCAGATGCCAGCGTTTCTCCTCGATATTAACCAGCTTTGTCCCTTCCCAGAGGCCAGCACTTGGTCCCTGTGTGACCTCAAAAGGCCAAGCTTGGAGCCTCCATTAGCCCTTCAGTAAGATGGAAATCATGATACCGGAGCTACCTAAGTCACAGGGTCACTGTGGGAATAAAGTAAAAAAGGTGCATATTAAAGTGCCTTGACAACCTAAGAGCTCTCTACAAGGGTAAGAGAGTATTACTGTGCCAGAATCTAAGCATAGAACTGTACTAGAATACAAGTGAGAGGTCCTCAAACCATCTACCCTACAAACAGCATCCCTGCTGGACAGACCAGTGCCGACTGATCAGGGAGTGGGAAACAAACACGCTAGACAGACATGTTTCATTGCTATAACACGCAAAGCAGTGCGGGATCATTATCCAGGACGTGAACACAGATTCATGCTATAGACATTACATTTTAATTGTGTTTGTTAAAGGGTGATTGAACTAAAGACAACCTACAGTGAAAGCTGGTTTTTGTAAAAACAGTTTCATTAAAAAAATGGCTGCAGTTGTTAGTACCTTCATGTGGGCCAGTGACACCCAGAAAACAGAGAGGCTTAGAGAGAAACAGGGGACCTCCTACATCCCTTGCCCTCCCCACCATCAAATATTGTTAGAGATCTGCCCCCCGGGCAGCATATAGAATTCCCACCTTTGTCTGGAGTTCAAGGTGGCCTTGGGGGTCATGCAAAGATGGTCCATTTTACAGACCCCCCAAGGGACCCAGCACCCTGGGGAAGCTACTTAATTCTCTTCTCAACAGTCATGCTGGATCTAGAAATGGTCCTCCCAGACCCACTTCTCCTGCCCCGTGCTGGGGGAATGTTGCTGCTATGAACAACTTACCTTCTGTCTTTTCTTACATCTGCCTCTTGGCTCCCAAGCATCATACAGCCTACATGATGAGGACAAGGGAGCCCCCACCTGCCGACCGAGAATTCATCTAGCTCATCCCTCCTCTGGGTGAGCCAGCCTCAGCCGCTCAGAAGAGAACATGGTGTGGGACAGAGACAGGATTTTCCAGTAGCCTGCATGATTCTGAAAAGCCAATTACATGCTTATTACTCCTCTCCAGGAACGAAACCCTCGTCCCACGTGGCCGGCCCCCTTCCCCAGCACACGCTCGCTTATCTCAGCCATGCGGTCCCTCCTGCCAGCCACTGCTGTCAGAAATGTAGAGCTGGGCTCTTAATCACCTGCCAATGGGCCTAGAGGGAAGGCAGGAGTGGAAATGCCCACACTGGAGCTAAGAGAGACGCACGCAGGAGCTGGAAAAGCCAGCAGGCGCTGCAGGCAGGGGCCTGTTTGTAGACAAGGAAGGAACCCCGCAAGGGCCTTGTGAAGCTGGGGTCACAGAAGGGCGTGAAGAGAGGAGACATTTTGGAGGAGGTCTGGGGTCCTCTCTCTCAGCCCTTTGGACCAAATCCAGCCGCCACCTCCACTGATAAAGTTTTATGGAAACCCAGTCACACCCACTCATTTATACCCTGTGCTGCCTTCTCACTACAGCAGCAGAGCTGAGGCCATATGGCCTGCAAAGCTTAAAATATCTACTATCTGGGCTTTTATAGGAAACGTTTTCCGACCCCTGGTGTAGTAGAAAGAGCGCTGGCCTGGATCCTGGGAGCCAGGAGACTGGAGGTTAATGTGTGCTCTGTCCTGTTCTGCCTGAGTGCCCTGCATAGGTTTCTTCACTTCTCTATGGATCAGTTTTTCTCATCTATAGAATGGGGATGTAACAAAAAAAAAAGAATGGGGATGTAACATCCACTTTAAAGGGCATTGTCCTAATTCGTAAAAATGGGATAATCTGTGTGCACAGTGAAGCCTGGAAGGCAGACGCATCAATAGAAGAGATGAACCTTTCTTCCCCTGTGGCTCTGAAATATACCTCTGCAGACTATTCTCCATGGGCTAGAATATTTTCAGAGACCCTGACTGTGTTTTGTGAATATGTGCATGGATGGATGAGAGGTGTGGGCCAGAAAGGAGAGGAAGGGAAGGGAGAAAGGAGAGCTGTTCTTTGACATCTACTTGATTTTCTTAGGAGAAATGTGGATGAGCACTCTAAACAAAGCCCTTTTTCTTGTTTAATGTAGACACTGGCACACTCAAAATATAGCCACAGAGCCCCTAAGGGGTCTCCTCGAAGGCAGATGCTGGGATGTGGGGTCCATCATAACACCAGGCTTTGGTCAGCCTCCCCTTGGGCTGAGTCTATGGATCATGACCCCAGTCTCACCCCTGCAGTCCTGCTCTCCCCAAGTTCTGCAATATGACCATTCATCACCACCACCCTACCCTTCTCAAAGTCAGAATACCATCCCACACGGGGCCTCCAATTGCTATGTTAACACTTCTGCTAAACAGTGTTTTCACACAGAGCAAATGTATCGTTCGGAGCCAAGGAGATGCCTCAGGGGTCCCAAGACAGGTGGGCTGCAATGCATCCTCAAGGTACTCACAGCCCCCTAAGGGAGGAAGGGGAGAGCGAGGGTGATCCGATGAGGATCTTGAGGGGTCCTAAGGCCAGAAGAAATCGTGACGTCTCCCATATATAATTCTAAATAAACAACATGCCACAGTAAAGCTAACAAGTATATTTACAAGTGTATTGGAATGGACAGTAGCTTTGTGGCTCTTCCAATACCAAAATGCTGGGTAAGTTGATGGGAGCTGAATTCCCTCCCTCACTCCCCACCCACGGTGGTCCTGCTATGCTGTTGCCCTCAGCATGAACTTAATCTGCTTAGTGAAGTCAGCGCTGATGATAAAAGTGCTCGGAAAGCCCAGGCAGAGAGCACAGACAGCCAAGAGGGACCATTTCCGGGACAGGTCTTGTGGGAATGCTACTTGCCAGCCCTCTTGCCTCCTCAAGGAGTTCCTTCCTGTAATTGCATCCTCTCAGTCTTATCTTACTTCATCACAGTTTCCCTCTCCCCTGGATCAGCTCGCTAGCACACACTCCTAGTAACATATTTGCTATTTTAAAAACACTCCCTTGTCCCCTAGATCGCTCTCCAGCAATAATCCCCTTGTATGAAAAAAGAACCCATACTTACAGTCTCCTTCCCTTTTCTCCTGAGCCCCACATCATCAGGCTCTCAGCTCTACTCTCTACTGAAATGGCCTTTATGGAGGTCAGCTATGATTTATGAGTGACCCATATGGAGGTCATCCTTCCACGGACGTTAAATCCTATAGACAAGTCCTAATTCTCAGCGTGCTACATTCAACAGCATCACTGCACAGCAGCTCCAGCCCTCCCACTGGGGTGCCTTCCTCCTTCACCTCTGCGACCCCACCCTCTCCAGGTCCCCTCCCACCTCTCTGACCACCCCTTCTCAGCCTCCTCCCAGCTAAGCACTGAAGTGCCCCCGGTTCTGTAGCCAGCCATCCTCTCTTCTGCATCCACACACACTCCCCGCATGATCTCATCAAGTCCCAGGATTTCAATATAGAAATGACTCCTGAATTTATATCTTTACCTCCAACCTCTCTCCCTCTTCATTTCCAACTGCTTACCCAGTATCCCCACTCTAAGGTCTAAAATATATCCTGAACATGCGTCCCCCAGCCCAAGACCTGATTTCCTCTCTGAACCTTCTCCTCTAAGCCTTCCCCGGCTCAGTATGAGGTAAATCCATCCTCCTCGATTCTCCAGCCTTCAATGTATGTGTCACTCTTGACTCCTCTCACTGTTGGGAAACTTGAAGTACATCCCAGGTGACCTCTCAGCACCCCCACCACTATCACCAGAGCCCAAGACAAAGTCACCCCTCATCTGAACTCTTAACTGGCCTTCCTGTTTCTCCCCTTGCTCCCTAGAGGTTATTCTCCACGCATAAGTCTTCAGTAGTTATCCTTTGAACATGTAAGTCAAGTCATGACACACTTCTTTGCCAAAGCACCTCCTGGCTGAACAGCTCTCTCAGGAACAAAAACCTTACAATGACCCCACACATTCTCATCTCCTGCTGCTCCTCCTTAGTCACCCCATTCCAATCATACTGGGGTCCTGGTTATTCCTCCATCACCCCTGCCAAGCACTCGCCACAGGGCCTTTGCGTGTGCTATTATTCCCACCTGAAAGTCTTTCCCTGAGATAGCTGCCTGTCTCACCTCCCCCTGCTCACATCTCACCTCACCTTTCCAGAGGACTTCTCTGGGCTACCCTTCCCCTTATTCTGCTCTATTTCTCTTCACATCATTCATTAGCACCATGGAGATTTTTATACATCTATTTGTCTTCTCTCTCCTCTCACTAGAATATAACCCCCATGAGGACAGGAGCTCCATTGGGTATCCTTAATACCCAGTCCAAGGCTTAGCATGTAATCTTACTCAACAAATATTTGCTGAATAAGTGTCAGGTCCCAAAGTATGACTTTTATTTGGAGAAGCAATGGGGAGCCACTGAAAACTTTGGAGGAGAGCAATTCCACACAGCTGGCTCCAGAACAGTCTTCTCGGCAGTGATGGTGAGCTGTTGGAACAGGAGAGAAACTGTTCAGACTGGAAGTCAGAACATCTGACAGGTGTCTCCACTACACCACAGACTCTTCAGCAGGCCAGTCACTTCATCCCCATTTGGGTCAACTTTTTTTTCTGTGATAACAATGAAACTAACATTGATCTGAGTATTTATATTGGGTTAAACACTTCAAGTGGCCCACCTCACTTAATCCTTCTTATAACTCCAAGATGTAGGTGTTACTATTGTACCTACTTCAGAGATGGAAAAACTGAGACAAAAAGATTTATGGTACTGTGAGGAAGTTGACAAGCCTGGATCCCAATGCAGGAGGTCTGATTCCAGAACCAATGAGCTGGATCTCATGATCGGCAAGCCACCCTCCCACCACTAATAGTCTCTAATACGGAGAGGTGAAGAAAGAGAACACGAGAGAGCTACAGAGGCTACCGCAATTGGCCTGATGTGAGAAGCTAAACAGGACCAACTAGAGGATGATAAGTCAGGGCTGGATATGAGACGGGCAGTACCAAACAATAGTCCCACAGTAGTGGGAAAACCATCACAGGCTTGTGGGCCCACTGGATGCGGGTGGAGAGAAGAGGAGGCCAGAGACGAGGTCAGCTCTGAGAGCTCTAACCTGGGTGGGGAGGAGGGTGTGGGAACCTGGGACAGGAGAAGATTTGGCGATGAGCCGAGGAAAGTATTCGTCAGGCTTCTCCAGAGAAACAGATCCAACAGGAGAGAGGGAGAGATGTTAAGCAATTGGCTCCAGCAAGAGTGGATGCTCGAGTCCAAAGCCTGGAAACTCTGGCAGGCTTTCTAGGATAGCATCTCGAGGAGAATTTCTTCTTTTTCAGGAAACCTCACTTGAAGTTTTCAAATGATTGGATGGGGCCCACCCACACTCCAAAGGTCACCGGCTTGACTCCAAGTCTACTGACTTAAATGCTTATCATATGTCTATAACACCTTCACAGCAATATCTAGACCAGTTGCTTCCAAACAACCGGGCCCCATAGCCTTGCCCAGCTGACACCTGGCATTTAACCACGGCAATGGGCTCGTCCTCAGATGTGCCAAGGGTACAGAGCCGGCCGGAGACCCAAGGGCACCTCCAGGAGGTCATTTCTCTCCAGTGAGGGGCTGGGACACTGGCTTCTCTCCAGATTTGCAAAGGTCAGAGTGTCCATCTTGATTCCCCCTCTCCTCTTCTTAGTTTTCCAGGTCCCTGAGGCCTTGTAGAAGCTTCTTCCTTCCCACTATTATGGCTGCTGTTATTATCCTTCTTAATCTTGGCACGAGGATGCCCTGGCTGGCTTCCAAGAAGGAGAATTACTTTCTGTCTCCCTTACACTCTCCTGTTGCTTTTAATTGGATGCAGACTATCTTGTCTTCTTTCTCCAGACAGACGCTGGAGTGTGGACTGTAATGGTGTAAGAGGCCACCCTGCCTTGGCTCAGAGATGAATGAGGCTGAGGATGGGGTGACTCGGGGTTATCCTGGCCGTTCCATGGAGACGTTTGCTTCTAAGATTTCTAATGCCCTTGTGTCTATGGCTTCTCAGAAGGGGGGCTGGGCAAGGATCACAAAGGGTTCTAGTCCTGCCTTGGTCACTAATGTGTCAGATGACGGTGGACCAGCCTTTCCCAATCTCTGGCCTTGAGTTTCCACCTGTGGTACGTGCTAAGTTGCCTCAGTTGTGTCTGACTCTGTGCAACCCCATGGACTGTAGCCCACCAGGCTCCTCTGTCCATGGGATTCTCCAGGCAAGAATACCGGAGTGGGTTACCATGCCCTCCTCCAAGGGATCTTCCCAAACCAGGGATTGAATTCACATCTCTTATGTCTCCTGCATTGGCAGGAGGATTCTTTAATACTAGCACAACCTGTTCCCATGCTGACCTGGCTTATTTCAAGCTGTCTTATGGCTGAACCATTCCACCATGCCACCATGACCAGTAATTTCTATCATGCTCATGTATAGACCGGGAACTGGCCTGAGTCAGGGCTTGTGAACATGTGCAAAAGGACTCAAGGGCACACCTGGGAACCAAATCCAGGACCTTCAACTCCATTCAGAGCCCCTTCTTCTCCAGCCATCCCGAAACTGCCCACCTGCTGAGTGCAACTCCAAGTAAGGAATACACGACACACTGCGGCCAGTTCACCCACACAGCACACACACCTGCAAACACAGCAAAAGCTGACATTTTATGAATGCAACTCTCCCTTTCTGCTTCTACTGCTTTCTCATTCAATCCTCCATGCATTTAAAAAAAAGTACAGTTCAGGGATGTGTGAAAATCCCTGTCAAACAAACTCTCTGGGCCACCTCCCACTGAACGGGACACCCACATGCTCTCACCAAGAGCTAGAGACAAGCTCTGCTCTCAGCATTCTCCTGCGCTGAGGTATCACAGGGCCCAGTCGAGAGAGCAAACCTGAAAACTCGGCAGTCCTAGGCCAGCGCACAGGGAGTCTAGACAAAAGGGGTCCTGGGTGAGATCAGCCGACTGTGGCTACTTCAGAAAGAAACCTGGTACGTGGATAACAGTGGCTTAACACTGTGTCCCCAGCCTTCCTTTCGGGACTGGTATAGAGTATCTATTGCCCATTACCTGTGTGTCTCTTTCTCACCACAACTTCATGTGCCCACACTTTGTGGTTAAAATAGGAACCAAAATGAAATTCACACCCACCATCGCATACCTGTGTTCACTGCACACCTCCATAAATAATAGTCTTTGCCTCTAGAAGGCTTTAGGCAACAAATGCTGCCTGAGGGATGTGACACGCTAAGAGGGTTATGGTATGTGTGTATGCATGTGCACATGTGTGTGTGGGTGTGTGGGTGTACATGGGGGCAGGGTGTTGCATGGTGACACCCTTCTCAGATAGCAGAGGTTTGCTGAGTCCATCACTCAAATGTATGCATTGAGGCATGGAACCCATACGAACGTGCCTATGAGCCAGATCCTCTTCTTCAGTGTTTATTCTCCTCATTCTCACTGTTACCTGTGTAAACTTTTTCTCATCTCCCTCCTGCGCCCCACTGCGGACGTCTGACCTCCTCACCCATGAGACTGCCCAGGGAGACAGGCATGAGTGTGCCTGGCCTCTATGAGGAGGCTTCAAAACCAGCACTTAGCTGCCATGGGCTCCCCCACACTAGAGTCACTTCCTTCTCCAAGATGATGGTCCTCTATCCCCAGGACAGGACGGGCAGAAGCTGCCACTCGGCCCAGGTCTCCGTCCTCCTCTGCATCTCAGCTGGAGCCAGGGCGGGTCTGGCTCGGGGGCCCAACATGACAGAGCCCCTCACTCAGCCCTGCTGGAGGGTGATTTCAACACCCCAGGGCTGCAGGACCGCTGCCTGCAGCCAGGCCCGGTGACTGGACCTGCACTGTCCGTCCTTCTCCCCCGCGTCTCCCACACATAATAGGCTGTGTCAGAAATACTGCTCCTGTATTATAAATATGCAAAGCTTGGGAGGCAGCAGGCGACGGGGATAAAACACTAGGGATTATTTACGAGTCTCTGGCTCGAACGCTGGGGCTTTATTTGCTTAATGAATGGCCGGGGCCAGCCATCAGCCCTGGGATTTATTTGTCACTGGGAGCAGAAGACACTAGGATGTGGAGATGTAAAAATGACAAATTCCCCGACTCTGCCAAGGTGGTATTTCATTGCCACGATGTCTAGCGGGGAAAGGAAGGTGAGGAGCGGGAAAGGACAGCTCACATGCTAAGTAGCAGCGGGTGGAAAGGAGCTTACAGTTGAGGGATCGGCTGTGTTAGAAAAAAAAAAAACCTGAAAGCACTGCTTTTCCGAAGGCAGGCCGGGGGCCAGGATTGAGGGCGTCTGTAGCAGGTCTCACTTGTTCCTATAACCCTCAGCTCCCCTGGGTGCTCCCTTTGTGCCCACGCGTCAAATTGCCCCACCCAAGAAAACTAACATGCGTGAAGGGAAGAGTATTGGCCCAGAAGAGTGCAGGCCCGGCTCTGAGTTTCTCTTCAGCAACTCAAGAGCGGTGTGACCTTGAGCAAGTCACTTTAACTCTCTGGATCTGTTTTCTCATTTGCAAGATGAAGTGTTGGATAAGCTCCGTGACTCTCACACAAAGAACCAAAGTCAGGAACAGCCAGGCTGCCTGTTCACGCATATTCTGCCCCATGCCCCCCACCACATTCACTGTCACAGGTGCCTCTGCCACCTCCATCACCCCCAGTGCCTCCACCACCATCATCCCCAAATGCCTCCTCATGGCCACCAGCATCCAACCACCCGGTCCTCCAGTAGCACCTGCGTCCCCTGGCAGTGAAGCCATTCGGGCAAAGACTGGTCTTTGTCTCCTTGAGTCTCCACTTCATTCATTTGGAAACACAAAGTGAAAGTGAAAGTTGGTCAGTCGTGTCTGACTCTTTGCAACCCCATGGACTGTAGCCCACCAGGCTCCTCTATCCATGGAATTCTTAAGGTAAGAATACTGGAGTGGATAGCAGTTCTCTTCTCCCAGGATCTTCCCAATCCAGGGATCGAACCCAGGTCTCCTGCATTGCAGGCAGATTCTTTACCATCTGAGCCACAAGGCATGCCCAAGAATACTAGAGTGGGCAGGTAGCCTAATCCTTCTCCAGCGGATCTTCCCGACCCAGGAGTCGAACCAGGGTCTCCTGCATTGCAGGCGGACTCTTTACCAGCTAAGCTACCAGGGAACAGAACCTCTGACTTTCAGCTAGTCATGCTCACCCAGCTAACGACTACAGCTAACAACTGTATTTCCCAACCTGTCTTGCAGCTAGATGGAACCACCTAATGAATAGAAGATGAGTGGATATTATGTGTATAATGTACAGATCACAATCTTTATGAAGGAAATGGGCTGTCCCTGCTCCTCTCCTTCCTTCTTCCCCTGCACTGGGACATGGATGGGATGCTGGCAGCCAGTCTCAGCCGTGGGGACAAGGACAACACACTAGGACGTGGAGAAGCAACACAACAGCTGGGCTCTCCATGTGCATTCACACTGTGGATCAGGGCCCACCTTGAACCACCTCTGGACTGTTCAGAGAAAGAGGAAGCAGTGTCTATCTTGATGGAATCACTATCATTTTTGGTCTCTTATTACAGCAGCTCAGCCCATATCCTAATAGATACACTTACTGTCCTTCCCGGAAGAGAGCCGTTCTCTGCTCGGGGCAGCCAGAGTGCACCCACTCTCTGACAAGCACCCTATAAGGGCACATCATACAGACTGTAACATGTGCGTCTTCCAAACAGTGAGCAGCTGGAGCACATGGCTGTGTCCTCTTCATTCTCAAACTGTACCAGCTTGTTGGCACAGCTCTCGAAATCACAATGCATTCAAACATGGTCATATGTAGTAAAAGGAAGTCTTCACATGCCCTGCATG
This sequence comes from Cervus canadensis, assembly GCF_019320065.1. NCBI lineage: Eukaryota > Metazoa > Chordata > Mammalia > Artiodactyla > Cervidae > Cervus > Cervus canadensis. The sequence continues at coordinate 66,172,960 of NC_057390.1, read as the reverse complement.
AGCCTTGAAAAGAGCTGCCACCCTTCAAATCTCATAAGGAAATGGGGCTTCAGGTGCAGGATCTTGGCTATACATCCCGACTTATAATGAGGGGCGGAGGCTCCCTTCCTTTCCCTGCCAGGAGAAGGAGCAGCACGGGGGTGGAACACACCCTGGGTAACGTGTTCTGGCTCCAGTAAGTATCCTCCAGTTGGGACTCGCTGTCCCTAGCATTGCCCAGCTGTGCCCTGCCCCCTCCAGTTCCTGAGAGGAACTCCTTGGAGCTGCCATACTATCTGCTGGGGAACATCCTGCCTTTAGAAGGAGTCTTCTTCATCCTTCAAGAAGGCCATGCTTAAGCCATGATGGACTTGGAGAGGGATGGATGCCCAGGGCCAGACTCATGAATACAAAGAAATCCTTCAGGTCTATGATGTTGAGACCAGCTCCCTAAAGTGGGTGACCAGTCAAGGGCTCAGGCCCAAAGCCCTTCTCAGAAAGTCTTCTGTACCCACAGTCCCTGGGGAACTTGTGGGGCTGGCTGGTAGGGGGTTCACCCACTCGAGATGCCTCCAGCCACTGACATCCCAGAACTTTCATTTCTACCTGAGCCCAGGTTGGGCAAGAGGAAGTCAGGATGTGGGGATCAGGTAGGGAGACCACCGTGCAGGGCTCCAGGATATCTTGAACAGCAACCAAGGGCGAGGCAATTTTCATTTTCAGCCTTCATGAAATAGATGATGCCGGCAGTTCAGGGTAGCTGAGCTTGACTTCTGCTGCTTTTATTTTTCTGGTACCTGCTGAGGTCCAGCATATTAAGAAGTATCCTGAGATGGGAGGCGAGTTTGGGGGAGAATGGAGACATACCCATGTGTGGCTGAGGCCCTTCACTATTCACTTGAAACCATCATAACATTGTTAATCAGCTATACCCCAATACAAAATAGGGCTTCCCTGGTGGCTCAGATGATTAAGAATCTGCCTGCAATGCAGGAGACCTGGGTTTGATCCCTGGGTCAGGAAGATCCCCTGGAGAAGGGTATGGCAACCCATTCCAGTATTCTTGCCTGGAGAATTCCACAGACAGAAGAGCCTGACAGGCTACACAGTCCATGGGGTCCCAAAGAGGTGGACAGGACTGAGAGACGACACTTTCACTTCACTTTCAATACAAAATAAAAAGTTAACCAAAAAAAGCATCCTGATACACAGGAATAAACAATTTCTTCATCCTGGGAGATGACCCAATTTTGCAAAATATTTTAAATCTATTTAACAGATACCAAATAATTTTCACTATCTACTTATTTCATGTCTACTTATCTCTGCACCTCATGTGAAGAGCCAGCTCATTGGAAAAGACTCTGATGCTGGGAAAGACTGAGGGCAGGAGGAGACGAGAATGACAGAGAATGAGACGGTTGGATGGCATCACCGACTGAGTGGACAGGAATTTGAGCAAGCTCCAGCAGATGGTGAAAGACAGGGAAGGCTGGCGTGCTACAGTCCGTGGGGTCGCAAAGAGTCGGACACGACTGAGCGACTGAACTGAACTGAACTTGAATTGTCATCTCCAGTAAGCAAATAAGTAGAATAAATAAGTTAAAAAGTAAATAAGTAGATTGTTGTTGTTCAGTCGCTCAGTCGTGTCCGACTCTTTGCGACCCCATGGACTGCAGCACGCCAGCCTTCCCTGTCCTTCACCATCTGCTGGAGCTTGCTCAAATTCCTGTCCACTGAGTCAGTGATGCCATCCAACCGTCTCATTCTCTGTCCTCCCCTTCCCCTCCTGCCTTTAATCTTTCCCAGCATCAGGGTCTTTTCCAATGAGTCAGTTCTTCGCATCAGGTGGCCAAAGTATTGGAGCTTCAGCTTCAGCATCAGTCCTTCCAATGAATATTCAGAACTGATTTCCTTTAGGATGAACTGGTTGGATCTCCTTGCTGTCCAAGGGACTCTCAAGAGTCTTCTCCAACACCACAGTTCAAAAGCATCAATTCTTTGGCGCTCAGTTTTCTTTATAGTCCAACTCTCACATCCATACATGACTACTGGAAAAACCACAGCTTTGACTAGATGGACCTTTGTTGGCAAATGTCTCTGCTTTTTTTTTTTTCCCAAAAAGCAGAGACAATTCAAGTTCCTCCCATATAGAAACAAATGCTTTTTTTTTTTTTAAAGCATCCTGGGGCTGTGAAATTACAGAAGCAGCCCAGAGGTCCATGGAAGCACACTCACAACTTTGCTTCTGCGATCTTCCGGCCAGGGGAGCTGTTGAGAATGTTCCTCTCTACGTCCCCACCTCCACTCTCGAACTCCTTCCAGCCCAGGAAGCCCCTGCTCAGCACAGGCCAGCAGCACTGCTGAGCCATTAAGGTCAGATCAACCTCCCACTGATCTGCCGTGAAGAGCAGAAGATGAGTCCTGCACTCCAGAGCCAGGAAGCCCTGCCTCGGGCAGCACTTTGCTTCACGCTGGAAAAACAGCTGGGCTCTGCCAGGCTCTGGGAGAGACGGAGCCAGGGAAGGCTGCCTCCCACACCCTAAGGGCAACACTGAATCAGTCAGCTCCCAAAGGGGCCCTGAGCTGGGAGGGACATGGAGTCCCACCCAGCCCAGGTTTAGCTCTATACTGTGATCAGCAAGCAGCTGGCTTAGGAAATGGACTGGCAGCAGGGGAGGGGACAGATGGCAGTCAAGGCATCAAGTCACCAAAACGAGCACTGCTGGCCTGGGGTGAGGGTGGGTGGGTGGGGGGCTGCTTCTCCAGGTGCTCAGGTAGGCACTGAAACTCGGCTTTAGGGTATCTCTAGTTTGTGAGCGTTTCCCCCCTGCTCCTGTGGATGGGGGTCCCCACCTCTATGTGCTGTGTGGCATAGCTCCTACTTGCAAACCTGCATGCACCTGTCCCCGCTGGTGGCTCCCTCGTGACTCTGACACTTCACGCAGTAGAACCACAACAGAGTTTCTATTTCAAAATAAAGAGCAATGACACCTCAGTGCAAGACTCTGAGACTGTCCCAATTCTCTCATCCAAAACCAGTCATTTAAACGAACACTCTCTCCCATGACCTATCTTTCCTTACCCTTGATGCTCCAGCTAAAGTCAGATAAGGCTGCCTTTGCTTCCATCGCCTTCCACAGAAACTCCTGTGTGTAGTTCAGATACCCCATCATCCCCAAACTTGTTACCTTCTCCCTCTCCCAGCTCAGAGCTGAGGCTCTGGGAAACCCTGTCCCCAAGTGAGTTCCCACTTCCTTCCCACCCTGGCCTGCCTCTGCCCCTAAGGAGATCCATCTTCCTGCTGGCAGAGTCCTTGCCCACCCCACCACCACCCCACTTCTCTCTCCACTCCTCTCCCTGAGATAGGCAACAGGCAAGTGAGGCGCAAACGTTGTTTCTGACACCAACTTCTCTCCAGAATTCCTCCCACACTTCCAACCATTAGCTCAGCCACTTGGGTGGTCTCACTATTGAAAACTCACATCAGAAACAGAACGCATGATAACCGAAAACAAACCCTCATACTGGTCAAGAGTTTGAACGTTCACAAGTGGCTGTTACACCTCTTTTATGCCCATTATTCCATTTCAATCACACAAAAAATTCTAAAATGTAGGCCAGGTGAGCACTACTAGTCTCATTTTGTAGATGAGGGACCTGGGGGCTCAGAAGAATAGCCTAAAATCAAATAGCAAGTCCATGATGGAGCCAAGACTGAACTCAGTCTTGCTTGTTTCTTTACTTCTCTAAGCAAAGATCCAGACAGACATCAAATCCTATGAGGTTTTCCTTCTGTACGAATCTGTTTTATAGTAAATCTGTCCTTCCACTGCCATGGCTTGACCCTGGACTTCTGTCCCTTCTGCCGGGATTACTGCAGTAGTCTCTAACTTCACTTTACTGATTTCATTCCTTGGCCTTTAAAATGCACTGAACACCCCAAATAATGAACGCTGACTCCAGATAATCCTTTAGAATACTTATCTCATTTTTGTTACTCTTCCAGGAAAAAAGTTTCAAGGACTTCTCCCAGCCCACACTTTAAAACAGGGTGCTTAGTCCAGCACCAGGACCTTCCACAAAATGGTACCCATCCTTGACAGCCCTGTCTGGAGTGTTCCCCTGAGCCTCCTAAGGCTGGGTACTCCAGTCACTGACTTGAGATCTTTTTCTAGTCTTTTGATTGCTTGTCTAGTCTCTATTTGACTTATTTCTTCTTTAATCCTTATTAATTTCCTTCCATCTCTTTGATCTGCTTTTTTCTAATTTCTTAAGGTGGAAGTGTAGGTTATTGATTTGAGATCTTTCTTCTTTTTAAATATAGGCATTTGCAGCCATCAATTTCCCTCTAAGCACACTGATTTATCAGGATCCCATAGGTTTTGGTATGTTGTGTTTTCATTTTCACGCTTCTCCAAGTATTTTCTACTTTCTCTGTGATTTCTTCTTTAACTCATTGGTTATTTAGAAGTATGTGGCTTAAATTCCCACATATTTGCTCATTTTCCAAATTTCTTTCTGAAATTGCTCTCCAATTTGACTCCACCATGGTTGGGCAAATATTTTGCATGATTTCAATCTTCTTAAATTTATTGAGTTGTTGCATGGCCTGATACATGGTTTACCCTGGAAAATGTCCCACGTGCCCTTGAGAAGAATGTCTATTCTGTTACTGTTGGGTGAAGTGTTCTATAGATATCTGTTAAGTCTAGTTGGTTTCTAGTGCCCAAGTCATTTTTTCCTTGTCAGCCATCTGCTGAGTTTTCAGTTCTGTTAATTCATATATTTTGGGGTTCTGCTGTTAAGTGATTATGCTCATATTTGTTATGTCTCCCTGATCAATTGACCCTTTTATCATTATAAAATGTTCTTGGTCTCCAAAAAAAATTTGAAATCAAATTTTTCTATTTCTATTATGTCTGATATTAGTATAGCTGCATTTGGTTACTGTTTGCCTGTTATAGCTTTAACTCTCCTTTTACTTCTAACTGATTTGTGTCTTTGAATAGAAAATATATCTCTTGCAGACAGGATCGTGATTTTTTAAAAATCCATTTTGCCAATCTCTGCCTTTTGATTAAAGTGTTGAGTCTATTTAAACACAGTGTAATTAGTGATAAGGTAGGATTTATGTCTGCCATTTTGTTATTTTTTCCTATATGGATGTCTCTTTTTCCTTTATTTCTCATTATTGCCTTTTTTTTGTTATATAGATGCTTTCTGGTGTACCATTTTATTACCCAACTGTTTCTTCTTCTTCTTCTTCATTTGGAACTATTTTTTAAAGGGTTCCCTGGAAATTACAATTAACATCTTAATTTATAACAATCTAGTTTGGATTAATACCAATTTATTTTCAATAGTATATAAAAACTTTGCTCCAATATAGCTCCACACTTTCCCTCTACTTCATGCTATTACCGCCCAACAAATCACATCTTTATGCATTATAAGCCTATCAACACAGCTTTATAATTATTGCTTTGTATAGTTGTCTTCCAAATCAGGTAAGGAAATAAAAGAACAACAAATAAAAAATACACTGACACTGTAAAGTAACTTTTCCTACTGCTCTTTATTTCATTGCATGGACTCAAGTTACATCTCGTGTTTTTTTACTTTATCCTGAAAGACTCGCCTTAGTGTTTCTGTACAGCAGGTCTCCTAATGACAAATTCTGTTTTGTTTACCTGAGAATGTCTTAATTTCTCCTTTACTTATGAAGGACAGTTTTTAATGAATATAAAATGCTTGGTTGACAATCCTTCTCTTTCAGCATTTTGAATATTCCAAACCACTGACTTCTGGCCTCCAAGCTTTCTGATGAGAAGTCAGCTGTAAATCTTATTGACATCCCTTGTACATGATACATCTCTCCTGCTGCTTTAAAAATTCTCTGTCTTTGACTTTCTAAGGTTTGTGATGTACCTAAGTGTGGATTTCCTTGACTTACTCTACTTATAATTCATTGAGCTTCTTGGATGTATTGATGAATGTATTTCATAAATTTGAGAAGCTTTTGCATATTATTTCTTCAAATATTCTTCATGTCACTTTCTCTTCTCTTCTTCTGGGACCCCATTACCCATATGCTGGTATGCTTTATGGCATCCCACAAGTCTCTTATATTTTGTCTATCCTTCTTCATTCTTTTTTCATTCTATTCCTCAGACTGGATAATCTCAATTGACTTATTTTTAAGTTCACCGATTCTTTCTTCTGCCAACTCAAATATACTGCTGAATTTCTCCAGTGAACTTTTCATTTTAGTTATTATACTTTTTAGCTCCAGAATGGCTATTTGGTTCTCTTTTATATATATATATATATATATATATATATATGTATAGTGATATATTATTATTATTATATATATATATAATATTCCTTTACTGATGTTCTCTATTTAATGAAACAATGTTCCTATACTTTCATTTAATTCTCCTATGTCTCTTAAATCCATGACAGATCCTCAGACCTATTTCATTAGACCTGTCAAGTATGAGGTGGAAAAAGGTCCACCTTGGAGGAACTCTTTTCTCATTTATCTCCACATTATTTCTGAAACCCTGGAGGGTAACTTAAAAGATGATGCTACAGATATGAAATAGAGGGGAAAAAACAAGCATATGAATTCACAATGATTTCATCAGCACCTGTTCAAAGCCAGGCATCATGAGAGACACTGGTGATTCAATGATGAAGGTCCCAGCTCCGATGCTCAAAGAGATTTCAGCAGGAGAAAAAATTGGCCAAGAGCCATCAATGAAGTGAAATGAAGTGAAGTGTAGTCACTCAGTCGTGTCTGACTCTTTGCGACTCCGTGGACTGTAGCCTACCAGGCTCCTCAATCCACGGAATTCTCCAGGCAAGAATACTGGAGTGAGTTGCCATTTCCTTCTCCAGGGGATCTTCCCAACCCAGGAGTCGAACCTAGGTCTCCCGCATTGCATGCAGACACTTTACCGCCTGAGCCATTAGGGAAGCCCTACTTTAAAAACTGAGCCATCAATAACCAAAGGCAATATCAGGAGCAGAACTTACCTGTGCAGATTGGACATACATTTGGGTTTACTTAGGTCATGATCTTTAGTAGATGTTTATTTCCACCTTTGTTCCACTTAGACTGTGGTGTGGTGATGATATCAACAATACCTGGCCATACTTAGACCTGTGAATGGAGGGTAAAGGTAGCAAAAGAAGGAGCCAACATCGGCGCTCAGTGCTCCCACGTGTAGGGCCCTGGGCACACTTACACTCACAGGTGGTTAACAACAGGCACAAGCGACAGTAACAGGGCCTGCATGGGAGGTCTCAGAAGGCTTAGCTTCAGGTCCCCTCTAAAAAGCTTCACAAGAGAAATTTAGTTTAGAACCAAGTAATAGAAAAATCTTTGCCTCTCTTGAGAAACTGATTGTTTCTCCCTTTCTGATAATAGAGTTATGATTCTTCCAAAGCGTCTGCCTGCAATGCGGAAGACCCGGGTTCGATCCCTGGGTTGGGAAGATCCCCTGGAGAAAGAAATGGCAACCCACTCCAGTACTCTTGCCTGGAAAATTCCATGGACTGAGGAGCCTGGTAGGCTACAGTCCATGGGGTCGCAAAGAGTCGGACACGACTGAGCGACTTCACTTTCACTTTTTTTTCACTTTCACTTTCTGATAACAAAGTTATGAAGCCACATCTCCCTTTTCACTTGAACAACAGAAAGTTTAGAGTCAAATGTGAAGCTTAACTATAGCAATTAGAGCTACTGGCTCTTGAGTTCTTTTCCCGGTCCAAAATTCATTATTTCTGTTTCTATACTGTCACAAAGTTAGAACATGTATGCTGAGCATAAGTCAATTTATTGATATGTATAACAGAAAAACCACTCTGGTATTAATTTTAGGGAGGTAATACTGAAATAGACTAAAAAGAACAAGAGGTATTTTTCCTCTCTCATGTTGAGGAATTTTTGAGAATGTCCCCTGGAGTGATGGAGCCTGATTTCTGGAGAAATCTTGAGTGGTAGAGGCTAGGGTTCTTCTCCTTGTAGTGCTGGGGGAACAAGGGAGATCCCAGAAAGCCCCTGATGCTTCCAGCCTGAGCCCTCCAGCTTTGTTAAAACAGAAGCAGAGGAGCCACTGGCCTGCAGATCATGTGAGCTAGGATGTGACCGGTATCGACCCCAAACAAAAGGGTCCGTCCTCAGCTCCTCAGAACTAGTGAGAACCCTCAGGCTTTTATACAATCCTCAAAGGGCGGATGGGAGCGGGGCCTCTCAAAAGACAGATTGAATTTCCTGCCAGCTCAGCAGGTGGAAGCTTGGCACTGATTAAATTTGATTTAGAGAAATAAAGAAATGTGACATTTCTTGCACCCTACTGTTGTGGCCTGAAATTTGTACCTTCCACGTGGGATATAAATAAATGAATGAATGAATAAACAAACCAGAGGGCAGAGTGCCTGGGATGAATTGCCAATTTGCTGTATTTCTACCATTAGGGCTGTACAACCTTGAAACACAAGGGCTAATGGAAAATTTAGCACTTAGCATAATAAACACCATCTATGGGGACTGTCCCTCATAGCTCAGTTGGTAAAGAATCTGCCTGCAATGCAGGAGACCTGGGTTCAATTCCTGGGTCAGGAAGATCCCCTGGAGAAGGAAATGGCAATGCACTCCAGTATTCTTGCCTGGAGAATCCCATGAACAAAGGAGCCTGGCAGGCTACAGTCCATGAGGTCGCAAGCATTGGACACGACTTAGCAACTGAAGAGAGAGAGAGAGAGAGAGAGATGGGGACTGTAAGCTTCCCTGGTGGCTCAGTGGTAAAGAACCTGCCTGTCAATGCAAGAGATGCAGGTTTGATCCCTAGGTCGGGAAGATCCTCTGGAGAAGGGAATGAATGGCTACCCACTCCAGTATTCTTGCCTGGGAAATCCCATGAACAGGTGACCTGGGGGGCCACAGTCCATGGGGTCACAAAGAACTGGACACAACTTAGTAACTGAGCATGCAAGCAATGGGGATTGCACAGTAAGGATGGACGTAAAAAACCAAAGGCAGTCACAGACTACAAAACTTATAATTTAATGGGGGCAGCACATGTCAACAATAAAACATGAATAAGAAAAAGGAAAAGGGCAGCTGTACAGTCATATAGCACATCTTTATTAAGCACTCACTTCACATAAGACATGAAAGAGAAAGGTGAGGATGAAGACAGCTCCCAGCAGGCAGCAGGCATACAGGTTGGTGAGGAAGATTAGGAGAAGTAGAGTAAGGACATGCTAGGAGGATACTGGCTATGAAAATAATGTGCATAAAGTGTTGTGGAAAGAGAGGTCATTTCTGTCTGAAGAACAGACTTCTTCCCATAGGAAAGGACACTTGGGAGGTCTCTGAAAATGGAAAGGATTTGAGCAGAATAAGGCAGGCCAAGGGGCACTCCAGGCCAGGGGTGATGAAGGTGCATGCAGGCTGGTAAAGGTAGGGGTTTGGATGACACACTCAGGTATTTAGTTGCAAGCTAGAGGCAAGGTGATGGTGAGATTACAGATCTTTGAGCAGAGAAGGGTCATGATAAGAATGATGCTTTTGGCAGTTTGCTCGCATAGCTGAATGGGAAATGATGCATTAGAGAACAAGCTAGAATTGTTACAGGGAGAAGAGTTAAGAAGTCCATGTACCTGAACTATAATAGAGGCAGAGGGTCAAGGAAAGAATGCAGGAGATGCAAGGGAGTTCACGGGTGTGAAGTGACACCCCTTACAGGGGTGTGAGGGACAGACAGAAAGACAAGGACAGACATCGAGATGACTCTGAGATTTCAGGCCTGAGTGAACCAGGGAGTACAGAGGGCCAAGGGTTGAGGAAGAAAATGATGAGCTCAGGTAAGAATGCACAGTCTGAGGTCCCAATGGGCCCTGGAACAAGATGCCTAGCAGGTGCCTCATGTACGGAGACATATCATGTAAGTGTGCAATCAGTATTATACGTCTTCAACCTGATCTTTCAAAACTGATAAATTACTGGAGATCCATAGTCATCCAACAAAAGGATTCTTCACCTTACAAAAGCATTAATAATAGAGCACTTTAAGTATTTCATTCCCCTGGCGAACATAAGACAGGCTTTAATTTTTTTTTTTAAAGGTGACTTACACCTCTCTTTTTAAAAACTCTCCTGTTAAGTAAAACATATCTCTGTACGAATATGGAGTGAACTGGGAGACTTCAGCCAGGTAAAATTAATCAAGGTAGATGTCATAAAGGAGGGGATGAATCTTGAAGAGGGTACTGAACAGGCAGCATTTGAATTGGTGAAGAAAACAAGATTGAGGGTTCAAAACAGGAGGGGGGACTGTCATCTCACCGGGATGGGTGGTCTTCCACATTCTCCCCACTCCTCTTCCTTCCCTGGAAGGGAACCAGTGCAGTGGGTGGGGGAGGGGGACCCAGCTCCACCCACAGCCCTTCCATCACCTAGATGGCAATTCCATCCCTCCATCTGCTAAGGGGAAAACCTTGGGTTCCCCAGTATCCAGTCCCTCACGAGGCCCTCCTGGCCCTCCCTCTGAAACACACCTAGTATCTGACTCTTGCCTCCACCTCTACTGTGGCTACCATGTTGATCCAAGCCATCAGCATCTTGGGCCTGGATCATTCAGTAGAATCCTAAAAGGTCTCGGGCTTCCCTGGTAGGTCAGTGGACAGCTTGCATTCTTGCCCTCCTAATGTCTGTTCTCAATACAACAGTTGGTTCTCTTTACAAAACAAGTCAGATCATGTCATTCAGTTCTTCGAAACTTTGAAGGGTTTCCATGTGTGCTTCATTGCTCAGACGTGTCCAACTCTTTGTGACCTCATGGACTGTAGCCCGCCAGGCTCCTCTGTCCGTGGGGATTCTCCAGGCAAGAATACTGGAGTGGGTTGCCATGACCTCCTCCAGGGGATCTTCCCAGGGGATTGAACCCAGGTCTCCCACATTGCAGGCGGAGTCTTTACCATCTGAGCCACCAGGTAAGCCCCGGGCATCTCTCCATTTCCTTCCAAATCTAAGCCAAACTCCTATTTACAGCTTACAAGACTCCACTTGATATGGCTCTGGTTATCTCATCTCCTACACCTCCTGCTACATTCATCCAGTCCACTCCTCTCTGCCAGCCCCTGGCTTTGACTCCTCCAACCACACTCTTACCTTAGAGCCTTTGCTTTAGTTCTTTTCTCAGCCAGAAACACATTTCTCCAGAGAGCAGTAGACAGAATCCTTCACCTCCTTCAAGTCTCTGCTCAAATCTCACTTTCTCACTCTTACCCCATGAAATGCTGTAACCTATTGCCAGCTTCCACCTCAGTATTTCCAAGCCCCCTTCTTGTTCTCCTGCTTCTTTCTTAAAAAAAAAAACAAAAAACAAAAACACCTCACATTTATTGAATACCTAGTATTGAACAGGCACTGGGAAAAGTGCTTACACATTTTGGGGGGGGTGCTGTGTGGCATATGGGATCATAATTCCTCGATCAGGGCTTGAACCTGCACCCCCTGCATGAGAATCACAGCATCCTAACCACTGAATTGCCAGGGAAATCTGTTTCTTTTTTGCATAGCATCAATTCCTTCTGACATACAATATACTTTCCTTATTAACTATGTTTATTATTTATTGGCTATCTTCCTCTGCTAAAACAGAAGCTCCATTAGCATTCTTTGTCCATTCTGTACCTAGCCCACTGTAGCTGTTCAATAAACAACATAAGAATGAGTCAGTGAACGAAAGCGTAAAGAAGAAAAAACAGTGTAATCCAACAAGAAGGGGAAAAAACACAACTTGACAACTCCAGCCAAAAACATTGTAGTTGAACCCAAAGGTAAAGACCCAGTCTGTATGGGCCACATCCTGGATCTAGGGCTTTGGACAAGGTTTTAAAACTCTCTGGGATCCTCCACCTTACCAGAAGGGATGGACCAGGTGGTTATTTTTTACTGTTTTTCCAAAATTAATGTATTTAACAAATATATACTGAGAACCTCCTCATGCTAGGTCTTGTGCATATGAAGATTAATACAACATCACACCACACTGGTCCCTCCCCACAGTCCAGAGAGATCAACATGTAAACAAAGAATTATGATGCAATACAATATTGACATCTATACAAGGTGCCTTGGAATAACAGGGGCAACAGTGATGAAATCAGTACTGGAGTGGATAGGGGTAAAGGTTGACCAGGGAAAGGGCCAGCCAAGCTACTGGGTGCCTTCCTGCATCTCAGAAATCAGTACCAGGAGGACCCACCTTCTGGGAACACTGTCAAGTTTCCTGACTGCCCACTTCATGTACTGGACCCTATAACAGCATAGCAAAGGACCAACAACTTTTTACAAGGTCCTTTGGTTTAGATGGTAAAGAACCTGCCTGCAATGCAGGAGACTCGGGTTCGATCCCTGGATTGGGGAGATCCCCCGGAGAAGGGCATGGCAACCCACTCCAGTATTCATGTCTGGAGAATCCCATGGACAGAGGAGCCTGGTGGGCTACCGTCCATGAGGCTGCAAACAATCAGACACTACTGAGCGACTAACACTTTTACTTCACTTTAATCATTCAAAAATCAATTTTTTTCAATAATTGTTTCTTCATGTTCCATTAGTGAGACTTTTAAGGACATGCATTGTTGTAAAAAGAAGGCCTTTTGTCCTGACACATCAGAGTTCCCAAAAACATTTGGAAGGACTCAGCAATAGAATAATGCACAGCTCATTTCATCCAGCAGTGGTTTGCAAAGTCAACACACTGCCCTCTTAAAATAAATACATTGCACAGAGCTTGCTTTCCTCTGAAAACTCAAGGTTTGCATTTAAATCAGGTATTATTTTCCTCTTGTGCTGCCCCAATTATTATCATTTACTGACACTACCCCCATCTTCATCAAGACATTGCTTTAAGTATCCTTCTGTGCATAGAATATAAATCAGAGTAAGATAAACAGATGTGTGGTCTGTGTACTCTAGAAAGCTATACTTCAATGTTCCATATTAACAGTGCGCAAACCAGAAAGGAGTCTTCTAGAAATTACATACTAGTGACATTCTCTCCTAGGAACGTTTGGGCACTCAGAAGTATGGGGTGTCAGAGCTACCAAAGGCATTGGGAACCCAAGTCAGTATGCTCACAGGAAGTCACCACCCGGAAAACCTTCAGAAAAGGCCTCAAGGGCTTCCCTGGTGGCTCAGTGGTAAAGAATCCACCTGCCAGTGCAAGAGAGATGGGTACGATCTCTGATCTGGGAAGATTCCACAGGCCAAGGGACAGCTAAGCCCATGCACCGCAACTACTGATCCTGTGCTCTGGAGCCCAGAAGCCACAACTACTGAAGCCTGTGTACCCTGGAGCCCATGCTCCTCGACAAGAGAAGCCACTGGAATGAGAAGCCCGTGTACCACAACTAGAGAGTAACCCCCGATCACTGCAACTAGAGAAAAACCCGTGCAGCAACAAAGACCCAGCACCGCCAAAACTAACAAATAACAAATAAATTAATTTTTAATTAATTAAAAATTTTTCAATTTATTTTAAAAAAAGAAATAAAGGGCTTCAAGATGCCCTTCAAGATGGGAGGAGAGAAGGCAGATGTCAGAGCTACGGTATGTCGGCAAGAGAAGAATGACCAATTTGCTGCAGGAGAGGGTTAGGTACAAGGTGCAGACGAGGATAGACCTACTGAAATATCTGAGCAGCACGCGTGATCTGGCACACTCAGGAAGATGAGAACACTGGCCCAAATCTTAAACTTTGAGGCACTAGCCATGAGGGGACAATTTCTAGGTCCCAGCGTCTGGGGACCACTGAGGTTTAAAAACAACCAAGGTATCACACTGGGCTCAGACCTGCCAATGAGGAAACACTAGTCTCCAAACTCCACACACCTATTATCCAGGTACATTCATGGTCATTTCAACCAAGGATGAAAGTTTTTTCCACTTTTTTTCTTGAACAAAAGATAAGGGTGGATCCAGAAGGAGCTTCCATGATCCCTCTTCCATTTTGATAAGAAGCTTATAACTGGCCATTTCTCCCTAGTCTCTCTGATTAACAGGAAGATCAAAGTAAAATACAAACTTTCCAAAGGAACCACATGAGACCTCTGGGGTCATCCTTGTCTACTCTTAAGTTCTGACTCTTCTTTACCACCATCTCTTATCCTGTATTACCACTGTTACTACTGCATATGGCCCTCCAATCCTTTGTGCAACAAAGCAGGAAAAAATAACAATAACACAACAACAACCATTATACTGGACTTTTACCTAACAAGTTATGGGCACTCATTAGGCTAAGCTTTTCATGGATTGTCTCATTTAATCCACATAGGATTCTAACAACATAGGTGCTGTTATTATCCACATTTTGCACACACACACACACAAATGAGAGTAGCAAAAAATAGAAATAACGTGTCTAAGCACCAGAGGTGAGATGGCTTTCTTGCCCTGGGTTCAGGGTAGTTTTCACGAGGAGAGGTACAGCTCTTTAATCCCATCCCATCACTTCAATGACAAATAGATGGGGAAACAATGGACAGACTTTATTTTCTTGGGCTTCAAAATCACTGCAAACGGTGACTGCAGCCATGAAACTAAAAGACACTTGCTCCTTGGAAGAAAAGCTATGACAAACATATTAAAAAGCATATTAATATTAAAAAGCAGAGATATCACTTTGCCAACAGACGTCCGTCCAATCAAAGCTTTGGTTTTTCCAGTAGTCATGTATGAATGTGAGAGTTGGACCATAAGGAAAGCTGAGCACCGAAGAACTGATGCTTTTGAACTGTGGTGTTGGGAAAGAATCTTGAGAGTCCCTTGGACTGCAATGAGATCAAACCAGTCCATCCTAAAGGAAATCAGTCCTGAAAATTCATTGGAAGGACTGATGCTGAAGCTGAAGCTCCAATACTTCGGCCATCTGATGCAAAGAACTGACTCATTGTAAAAGACCCTGATGCTGAGAAAGATTGAAGGCAGAGGATGAGATGGTTGGATGGCAACACTGACTCAATGGACATGAGTTTGAGCGAGCTCTGGGAGGTGGTGAAGGACAGGGAAGCCTGGCGTGCTGAAGTCCACGGGGTCACAAAGAGTCGGACACAACTGAGCAACTAAACTGAACTGAACTGGACTGAAGCACCAGAGACCAGGTCTGAGTCTAAGCAGGCTGACTCTGGAGCTCATCTCTTAGAGCCTCTATACACACACACACACGTAAACATATGGGGTTTCCCAGATGGTGCTAGTGGAGACACAGGAGATCTGGGTTCGATCCCTGGGTCAGGTAGACCCCCTGGAGTAGGAAATGGCACCCTACTCCAGTATTCTTGCCTGGAAAATTCCATAGGCAGAGGAGCCTGGCAGGCTACAGTCTGCAGCGCTACAAAGAGTTGGACACAACTGAGCAATTGAGCATAGCACAGCACATTTTATATATATAAGCCCAGGCATAAAATACTTTGCAGGGCATTGTTTGCAATACTACTATGTCATAGCTGATGGACGTGGTATGGAAATCTATGGCAGCCACCTGACTTTTGAATAACACTTGACAGTAGAGGTGAACTGCTGGCCTGCAAAGCCAAATTTAGGTCCCATCTATGAGCTCTTCAGAGCCCATAGTATTGACTTTGTCTAATTGAATCCAGTTCTGTTGCCCAGTTCCCTGCAGCTCCTGCCATTCCTCACTGCCCAGCTCACTCATTTAGTCCCATATAGCAAGTTCGTGGGCTTCCTTCAGGAATTTCAAGATATTCTCCCATCTCTCAACTCATGTGGTCTTTGAAATGTTTCTATAGAGGAGGCAAGACAGAAATCAAAACCCCGCTTTTGCCAATGGAGAAACGAAGGCTCAGGGAGGCTGAGCCCTCACCTGGGCATAGATGCTAGGACGTGATGAGGCTGAAAAACAAACTCCATCCAGGCCTCCTGCTTCCTTTTGAGGGGCTAAATCTCCCAGGATAGACTGTCCTCCCCAGTGGGACCCCACAGCGCAGAGGGAGCACAGCACCAGCCACCAGCTGGGCTGGAGCACTCCTCCAGGAGAGCACAGAGCAGAGTCCATCTGGCAGGAGGCTGAGAACGGGCCTCACGTAGCTGAGAAGAGCAGCGAGGAGACTCCCCAGCAGCCCTGCCTCCCTCACCACTGGCAAAAGCCCGTCATCCTCCTTCTGTTGCTCCCTACCTCATCCCTTCACTATGAGACAGGGTGTCTCCGGGGCCCAGGCTCCATTCATAGCTACTCCCTGAGCTCTGAATAGCTTCAGAATCAGGTCTTCCCAAGGACTCTATACTCTGAAGTCTAGTGGGCACTACAGTAACACTTCCTCCCTCTGTATAACTAAAATCAAATTGGAGGAAGGCCCCAGGGTGTTTCCCAGTCTCTTTCCCACATCCCAATCTATGACAGCCTGGGCTACTGACCTTGAAGGGTGTCTTTCTAGGAGGGTGGACTCGAGCAAGCTTTCCCAAATCTGGTGGCAGGCATGTCAGGACCACCCAGGAGATCTTTGTCAAAATGCAGGCCACACCCTGGACACACTAAAACACAAACTTGGCAGGAAGGCCCTGGACTCTGCATGTCAACCTTCTACAGAGGCAACTCCCTCCCTAAGAGGACAAAGCTGGGGGGCAGTCTTCTCAGCAGCCAGGACCAGAAAGAGGACCCACCCAGCTTTGTTTCCAGGCTCATTTTCAGTGCCAATGTCTAACCTATTTGGGGGAGCGCTGGCTCGCAGCCAAGTGCCAGCCTCTTGGGGTTCCAGCTTATGGTCCATAATAGGCGGATTTAGAACATTTTAATCCAAAGCTGCTGAGCATGTGGGATGACTCCAAATGCTGGAAAGCCAGCTCCCAGCTCTCTGGGAGAAATGGCCCAGATGCAAGGACCATGAACCCAGTGGCTGTGGGCCCAGACGGGGTGATGTTCAGAGTCAGGGATAACCTCATCGCCCCCGGAGAGGGCTCCTGGGTGTATGTGCTGCCCATCCCAGGCCGGGGTGGGGGGCACACAGCAGGAAACCTGTGCTCCTCTTTCTTCCTGCTTTCTGTTAGGAACTACAGGCTTGATGCGTTGCTGGCTCGATGGCTTTTGGCTAAGGGGTATAGGAATGCCCAAATGTACCTTGGACCAGCCACTTCTCCCCACGGAGACTCTGATGAGGGAGAACGGAAGAGGGAGGAGAGGGCTTGACTTCATTAGCTGATTAGCTGACAGCCCTCATGGAAGCTGGACTGCAAGGCCCGGACGGGGAGCTCCAGCCTAGAGAGGACCTTACCCCACCTTCATCCAGTTTCCAAACTCACCACTTGCCAGCCTCTGAAGGCTAAAGCAATGAATGGCCAGGTTCTCAGCAGAAAATGTGAAAGAGAGGGAGAGAGAATGCTAGAGATGACCAGGCCTGGGGGCAGCCTCCCCACCCTGACACCTGTCTCACCTGCCTCCCCACATCGCTCCCCCACACTGAGCCCCCAGTGTGAGCTATGGTCTCACCCGCTCTCCCTCGATGTACCAAGAGCTCTGTGCTGACTCCTTCACTTTATGCCATTACTATCACTCTCTGGCAGGCTTCCCTGGTGGCGCAGCAGTAACGAATCCGCCTGCCAAGGCAGCAGATGCAGGTTCGATCCCCGGGTCGGAAAGATCCCCTGGAGAAGGAGATGGCAACCCACTCCAGTATTCCTGCCTAGAAAACTTCATGGACAGAGGAGCCTGGTGGGCTACAATCCATGGGGTTGCAAAAGAGACGGATATGACTTAGCGACTAAACAACAGTATCACTCTCTTGACCTTGGGCCAGGTCAGTTCTCTCCCCCAGACCCCAGACAAGCCCCCCGACCCCGTGATGAGGACTGAACTCCCCCATGACCAGGATTCAGGGCCCTTCTCCTGACCTGCTCATTCCTATCAGGACCCCTTCACTGGACTGATGCCCCCTCCAGCCCACAGACCCCTCTTCCTTCCTTTTCCTCCCTTCCCCTCACCCTGCCCGGCCAGTCTTCCCGCACGAATGAGGAGGGAGCATCCGGGCCATGACAAGTCTCCCCTGCTATCCTTGAACACCCTGCAGGTTCCCGCAATAAGTATTTCATGCAGCTACTTCTCTGCACTGTAACAGTCCCATTCCCTGGATCGCTTGTTTGCTGGACTCGGGGTGCAGCTGTCTGTCTGTCCACTTCTGTGCCATCTGTCGTGGGTCGCCACTTTTTAGGGTGTCAGCTTGCTCTCAGGTATCACATGCAAACATGCACTGGTGAAATGCTCAAAGCAGGAATGACTATCACTAAAGACAACTGAGAAAGAGGACCCAGGATCCCAGTAAATCCCCAAAATCCAGTCGGAGGCTCCTGAGTGCTCCAAGCCAGAGCCGGGCTGCTCAAAGGTCCCCGGGGGACAGTGGGCCAATCCCGCAAAGAGGTGCCGAGGAACAAGCAGGCTGCTCACTCCCTCAGCTATGGAGGGCCCAGAGCTGGGTGTGCACATGGAAGGGTTCAGGAGGACAAATGGGGGTACAGGAGGGGTGGGCGAAGGGGTGCCAGCTAAGTAAGGAAGCAGAAGCCATGGGGCAGAGCAGGGTGGACCAGGAGGCCAGCGCCCTCCTCAGCGGGACAAGCCAGCAGAGGACGAAACTGCAAACCTGAGGATCAGTAAGATCCGTTTCTCCTTCATTCGTGATTCTGCTCAGATCTCCTTCACTGATTCCCTTGTGACTTCACATTAAACTTTACTATAAGGCACAGCTTGTAAACAGCATCAAAACAATTTACTGCAGCCTTTATGTGCCCTGGTTTAAATAATAAATATTTTTATTTCATTGGTCTGTGAAATGAAACTCCTGGGGGGCCAAGTACGGAAAACCGGAGGTGGGAGAGGAGGTAGGGGTGGGGGACAGGAGCAGGAATAAGGCAGTTTGGGGCAACGAGGGACTCCCAGACCTGGCTGGGAGGAGAAGCCCTTTCCACTCTGTCTCTGGGCTGCGTGTTGAGCACCGTCCTTCTCGTTCCAGACAAGAAAGCCAGGTCCGTGGGGAAGGAGCTGTGTTGATGGGACAGCTCATCGGGGTCCCAGTAGGGCTCAGACACAACAGGCTCAGGATGACACCCCCAAGGGTACAGGCTGGAGAGTCAGGCTAGGGGGGAGGAGGCCAAGGGGAGAGCTTTGGAGGAATGAGGTTTGGGGCAGGGGAGACATTCTGGGGACAGAATTGAGCAGGAACCTGGCGAGGTCGCTAGTGAGTCTGAGGCTGCGGGGACCCTGGCTCCTAGGTCCTGCGGCAATCAGAGCCCTGCCCCAAGACACAGCAGAAGCCAGTCACTTCGGGGATGCTCGAGCAGCAGGCCGGCACTAAAGCTTCTTAAAGTAAAAATCATTCAAGCTCCCAGGTCTCTCACTAAACCTGAAGCGTCAGCAACCAGCCAGCTTGTTACTGTCTTTAACGAATGCCTTTCTATTTCCTGCAGAGTAAACAACTTGATTCCATTAGATGTTGTAAAATATTTACCAAGTGGCCAGAGTGGCTTCCTTCCTCCCAGCGTGAACAAGGGAAGAAAGCTCCAGGTTAGGCCTCTGCACAAAGATCAACAGACATGGCCACGAGCTCCGGTCAGTGACCGTTCAAGACACACATCGGCCGGGGGAGCGGGGGTGACCTGGGAAAGGTGTGGTGAAAAGAAGGAAGGCGCCAACAGACCCAAACCTCCTGGAAAGTGGAGGAGCGCTGAGCATAGCGGGCCTGGGACTGGCTCCTGATCAGGAGAACTAGTGACCCCCACACAAAGCCCAGAGTTAATGCACCCATGTTGGTTTCTTCATGCTGACAAAATCCATGTGATGTAAGAGGATAACATTTGTGGGGAACTGGGTGAAGGTACGCAGGAATGCTGTCCTATCTCTGCAACTTTCCTATGAATTGAAAATTATTCTAAACTAAAAGTTTAATTGAAAAAAAAAAAACTGAATGTGCTACCTTCCTGGAGGTGAGGGTTCTCCATTGTGGGTGGTAGGTGCGGTTTGGGAGCAGCCCACATTGACAGGGGCCTTCCCTGTGTTCGACCTCACCCCAGGTCCCAGGGACACCCCTCTGTGAGTCTGGAGATGGTGACACCCCATCACTGGTGCTCCCCAGCTTCATCGTTCCCTCACTGAAATAAAGAGCTCATATTGATCACCTTAAGAGAATGCCTTTCGCTGTACTCAAAAGGGACAGGAAGTGGCAAACATTTCAGAAATAGCTTAGTGGACATCCCGCCCGCCTCTCATTTTCAACTCAAAAATAACAGCCCATCACTCAGCTACCCACAGCCACGTATGCCTGGGCTGACGGAACTCCCCCAGGGAGGAGAACAAACATGCTGGGTGCCAAGGAGATACCCTCACTGGGGCACCGGTTATCGTGGCACAGAGCGGAACCAGCCACTGGGACGGGTTGCTTTCCTTCTCTCAGCGTCAAGGAAACCAGTAACCTCCACGGAGCTGCCGGGAGTCGCAGGTCAGGGTGATGATGTCCCCAGCACAGTCACTCATCTCCCGCGAGCCCGGCCCTCCCCACCCCATGTAGTTGGGTGGATGACATCCTCGAGGTCACATCCTAGGTGTCACTGGAGGACACACTCAAGGACAAAGCGGGACACTGGGCATTTTCACTTCGGACAGTTTTTCAGGAAGGGGAACAAGGAGCAGCAGCCTGGGGCCCGCCGGGACATCCTCCTCCACTCGGCCCGGACACCCTCTTCCTCGGCCTCAGCCCAGCCACTTGGGCTGCCTTCCTCAGGCCGGCGGCTGACCCAGGGGCACATGTGCTCAGCAGCTGGAGGAGAGGCACGGGCTCCAGCAGCCTCGACAGCCTGGCAGCCAATGTGCCAGAAATCGGTGGTTTCTTTGGGAGCGTCTGTCTTTTGCCTTCAAATCAGGGTTGCCAGATTGAGCAAATAAAAATACAGGATGCCCAATTAAATGTGAGTTTCAGATCAACTACAAATATACTTCGTGTGATATCTGGGGTACACTTACAATGAAAAAATTATTTGTTGTTTCTCTGAAATTCAAATATAACTGGGCATCCTATATCTTATCTGACAGCCCTACTTCCAGCATAGGAGAGCCAGGGCCAGTGGCAGGGTGGGGAGGGGGGTGATAGCGTCAGGCCCTGCTGGTCCCCAGCCTCCATGCCTCTCATCCCATTTCCTCACAGCTGAGCCCACCCCTCAGCTGAGACAGAAAGGGTTTAAGCAGCTCCAGACACAGCAAAGCATAGCCCCAGTGCTCCCAACAGACCCTCCTTTGGCCCCAGGCCTTAGTCTTGTGATCTGCTTCTTAAGCCTCTGCTGAGGTCCTGTTCGGCCCCTCTTTGAGGTCTGGTGAAGTGAAAGTCACTCAGTCATGTCCAACTCTTTGCAACCGCATAGACTATACAGTCCATGGAATTCTCCAGGCCAGAACACTGGAGTGGGTAGCCTTTCCCTTCTCCAGGGGATCTTTCCAACCCAGGGATCGAACCCAGGTCTCCTGCATTGCAGGCGGATTCTTTACCAGCTAAGCCACAAGGGAAGCCCAAGAATACTGGAGCGAGTAGCCTACCCTTCTTGAGCAGATCTTCCTACCCAGGAGTCAAACCAGGGTCTCCTGCATTGCAGGTGGATTCTTTACCAACTGAGCTATCATAGGGACCTGCCTAAAATACAGGCCCTTTGCCTGACCTTGGGTCGCGGGCCTAAAGCTGGCATACTGTGTGGAAGGCCACTTCTCTTGGGTACCCCATCCTCCCTGACTGAAGACAGCTATAGCCCCCAAAGCCTATGCTGCCTGCAGGTGTACACCCACCCACTCTACCTGCAGCGGGGTGAGCTCCCCACGCAAGGTGCGGGGAACTCTTCTCAGCCTGTTTTCCCCACCTGCCCTGTCCTACCCCCGGCCCATCTCCAGCTTTGATGGCCGCAGATCAGATCTTAACCAGGTGTGGTGCCGAGCAGGACTGCCTTTGACAATAAGACCCACAAAAATGCCCCAGGAATCACGAAACCCAGACATCTTATCACATCCCCTGAGGCCCCTGCTACACTTACAGCCTGAAGCCCAGGACTGTCCTCTGCTCCCATTCCCAGCCTTCCCTACAGACACAGCTGCTTCCAGCCAGCCCAAAAGTCTGATCAGATTGGCTTCTTAGTTATTCTGGCACCCATGCTTTCTTAGCAAGGGGCATTAATATTTCACTAAAGACCTTTCATTCGCCTGCAGTCTTCAGACCACACTCTTCAAGGGACTAGCAAATCAGTCCCTTGAAGAAGGCTGGGAAGACCCTTCCTGACTCCACTTATTAGTTCCCACCCATCTTTGAGCCTCTGTCACTACTTGGCAAGAATGTCCCACCACAAAGCCTAAGCAGAGTGAAAATCAACACTGTGCCTGCCTGCCTCCCTCCCTCCCTCCCTCCATCCTTCCTCCCTTCCTTCCCCCACCTGCTGAATTTACTGCAGGCCTCCCCTGAGTTAGGCACAGCATCAGGCTCTGTGGCTACAGGGAAGAGCAAGTCAGGGTCCCTGTCTTCAAAGGGGTCACACATTATTTAGGGAGGGAGACAAGGAGACAGACATTTCACAGAAATGTGACAAATGCTTTGAGCCCCTGGGGTGAGCTGTCTACTTTACGGCTGTTCGGATTTTTTGGGAAAAAATGCTTGGCAATAAGACTGAAGTCACATTTACACATGTGTAGACTTATACTAGGCCACTCTGTCAATGTGGCCAAAGGTAACCTTGGCGTGGCTGGCTCCTTCTTGTCCTTCTTGTCTCACCTTAAATGTCTCCTCCCTCAGAGACCACCCCCAACTGCCTGATCTAAAGTGGCCCCATCACTCTCTCTCCCAGCCTCCTGTCATGCCATTATGATGGCATTTCTCATGGCCTGGCCTCTCCTTCTCTGTTCAGCGGTCCTCCTGCATTCTTGCCTGTCTCCTTTGAAGCTATATCCTCAGCACCCAGCAAGTGCTGCCTCCAATGAAGTGTAGAGCACAAACGAAGAACAAATAAACGAACGGAAAGAACCACCACCCAGAAGTTTCCAACCTCCAGGACTCCTGTGAGTTAATTTCCTATATTCCAAAGCCTAACAGGCTTCATCTGTTTGCTTACCCTTGATAAAGCCCCACAAGAGAAATAAGATGTCACATTTTTTTTGCCTTTGACTACAAGGATCTCAACTTGGTTAGTATTACTGGCTCCCTTGCTAATCACTCTAATTAGTGAATATATTTTGACTATTAAAAGTGGGAAAACAAAAGCATTATAACATCAAAGCTGTTTACTAAGTGGAAAACATCTTTCAAGACAGGAAACCTCAGAGCAAGATTAAAAAGTATGAAAAGGTTCTTGCAGTGGAGGAGAGACTAAGAATAGCTGTCCACTTTCTGGATGGCAAGACTGAGACCCAACCCTTACTGAGAGCAAGAAACCTGGGCCAGAGGTCTGCCCACTAAACCATCAGAGCAAAAGAGGCTGAGACTTGGCCATGAAAATAATACACATAAAAGAAATCCCATTCTAGAAGAGAGTAATTTACATGAAAGCTGAAAATATTTGCAGCACATATACTATGAATCTTCAGGCTTTCTGTTGTCAAGCAGATCATCCATTTAACACTGGCAATCCTCAGTAGGGCTAATGAAAATTTGGAAAGTATGCACCTATTAGCAAGGTGCCAGTAAACTGCTTTTCATTTTCCCTAATATTTTAAAAAGCCTAAATGACATGGGCACTAACTCCTTGGAAGCTGGCCTTTGAACAGCTCTTTAAATGCTGGGATTAAAGGTGCTGGATAAACCACTGCCTTGTCATTTCACTTGATTCACTGACTGGCCACTACAATGCAAAACTTTTAGAGTAGGAAGATAACAGCCCAGGTCAGCTGAGATTCCAGATGTTGGAGCCAAAGGGACCATTAGACCATCACCTGCTCTCTGACTCTGGCATGCCTCTGCCACCCAAATGTCTGTTCCACCCACCTGCAGTGCACTGGATGCTATGAGTGGCCTCCTGTTGTAATGAGAAGCTTTGAGGAGGCTCTCTGCAAAGGGCAGAGACTCCCTACTGGCCAGTCCCTGGCTACGACGGCCTAAAGGACTTGAAGGTCTCTACTTGAAGATTGGTCCAATGGATCTGTTTCTTCTTGTGCCTTCCAGAGCAGAGGAGATGAGACCCTGTTAGTATAGTCACTGGTTGCCTTATTTCTCTTATGAAAAGTGGTCCAGCCAGAGAGGAGCTGGAGCCACAGTTGAACCTGATAAGAAGACCTCGAGTTACGCTGGACAGGAACCAGACAGACCAGCACAATTTGAGAAGCCACGAATCCTTCCCATGCACACTTCCCTCCAACTGGAATGGAACTTGGTTTAGAAATTAGATGTGTTCTTGAAGACCCAGTTAAAATCTCGAACTTTAGGTCAGATTAAAAGCCCCAGGGCACAGCCAATCAAAGCAGCAGTTCTGGGTCTCAAATATCAGCATGCCCTCAAACCACATAAAAACCCCATGAAATGTAGATTCCCAGGTTCTGCTCCCCAAATTCTGATTCAGGAGGTCTGGAGTGAGAATCTACATTTTAATAAGCTTCCCAAGTGATCCAGAGGAAGGCAGGGGATGAACAGACCACACACTGAGGAAACTCTTGGGTTGAAGGTGATGAGCTGGTTTACCGTTGTAAACTCAGTAGGTTAAGGCTTATCCATCCCCACTTTCCCTCCACAGGACACTTGTCTCAGAAGTGTGATCCTGAGAAAGGATCGGTGTTTGCATCAGTAAATCCAGAGGCAGAAAGAGCCAGAACCATCCCAGAACACTCCTGATTCTTGACCCAGGGCTCTCAACCTTGGGACCTGGGGAGCCCCTGGCCAGGTCCTATGACCTAAACCTTTGAAGCATCACCACAATCCAGTTGCAAGACCTGTTGCTGCAACAACTGATATAGGGTCCAGACCATCCAGAGGTTCTGAGCCTTTGCCTGGGGCTACGTGCTGTGGGGAAGCCCTTCTCAGAAAAAGGCTTATACATGCACAAAATTAAATGCATAGTGTTACAGAGGAACATTCTATTCAAATATGGTTTTTCAACAAATCTTAAGTTGATATAGCATATATGTGTTTCTTTATTAATGCATTCAACAAAATCTAGCAGTGGTTTAAGAACTACTATAATTTCAAGGCAGTAACAAGATAGAAAAGAGCTTCCCAGGTGGCTCAGACAGTAAAGAATCCGCCTGCAATGCAGGAGACCCGGGTTCAATCCCTGGGATGGGAAGAGCACCTGGAGAAGGGAATAGCAACACATTCCAGTATTCTTGCCTAGAGAATTCCATGGAGACTGGTGGGGTATAGTCCATGGGGTTGCAGGGTCGGACACGACTGAGCAACTAACCTTTCAACAAGATGAAAAAAAAGTTTAAAAGAGCTACAGCAGCTGCATCGCCTAAGTGTAAAGCTAGGGCCAAGTTAAGAAGCCCCATTCAGGCACTGAGGCACCAGGTCTTCCAGCCCAGTGTTTCTCATGATGTACTCTGCATAGAAGTTAAATAAGCAGGATGACAATATACAGCCTTGATGTACTCCTTTTCCTATTTGGAACCAGTCTGTGGTTCCACGTCCAGTTCTCACTGTTGCTTCCTGATCTGCATATAGGTTTCGCAAGAGGCAGGTCAGGTGGGCTAGTATTCCCATCTCTTTCAGAATTTTCCACAGTTTATTGTGATCCACACAGTCAAAGGCTTTGGCATAGTCAATAAAGCAGAAATAGATGTTTTTCTGGAACTCTCTTGCCTTTTCGATGATCCAGCAGATGTTGGCAATTTGATCTCTGGCTCCTCTGCCTTTTCTGAAATCATTTTGAACATCTGGAAGTTGTAAAATAGATAGCTAGTAGGAAGTCACTACACAGCACAGAGAGCTAAGCCTGTGCTCTGTGATGACCCAGAAAGGTGGAATTGGGAAGGCGGGTAGGAGGGAGGATCAAGAGTGAGGGGATATATGTATACCTATAGCTGATTCATGTTGTTGTATGGCAGAAACCAACACAACATTGTAAAGCAATTATCCTCCAATTAAAAATGTAAAAAGTTTTTTAAACCCCTTCACTAAGATCCTCTGAGCCAGTGTGTGCCAGCAGTTTCTTGCCAGCTGATACAACCCTGCCCTGCTACATGACTTTAAACAAGGCACCCAACCAATATGAGCCTCTTAATCCATGGAAGGGGAATTGCAGCACCCACTCCTACGGGGGGCTGTGTGGATGAAGCAGGATAATAGAGGGTCTAGTAGGGTGCTGGCCGGAGAAGCTCCTGGCAAGTCATCTTCATATTAGAGCCAGCAAGGTGCTCCCTGCTGCTTGTTCCAGGTAAACAGACCTAGGGGATCTCCAGTCCAGAATGGCCAGAAGTACTCTGGGAGAGGTCTCTTGGAGACACACAGGGCTCAGAGGCCTCTAGGTCCTCAGAGCACTCAGCAACCAGGGGACCATTCCCCCTGGGAGGAAGAGGAGGAGGTCAGGCTGGGTGCCGGGGAGCCATCTGACTTAGGGGGTGATACCCCCTAGGTTTCCTCTTCATTTTCCCTCTTCTTTCCCACTTCAGTAATACATCCCCACACCAGACAGGTGCACGGAGCTTTCAGAGATGATGCCCATTTGATCTTTACAATGTTTTAAAGTGAGCCTTACTACCCTACATATTTGGGTGTTGAGACAAAGTTCAGGGATATGGAAGACTTGTCCAGCATCACACATCCTCCTGAGGACCAAAAGCAGACCTCGTCCTTAAAATTTCTAACCAATGTCTCAATTGCTTTCCCAGCAGAAAGAGCTCAGATAGACTCAACAAAGCCCCCACCCTTCAGTAAGTCTTTGGGCTGGAAAGACAGCCTGTTGCACTGAGAAACATAAATGCATCAAAGAGACATGGCTGTCTATCTACTAGTCATTGAGTGTTTATGGTTTGATTGTGTAATTTAGTGAAAATAATGTCAGGAAAAAGCAGAGAGATAAAAGAAGCATCTTGGTGGTGGGATGGTTTAGTCACTCAATCGGGTTCAACTCTGCGACCCCATGGACTGTAGCCCACCAGGTTCCTCTGTACTAGAGTAAGTTGCCATTCCCTTCTCCAGGGGATCTTCCTGTCCCAGGGATCGAACCTGGGTCTCCTGTA
Organism: Cervus canadensis; assembly: GCF_019320065.1. Classification (NCBI taxonomy): domain Eukaryota; kingdom Metazoa; phylum Chordata; class Mammalia; order Artiodactyla; family Cervidae; genus Cervus; species Cervus canadensis. Next base: position 66,145,763 of record NC_057390.1, on the reverse strand, counting down.
TTGCAGGCAGTCTCTTTACTGACTGAGCCACCAGGGAAGTCCTCAAAAGAAGTATCTTATGTTTAAGTAAAAGTTGGAGAGTTTAAAGTCCTTATCTATTTTTTTTTATTTCCCAAGGGACAACATTTTCTTAACCTTTGTTTTAAGGGCGAGTGAGCCTGCCTGGAGTCTCTGCCTTCTTCCTTGCCCGTCCAGCACTAAGGAGAAAACAGTGGTAGTTTTCTTGGGTTAAAAGCAAACATTGCAGCCCACTTCTTCTCTGAATAGAAACAATCTAGTGTTTTCTGTACCTCTCCTAAAATGTGACTTGGCCTGAATAAATATTACCAGAAATTCAATTTAATGTATGATGCCTTGGCGACACCAAATTATATTCCACCCCCTCACCCTCACCCCCGGCTTTCAACAGGAATTCCCAACACTCCTTGAACACTTAGCAAGGACACCACCCCCAGCCCTCTCCCCTCCCCAGTGCTTGAGATGTTTCATGGTCATTAATCCCTATAGCACACCCAAGAGGGTGAGAGGTGTTATTAGCTGTACTTCACAGATGAGCAGAGCAGAGGCAGAGAGAAGCTAAATGGCTCCACCAAGAGTGATGAGGAAACTAGCCTTGCAGCCGGGACCGGAAGCCGGGAGGGCCCAGGTCAGGGGTTTTTCTATCAGGCTGGGGAGAAGCTGTTATGATCATGCAGTTGTTCCAGCAGCCCCTCTCTGCCCAGCATCAATCAGTCCCTCAAGCCTCCGCTTTGCCAACAATCCACACAAGACCTGCAGACACACCTGCCTCCCACCCAGGGCCTCCTACTGAACCTGGACGGGACCAGTGCTAAAGAGGCCCCACCTCTGCCAGGTATAAAGCCTTTCAGTGGAGAGAAGGGGCTGATTACACACTCCGGAGCTTAACAGGGGAAAGCAAATCCATTCTGAATAAGTTGAATCCGCCTTCACAGAGCACGAGGAATCTGTTCATAAAACATTTGCTAACCATTAACTTCAGTCTGGCTATTAAACGCTGTTCATAGCAGCACCTCAGAGGGGTGCCTCCCCAGTCTCGATGCACCTTTAACAGGCCCACGGCTGTCAGCGTGGTTCCTGGGGCCCAGCTGCACATCCCACGGCCAGGGTTGGGTGATGTGTCTAAGCTAAAGAGCTCTCCCAGTGAGTCTCGGCATTGGGGCCCAGTGGGGTCACCTCTCTCCAAGGGAAGCTGGTGTGCCCCAGGAGACACTCAGTTCTGCAGAACCAGCTAACTCTGCCCAGAGTCTGACTGCACCCCAACTCCCCAGCCAGTACTCCCACAGGGAAGCCCAAGACACGGTGGGCCCCAGGACAGATCTGCGACGAACAGGCTGCAGGAATCACAGATTTCTTCCCAGTAGGCTTTCAAGAGCAGACAGGTCTTCTCCTGGCTTTTTGTCCTGCATGTCTTCTCATCTTCCCTTCCATATCCTTCTTAAGTGTTGGTGTTTCTCTTTCCAGCTTTCAAGTGACCACCCCCGCCCCTGCAGTGGCCATCCACACTCAGGCAGTCAGCCATCACCCAAATTCCAAACTCCACCAGGGCTCTCTCCTGAGCTGCAGACTCCCTACGAGGGGTCCTGCTTGGACATCCCATCAACCCTGCAAACTCAGCCTGGTTCCAGCCTTATCTCCACCTCCCAAGCCCAACGTGCTCTTTCTCTACCCAGCTCCAAACTCAGCTGCAAGTTATTTCCTCCATTCAGTTTCTCAAACCAGATATTTGGTCTCTTCTTAATTTCTCTTCCTCAACCCTCACAAAAGGGTTTATTAATTCTACTTCCAAAGATGTCCAGCATCTGCCTCCTTCCTTGCTCCCATTCCAAATAAAATCATCCCATCCCAATCTGGACTCCCATCATCCCTCCTTAGGACAACTGAGTGCCTCTTGCTCCTCACTCCAATTCGCTTCCTCGAAAACATCATCAGGGTGGTTTCCCCAAGACTAAGGAATGACCATAAATTTCCCCTTCTGGAAACAAACTCTTCAAACTTTCCGCCTTGGCACCCAAACCCTCTGGCCAGTCTCACCTCCAAAGACCCTCCCCACTTACCCCAGAGTACAGTGTAACCTTGAAAGCACCAGCATCGTGATACATGAAGGGTTCGCTCACACCATTTCCCCTGCCTGGACTGTTCTTTCCTTTATCACTCATACTTTCAGCCCAGTTTCCTGGCCTTTTCAGGATAAAGTCTTACAACTGACTCTAAACCTGCTTCTTTTCTGAGTATTCATCACTCACTACATCTTATAAACCTGCCCCCACGTACCTACTGTCCCCACTCACACTGAAGAGTCCTTGAAGACAAGATCTAAGTTTAAGTTCATTCCTACTCCTAACATTTCATACAGTGCCTGAACCAAACAGTTTCAATAAAATCTTGAAAATGAACTGAATTCCTCCCTGGTAGTACTTGAGAATATACTCTTGCCTTCGAAGCAAAAGATTTGAAAAGACAGGAGGGGACTTCCAAGGTGAGAATTTCATTCTCATTTCAACCCTATTGGGCAGAGTCCTCTTTCACAGATGGCAAGAGAGGAAAATGGCAAGTTTCCTAGCCAGGTCCACCAGAACACGGAACGGATGTCACATCTACACTGGTGCAGAGTGGCTCTCTCCTCCAAAGAACCTGCTGCAAACCCTTGATTCCAGTGGCAACAGAGATTGAGACTCCAGTGGGCACAAATCTGTTTTTGTGCTCCTACTGTGTGCAAGGGTACAAATAAAATGGAAGGTAGTATCTGCCCACATGGCTTTCAGGCTCCGTGGAGAGTCTAGACACAACCGAGAGAGTAGGATAATGTAAGTTAATTTCTAGATTATCAGAGCTAGAGACAATCTTCGGGGCCAATTCCTCCAGTCCTTTCCCCTACCACCCTCAGAGACCCGGATTCTACAGGAACATGGAGAGGAAACGGGCTGTAGAGTCTGTCCCAAACCCCGGTCCCCTAAAACCAAAGCTACACTTTGCTGCTGCTGCTGCTGCTAAGTCGCTTCAGTCGTGTCCGACTCTGTGTGACCCCATAGATGGTGGGGCAGCCCACCAGGCTCCCCCGTCCCTGGGATTCTCCAGGCAAGAACACTGGAGTGGGTTGCCATTTCCTTCTCCAATGCATGAAAGTGAAAAGTGAAAGTGAAGTCACTCAGTCGTGTCCGACTCTTCGCGACCCCATGGACTGCAGCCTACCAGGCTCCTCCGTCCATGGGATTTTCCAGGCAAGAGTACTGGAGTGGCTTGCCATTGCCTTCTCCAAGCTACACTTTAACCTGGTTCATATCTGCGACATGGCAGACATCAATCCAACAAAAAGGATTCACCAAGGGTAACATGTGAAGGTTAACAGCTATTCTAATTCCCTAGATCATTCAATTAGCTTATGGAGTAGCCAAGACTGTATTTTACATGTCAGAATACATGGCTCAGGGGAAACTGATTTCTATTGGACTGGCAGATTTCAGATCATCCAACTGGATCTTGTCAGACACCTCTGCCCCTTCAGATCTGAAGCCAAGAGCGCACTTAGGTCTCGTTCCCCATCCAGCATGGGTCCTCTGCCTTTGCAGCACTTTCCCACCAAGGCTCTGGCTCACGAAGTGAACATCTCTGTCTTAAGGAAAGAGCTGTGCTCCTTGTGCTGGGTATCCCTCAGACCTAGGCATCCGGGTCCTCTGCTGGCCCTGCAAGGCCCAGGTTGCAGTAGTCAGAGCTCTTAGGTTCAGCACACAACCCAGTGCTGCTTCTCAGATATGCCTCTGCTCTGAATAAACGCGGTGGGGGAACACAAGCAGGACCAGGAAAGAAGGACTAAGGATATTTTTGAAAACTACACAGCCAGGTCCTCTCCAGGGAATAACTTTTCCTTTGTCTGTATTGATCTCCAGAATAAACAGAGAGGAGAAGGGAGAGAGCAGTGAAAAACTGTTAGCACGGTTAAAGAGATTCATCTCCTCCTTCATTCCCGGCAGATTAAGCGCTCACAGTCTCAGGCTGGCGGTGCTTCTCCTCGGGGATGAAAAGTGGGGGTGATGGAGGAGCAGCTGGAAGCAAGCCCTAAACCGAATTCTTCCTTTCCAGATCAGCCCTGAAGACCCCCTCTGGGCTCCCACTGAGTTAGAAATCTATGTATCCATCTACATACTTTATCACTCACCCTTCTATTATTTTAACTGTTATATGGATGCTTGAAGTCAGCCTGGAGGGCAGAGACAATGCCTGATTTTTGTTTGCTTTCTATGTTTTTGTTACTTTATATTGGAGCATAGTTGATTTATAATGTTGTGTTAATTTTTTCTGTACAGCAAAGTGAATCAGCTATATGTATATGTGTGTGTGTTTCCCCCCTTTTGTGGATTTCCTTCTCGTTTAGATCACCACAGAGCACTGAGTAGAATTCCCTGTGCTATACAGTAGGTTCTCATTAGTTATACATAGTTATACATATATCTATTTTATACATAGTCGTGTATATATGTCAATCTCCCAGTTCACCCCACCCTCCCTTCCCCTCTTGGTATGATCAGTTTATTCTGTACATTGGTGTCTCTATTTCTGCTTTGTCAATAAGTTCATCTGTTTTACACTTCTGTCTTTAAGCCTCCCCCTTCCTCTCCCCTCCCTCCACGAAAGGCTGAGATGACCAGGGAAGAGCATTGCTATGAGTTAGTCCAGATCCCTCCCTTCTATTACAAGCTTGTGGGAACTTAGGCAAGTCCACTGACTCTCTCTGGCTCCATTTTCTGCACAGGAAAAGTAGGAGAATAATTTTCAAGAGTGGTTAGAATTAAGGCCAAGTCTAGTTCAATGCCTGATAAATCTCAGTGGACAAGATTGGCAGGGTGCTGGGTGGGGTCAGCCAGCATCCCACCAGTAAGAGGCCAGGAGGAAGGCCTGGGATGGCCTAATGCTACCACGCACCTTTCAGACCCATCACTTTGGTAATGGCCCCTCCTGAGTCTCAGATTTCTAGGTTCTGCTCACCATCATCAGATTTAAAAAATGACGTGTGAGTCGAAGCATTGTGAAAGGACTCACATTCAAATTGCACAGGGACCTTCTGCTCTGAGAAAGACCACAATCAGCCATTCTTCACATCCCCCGCAGGTACCCAACAAATCCTGGGTGTCCAGCAGATTTGCCCTGGGCACCCAGGGGGAGCAGGACAGCAGGGCAGAGGAGGAAGTGGGCCTGGGTCTGGGTTCTAGCTTTGATACATTCGTGCCAAATAGCCCCACCAACTGCCCCAAAAGGCAGTAGACTGCATGCCCAGAGGGCATGCCTTCAGCTCAGGATGCAAATCCCTGCCCAGCCTCTCCCTAGCTGTGTGACTTACAGCAAGCGGCTCCACTTCTCTGAGCCTCCTGTTTCTCAGCTTGCTCCCAGGGCTGTTATGTGAGAGACATGAGATCCTAGGTAAGGTGCCTCCCCCAGAGCAGGACATCACATGGCAGATGCCCCCTTCCTGGGACCCCAGTACCCCCTTCCCAACAACCCAAAGGTTCCACTCTGTGTATCCACGATAAGATGCTTCTCACCAACAGACTCCTCAGCTGCGCCACCCTCAGGCCACCCCAGGGGCCAGAGCATCACTGTCAGAAGCAGAGAGAAGCATTTATAACACCCTCCCCTGCGGTAAAGCACCGTCAGAAGCTAGAGGAGTGAGGCTGAGACTGGGACAGTGGCCCAGTTACTCAGGACTCTGACCAGGACTCCCAGTGGCCGCCAGAGGGAGGAGCTGGGGGAGAGGGCATCCAGCCACCTGTTAAGGGTCTCGCTTTGCTGGTGTGAGAGAAATAAGGAGCTTCTTTATGTCCTCAGGCTGAGCAAGCAGGGAAGGAGCTGTGCAGGGAAGGCTTAATTAGAGTTCTTTCCCTCAGAAATGCTGACACGGGCTGGACAGGAACTACCTCTCGGCCAAAACATCCTCATCCTCAAGATCCCGCCGTAATGATAAAATCAACTGCAGATACTGGTTTCTGCGCTCAACAGAAAGGCCAAGAAGCGGGAGACTGGGGGGGGCGGGGGGGGCGGGGCAGTGGCTGCAGGCCCACCTCACCCATGTGCGGGGATGCTCAGGACGCCAACCCCAATCCCCTCCAGCAAGGGGCGCCCACACCCACCACCACCAGTGATGCGGCTGAATGGTGCCCACTTCCGGCTCTGCCAAGGACTTCTTTCTGCCCCCAGCAGCCACAGCATCATCCTTCCCTCAGGGACTACTTTATCCACTCAGACTCCCTCCCTCCGGTTCCTGAGGAGCAGATGCACCCCGGGTCCTTCTCACCCAGCCACTAGACCTCCCTGGCCATCCATCCTCAGTTCAGTCTCTCAGTCATGTCAGACTCTTTGCGACCCGCTGGACTGCAGCACGCCAGGCTTTCCTGTCCATCACCAACTCCTGGAGCTTGCTCAAACTCATGTCCATCGAGTCGGTGATGCCATCCAACCATCTCATCCTCTGTCGTCCCCTTCTCCTCCTGCCTTCAACCTTTCCCAGCATCAGGGTCTTTTCCAATGAGCCAGTTCTTTGCACCAGGTGGCCAAAGTATTGGAGCTTCAGCTTCAGCATCAATGAATATCAGCTTCAGCATTCAGTGAATATTTAGGACTGATTTCCTTTAGGATGGACTGGTTGGATCTCCTTGCAGTCCAAGGGACTCTCAAGAGTCTTCTCCAACACTACAGTTCAAAAGCATCAATTCTTCGGTGCTTAAGCTTTCTTTATGGTCCAACTCTCACATCCATACATGACTAGTTGTGGATGAGGGCAAGGTAAGCTAGCAGGAAGATCCCCTCTGGCCCAGATGATCCAAGCAAAGATGAGGAAGAGAATTGGGGGCCCAGCCTGGCACCCAGATAGGGAGTCCAGAGACCGGAGAAGCAGCCCCCTCTCCAAGCCAAGGACAAGGGGCAGAGGCAGAATCACTGAGGCCTGGGCTGTCTCCACCACATCCTGAGGACTTAACAGAACACCCAGCTTCTCCCCAAGAGTCCTGCGGCAGGCAGACACATTTGCTCAGGAAAGTAGGGCATATGCAGGTGAGTGGATCTATTGTGAAACTGGGCAGGATCCCTGGCTCAGCCCCTAGGGGCACTGAGACTGAGGTTGCCTTCCATGCCACAGGTGACCCAGCATCAAGGGTAGGGGGGTCTGTCCTATTGCAAAGGGAGGACACAGGCGCAGGTCCCGCTCGTGCAGTAAAAATGACCCTCTGTTACAGACGCCACACTGCTTCCTCTCTCATCAGCTCACTGAATTTTCATCTACGTTTTAGAAAGTGGGTGTGACTCACTCCACTTTTTAGACAAGGACTAGGGCTCAGAGGTGCTCAGTGACCAGCTCAATGTCCCCCTGAGCCAGCTCCAGGCAATCTGGACACACTCGGCAGTACTGTTCCCATGAGTCACGTTCCGGGGGAGATGCGGGCAGAAAGGCTGGGGCCATGGCGCCTCTGCTCTGCCTTCCTGCAGGTGTGGATTCTACCCGTCTGGACAGCAACAAACTTTAGGAGCCTCCACTCCCCATGCCACCCCCAGCTCTACTCAGAAAGGGGATCCAAGTCACTCCCCAAACTGGAGCCTCTGGTCACGACTATGGGGCCCGGCCCTGCAGGTACCTGGGTTCTGGCTGATTTTGAAGGAGAATAAAGGGCCGCACCCCAAGAAAGGCCCCTAACTAACAAGATACTCGCTTTAAGCTATCCCCCTTCTCCTCCCGACCCCAGAGGATCCAAACCAGACGCTGAGTCACCCTGGGAGTAGCACACGGCCACTCACCACCAGCCCCTGGCAGCCCAGGACAGCAGTGGAGCCCTTGGGTGTTTAAGAGGATGCTGGGTTATTCACAACACAATGGAAACAGTCCCACCAACTGAGGAACAGGTGAATAAAATGAGATACATCTATACAAGGGAATATTGTTTCCCAATTCAAAAGAATGCAGTGTATTTATGCTCCCATGTGAATGAACCTTGAAAACAAGTTAAGTGAAAGAAGCCAGTCCCAAAGGACCGCACCTTGGATGAACTCATTTGTATCCACTGTCCAGAACAGGCAAATCCACACAGACAGAAAGCAGACTCTGGGCAGCAGCGGCTGGCAGGGTCGGGGTGGTGGATGAAGATGTTCTAAGAGTACGACGATGGTTGTATGGACAGTGATGGCTGTACACCCTATGGATACACTAAAATACTGAACGTATACTTTCTATGAGTGGGCTTTATGGTATATAAACTATATCTCAATAAAGCTATTAAAAAATTAGAAGATGCTGGGTCATGCCCTTTATCTTCCTTTCTGGAGAGGGATAGGGAGAAAATCCATATCTCAGAAACAGCATTAAACATCCTCATGATTATTTACCCCCGGGCCACATCAGAAAGGCCAGAGGATCTGTATTCATTGGAGTGTATTTGTCTATGGACAGGTTTGATGCCGGCACCTGCCCTACAATCATCATGCTTATCACTGCCTGCATCCTGGCTCTGTCCTAAGCACTCTGCTTGTATCCCCTCATTTATCCTTCACAATCACCCTGTAAAGGAAATGCTTTTATTACCCACACTGGACAAATGAGGAAATGGACTCCCGAGAGGTTAAATGTGCTGTCTTGCCCGAGGACAGGCAGACCCTGAGTATGAACTGGGCAGTGCATCTCCGGAGCCCTACCTCTTCCCCCTGACCCTGGGAGAGCTCGCCGCAGGAGCTGATCCCCCACAATAAAAACCAAACTCACGATAGGAAGATGTCTTTTTCTTCCCAAGAGGCCTCAGGCAACAACGAGATGGATCTCCTTTTAAATGACTGTCCACTGTTGTGTGTGATAGCTCCTTGGTTTTATCTAATCCTCCTCAGCTCACGTTACTGCTGACATTTGTCTCCCCCATCCCGATGGGCTGATGAACAGCCTTGCTCCGTGAGAAGCCGGCACTGTGACAGGGAGGAGGGAGATCCATCAACACTAGGCCAGACCCGGTGAAGGAGCGGAAAACAGCTTAATCACTCAGCCCACAGCCAAGCCACACTCTCCTCCATCCACCTGCACCTCTCCCCGGAGTTCCACAAAGCATCCTCCAAGAGCCTCTGGGAGGAAAGAGACAAACCACCTGAGCGGAGTCCCAGGATGTTCAACGCAATCGTGCACCCAAGCCTGCTTCCCGCGTGCTCACCCAATTGCCAAGTACCAGTTGGAAATCCAGCCAGTGTTTGTCTACCCTCCCAAAAGGAGCCCAGAAACAAACCTAGGATGTCAGTTTGAGGGCTATAAAGGGGACGCTCTAGGTCCTAACATCCTTCTAAACACAAAAGGACTGGAGAAATCTTGCCCAGGAGGTCCTGTCCTCAGACACAGAGGTGTTTCTGTCCCGCTGTTGGGGCCCTGACTCATAGGCCATCTACTTCCACCTGCCATTTCACGCTGAACTTACACAAGCTTGCAGTTAGGCTTCACAAGCCCTGTGATTCATCCATTTTCTACCAGCCCGAAAACGGCTCAGCAGCAATTTATCAGTGCACCCAAGGGGAGGCGGCTGACAGCCGTGAGCCGGTGCAGCCGAAACAAGCAATGCTGTGAACCACGCTTCTAATTTTAATTTGAAATCCTATATCCTGGAGCCTGAATTTTTTTCAGGTGCATCCAAATTCCAGTGTGTAGCAAATGCCCAAACCACTGAGTGGGTGGAACAATCCAAGATCCTTTGCCCAGTTGCAAAACTGCAGATTTGGAAGTGTGGCTTCAATGTCTGCAGGACAGAGGGAGGCAGCCCTACTCGGGCTTGGGCACACGCTTGCAGGAGCAGTAAGGGCCGTCTTTACTGGCAGAGAGATGCCAGGGCTTTCCTTGAACCTGGAGAAAAGTAGAACCAGGGTCAACCAAGGATGCTTATCATGAACCTGAGTCCTCCTCGGACTTGTGCTTCCACAGCTGTTTCTTGAACAATGTCCAAAGGACAGCGGCGCATAACGGAGAGTCAGAGGCTTCAAGGACAGTCACCTGGATCTAAAACCAAAGGTGGATGGAGAAGCTTCATTCAGAAACTAGTGAAAAGTGACATCTTCTTCCTCATCGCAGCCATTCCAGGTTCTTTCATTGCCCAGCCACACAGAGGCAGGGCCCAGGAGCTTCTGACTCTGAGTGTCCCTACTGGCCTGTCTTGTCTTACAGAATTGCTGGGCTCACCTGGCCCCAGGAACTTGCCGCACAGCTTCTCAGCTGCTCCCAGGCCCTCCTCACCTGGCCTGGTGTGTCTGGGCCTCCCTTGCTCACACCTCTATCCTTCTCTCAGTTCTGGTGTCTCTCCCATCCTTCAGACCCCTCAGTGGGCTTCTAGGCTCTGAGGCAGGACTGGCTTCATCACTGGCAGATCCCAGTGCAAACAAAAGTGCAGTTTGTTCTGCTCCTTGTTCAAAAAATCATTAAGAATTTCAAGAGCAGACTTGAAGCCAAGCACAGAGCCACGTGCGGCCGCATGAACCGCAGGCCCAGAAAGCCAGCCATGCTCTGGGAGCTGCCCTGAATCAGACATCTGGACTGGAGGTGCTGAGCACCCCCAGAGGAGGAACTGTCACCCTGGGACAGTGTGGACTGTGGGGCATAGAGTTCATTATGTGTGAGCAAAGAGGGAATTGGGAGGGGCAGAAAGGGAGGTGACAGAGACACATGGAAGGAGAGACGCACCTGGCAAAAGAGAAGCACTTCAGGATGGGAGGACGGAATGGAGGGCATGATCACCCTGTGCTGGGTGGACCAGGGGGTGGGGGGAGCCTAGAGTGGCCCCGGCTCAGGTGTGCTCACTCCCCTCCCCTGCTCTAATTTGTCTGGACAGTTCTGCCTTCCTTGGCTTCCCCCTTAGTGGACCCACAGACCCACAGACTCCTGCAGCTGAAGGAGACCTGGAGGACATCCTGTCCCACAACAGACGACGTCCCTACAGGACTCCTCATAGTGCGTGGGGACCAGCAGATTTCCCCTCCCCTTGCAGATGGGGCCAGAGGGTGAGGGAAGCCATTCACACTAGGACCCCAGGCAGAAGTATGCCGGATGGGGTGGCCTAGCCACCGGACTCCAACTTTGTGCTCCTGTGCCTTGCTCTGGCCTTGCTTATTGTCTGTGTATCTTAAGCCCTACTTTCTCAACATATGATGATAAACTGTCTTGTGCGCTTAAACACCTGAGTGTTGGATACATGGAAGAAGATGTGGGTAAGGAAAATACCCGGGTTCAGAGAAAACACCAGGAATCAAAGAGGCCAGGCAATCTCTGCTGGGAAAATCACTTCTTGGTGATGGGAGCTAGCGGTCACCTGGGAATAGCAACTTAAGGGCTCTAACTGGAGTCCAATAGCCTGGACCCAACACTCAGCAGCTCTAGGATCTCGGACAAAAGATGTAACTATTCTATGCAGAGCCTGACTCAGAACAGGGCTTCCACCATCCCCATGCATCTTTCACATGCAAATCTGGCTCAAGCATCCTTGAGCCTCCCCCGCTGGCCCCCACCCAGAAGTGGCTCCATAAAGACCTCTTGATTGACCTGCAGACAATCAGAAATAATCTTGGGGTGGTAGAGACACGGGTTGGAAAGTGTTTCTTGACTGGTACAGGATGCATGTCACAGCTGGTTCTCGCAGTGCTTCCGAGAAATAGAGACGAACATCAGAGAGAGGTCTGGCTGGACCGCGCCCAAGCTCGAGAGTGACAGCATGTTTACAAGAGCTATTAGGGGCTGCTGCTCTTCGTATGCTTACGGGGTGATTTACTCCACCAGGGCTGGCAGGCTGCTCTTTTGCCTTTCACTGTTGAATTGATTATTGAATCACAAATATCCCGTTTGCATAACATGAATGAACTTCAAGGCAAGCAGGAAGTACAAAGCTCACAGTAGAAAGACCTCTCCCCAACACTGGGCTCTGAGACTCTGGCGGGTTCTACACACGCACTCGTGAATCTGGGAGAGAACTCTTTCTAAAGCACCCCACAACTCCGACAGCCATGTGAACTGACCTGTCTGTCAATCTGGCCAGAAACTATCTTCTCACAAGCGTACCCAGGTCACCCATGGACCAGAAACCACAATATAGAAGGAACAGCTGGGAGAAGTAGAGGAAAGATTGGGAAGTAGCAGGTAGGGACATGATGCTGCCCATGTGTATTTAGAGGGCTGTCCTGCTCAAGGTTCCCATTTATTGAGCATCCACTATGGTCAGGCACCATGCAATGCAATCCTTCCAATAAACCTTCCAGGTTACTCACTCTTCTATATGAGCAAATGGAGACTTGAAGAAGTTCAGTGACTGGCCCAGGAGAAGTTGAGGGTGCAAACCCATGGTCGGCCCACAGTTCATTTAGAACCAACTCTGCTTCCCTTGTAGCTCAAATGGCAAAGAATCCTACAAGGCAGGAGACCTGGGTTCATTCCCTGGGTCGGGAAGATCCCCTGGAGAAGGGAATGGCAACCCACTACAGTATTCTTGCCTAGAGAATTCCATGGACAGACCACGGGGTCGCAAAGAGTCGGACATGTCTGAACAACTAATGTTGCTCCTATGAACACTCTGTCTCCACGTCTCCTCATACCCCATGTCCTCTGACGACTCCCTCTGAGCAATGAGGGAGGGGCTCATAAAGCAGTAACAGTGGGAGGGGAGGGTCTTAGAGAGATGACCACTTAGAGTGAGGGCACTGCCTCTCTGTATGATGAGCACTGTTGAAGCACTGATGCAAATACAAAAGAAGCACTAGATTGTGTGTGTGTGTACCTTTGTGGATATATACAGATTTACACATACGCATATAGAGAGTGGCCTCAAGAAACTCATAATCCATTTGAGAAAATAGGAAACAATGAATAATACAATAACACTGTCTAACTGATTTAGACAGTAAGAACCACATGTAGGATAACTATATGATTTGTCATCCACACTGGAATGCTCTCAAGAATGAAAGGAGACACTGCTAATAATTGCACTGGGAAAAAGATATAAATGGAACTAGCCAAGGTGAACCAGGATGTAAGGTCACCTCAGGTAGCTAGATGGTCATAAACCCCAGCCAAACATACCCAGAGTGCACTTTCAAGTGTCCTATACAAGTGCTGAGTTCTGCACAGTACCACCCCATCACATCCTTGTCCCTGTAACAACAGCACTGAATCCTCTCTTATTATTCATATTATTATAGTATCAATCTTTTTAATAAATGCAGTTTTGCTGATTAGATATGCCTGACACTGTGCTAAACCATTAGACATCAGCTTGTTTGAGTCTCGCAATAAGAGAGGGGCATTATTTAGACCCATTTTACAGATAGTAAAACAGGGAACAAAGAGTTTTGGTTAAGCGACATGTCCAATGGCCACAACAGTGAGTACTCCAGCACTGCCTTAATATAAAGGGCATTGTCTTAATTACAAACTGTAGATTCTGACCTGTATTCCTCAAGGAGGTTATGAAATCCAATACACACACCCATCTTTCACCACCCACAGCTCAGCTCCTGCCATTTCAGGCAGTTTTCTTCTCTCCATTATAACGTCTGTTTCCCTACTTAACATCTGTCCTTGCTTTCCCTTCAGTTATCTCAGGAAATAATACTTTTTCCTTCTCTCTAAATATCACTTTCTCTGTTTCCATTCCTGTTACAAATCTCCAAAGATGCTCACTAATCTTGTTTGATAAGCCTGAGTTCCTTCATCAAGGCAAATGAAAGTCTAAGTTGTAAAATAAAATTTAAAATAATAAACAGTTATATCTTCCAATAATGACACTGAAAGTGCCCGGAAGTTCCCTTGTACAATCCCCAGAAATCTCTATTTACCTCTTCATCTGTCTTTAATTAAACCAACTTTTCCCTGGGTACCAGCAAAATACACACATTTCTCACTCAGTTTCATCACCCTTGGGTTTCATGCCCTGGTGAGGTGGGCAGCCACAGCACTGCCTATTTTCCATTACACATGCATCGCATTTCAGTGCGGGTCTACACTGAAAGGCTATGATTGTCGGGCCGAGGAACCTAAGATTCATCATGCTGTGTCCACGGGGAAATGTGTACTAGGTCACAGATGGAGTTGTTCAGTACCACCCTGGGGACAAGAGCAACCAGCGGAGGCCACAAGGCTCAGGTTGGGAGCTAAGGACATTGCTACGTCATGCTGGAAGTGGCAACGCAGGAGCAAAAGTGCAGAGATACAGGCAATCGTAAGAAAAGACTAGCTCCAGCAGAGACTGTGCTGGGTCTGAAATAGGTAGGCTGGAAAAAAGGCCACGACCAATTATGTTCATTAGTCGGCAGGGACAACCGTCAAAAGGATCAGGCTCTGATACGGCAGAGAAAGTTCAGGCTTGCTAAGGAGGAGGACTCTTGAATGGTAATGATCCTGCTCAACAACTTGCGCGTTTCAGCCAGGCTTTGAAGATGGTAATTAGGTCTGATAACATGAGATACATAAGTTCACCAGGTTTGCCCCTCCATTCCTGTCTTAATCAGCCCTTCCCTTATTAAAGGAACACAGATTGCTACGAAAACCCTATTGTTTTAAAGGTTACCAGAAAATTGCATCCAGAGTTAAAGCCAACTAAATGACTTTAGAAGAAAGGGTCGAGATTGGAATTTCTCATCAAAGCAATCCTGGGAGGATTTAGCCTACTAAAGGTTTCTCTTTCCACTCCCTGGACCCAGGTCAAACCAGCCCACTTACCCTGCTGATGTGAGCTGTCCTGGGGCCAGCCTTGCTCCAGTGCCAGGACCGGGGAGCCCCCAGGCCCTGGCTCCTGCCCACTCAGGACAGTGTTCACTCATGGCAAAGATTCAGAAGCTGGGCAGTCTGGTGAGGCCCCCAAGATGAGCAAAAGAGAAGAGAAAGGTAAGTGAGGTCGAGGCATGGGACAAGATACAGGCTGGGAGAAAGCGGGTGCCAGAGAGCAGGGCAAAGCAGGGTTAGTGCATAGGTCAGAGGAGCACAGGGCTGTGGACTCAGGCACGTCAGGTCCACTGGAGCAGGAAGCTGCGTGCGTGGGCAGGCCTGCCGCTGTACACGCCCATCCCAGGGCCGTGGAGGGAGAACAACGGAGCTACATAGAGGGCCCAGGGCTGGATTCAGATATGAGGGGCCCAGGTCTCAGCTGCAGACCATCTTTAATTCACGAAAACATCAAGAAACAGAAATGCATCCTCTGATATTTGGCTCAAGTGACCACATCTTTGGGAAACCAGGTTGTCTGAACCAAGAGCCATAGCCCAGGTCCTGCATCCAGAGGGAAGATGATGGCCAGGAAGAGCTGTTCCTGCAATCAGACAGTCACACATGCTCATGCTTGTGCTTAGAAACAGCATGGGAAACCAAATAAAATATATTACCCTGAATAATAGCATTGCCAGGTAAAATACAGAAGCCCAGTTAAGTTTCGGTGTAAGTAAAACTTACATTGCCCCATGCAATATCTGGGACATACTTACACTAAAAAAACATTCATTGTTTATCTGAACTCCACATTTAACTGGGCATCCCCTATTTTCACTTGCTAAATCTGGCATCCAGAAAACCATGTAATATCCATTCTATACCTAGACTCTAAGTGCACTTCTGTGAAAGTCCAGCAAAGGACAGCTATAAATAAACAAAAGTTAGATGTTTGTATATGGAAATTAGTTTTTAAAAACCATTACTTTCCAGAAGAGGGAGGCTAAGAGGAGAAATTACTCAAACCCAAGCATGAATTATTACAGGAAACACTGTGCCAGGGACTCAGAGGACATGGTTTCTTGTCCCAGGCTTGTGACCTATGCAAGTCACATATAATAATTTTTACATCAAAGAATTAGTTTGAGGATGGACTAGGAAATGTGTATTTTCTTTCCAATCCTAAAATACTATGATTCAATTCAATTAGAACTATATGAACAGGGTGGAACAAATGTATTTATGCTCCAAGTCCTAGAAAAACAAGACCAGAGGGCACCCGTTTCAGCTTAAAAGATGCGGGTTCTTTCTTTGCAGGTCTCTTCTTTCTTTTTTAACATATCCATCATCTCATATAGTTACTTTGGGGGGAGGGTAAGAACAATTAAATTTACTCTCTTAGTAAATTCCAAGTATATAATCTAATTAACTAGAGTCATCATGCTATATATTAGATCTCCAGAATTTCTTCATCTTTCATAATTAAAACTTTGTACCCTTTGACCAACATCTCCCCATTCCTACCCCCGCTGTAACCACCATTCCACTTTCTGCTCCTATGAGTGTAACTGTTTTAGATTCCACATATAAATGAGATCATGAAGTGTTGCTCTTTCTGTGTCTGACTTATTTCACTTAGCATAATGTCCTCCAGATTCATCCGCATTCTCACAGATGATAGGATTTCCAACTTTCTTATGGCTGAATAACATTCCATTGCATACATAAGCCACATTTTCTTTATCCATTCATCTACTGGTAGACATTTGATTTTCCAGCAGGCACAGAATTCATGTGGTCCTGTCCTAAGAGAAAATGTCATGAGTTGAGGACAGAAATAGGATCAGAAAAGATGAACCCAAGTAAGTTACCTGGACCTCTACTACTGTATGGGGGTCCATCCCAAAACCTTCCCAGGCTGATAAAAGGAAAGAAAATAGCCCTTCCATAAACAGCCCTATTAAGACTGTATCCAATTCCAAAGGTATATCTTAAAAGGTTTTGTTGTTGTGAAAATACTTTCTGAAAATAAAATCCACTGATCCTCATGAAGACAATTTGTTTCAGACAGGGTAAAGCTCAATTAATGATGAAAGATGCTGACAAAGCTTCATGAAGGTCATACCAAAGGCTGGCAGAAGTCAAGTACTGGATTCTCAACAATGATTAGGACAAATATCAAGTTTGTGTGATCACAGCTATCTCTTCTCTACAGGTTCAAGTTCAGTTCAGTTGCTCAGTCATGTCTCTTTACGACCCCATGGACTTGTAGCACGCCAGGTTTCCCTGTCCATAAAAAACTCCCAGAGCTTGCTCAAACTCATGTCTATCAAGTCGGTGATGCCATTCAACCATTTCGTCCTCTGTCATCCCCTTCCCCTCCTGCCTTCAAATCTTTCCCAGCATCAGGGTCTTTTTCAATGAGTCAATTTTTCGAATCAGGTGGCCAAAATATTGGAGCTTCAGCATCAGTGCTTCCAATGAATATTCAGGACTGATTTCCTTTAGGACTGACAGGTTCAAGAGTGTCTCCCAAAGAAGACAAATTCAGTCTAAATTTTAAAATCACTTGGGAACTACAAAAGTAGAAAAACTTACCCTTTCTTTCCTAATATGCACATAAGCAGAAAGGAAAGGTAAAGACTGAGTTAACTCCAACTATAAAAAGTGTTTTGGGGTTGGATCTGCCCAAAACAGCCTAATTTCATCTCAGCAAAGACACATTTTTATATTTACAGAAAAAAACAGTTAAACATTCAAAAGTGCACATGCTTATTTTGTTGGGAAAATTATACACATTTGTTTGATTAGCTTTGGTAAATAAAATAACCAAGTCATCACTCAAGACTCAGACGTGGCTGCAAATTGATTCAACGAAATGTCAAAATAAATCACAGCTTAAAAATGCATGGTATGTAACTTCTAAAAATGAAAACCACATCTATCTCTGTCAGAGTTGTGAAGGCTGTGCATTAAAATTATATCAAAAATGAGTGCATTTTTGAAGGGAAAATATTGATTTAATCGACTCTTCCTGACTAGTGATTCAAATCATGATTTGAATCAATTTGATTTTAATCGAGCCCACCTTTTCCAAAAGTCATTTATACATGCCTTTGGAGTGCATGATGTTATTTCCAGTGGACTATTTGTCTCTCTAGTTATAGGATGTTCAGAGTGATATGAAAAGGACTGTGCTCCCCAAGCCTTGCCAACACAGCAACAGCGCAGCCTTCTGCAAGCCCAGACTGGTTGCAGATAATTCCAGGAAGGCCAACCAAGCACCAATGATAACTACAAAGTGACGAGCAGGCAGCCACATGGGATCCAAGTGCAGGTATAAAGGCCAAGCCTCAGCGGTAGAAGTTCAAGTGCGACAATTCAGGCTCTTGTTCAATTCCAGGATGGAAGTCAGGAACAAGGCTGACCTCGGTCCTGGGGGACTGCAGTACTCAGCGGATGTCAGCCAGAGAAGGGACTGAGAGCTAGAGACCGGGACAAGGCAGGATTTTAGGGGGAACCAGAGGATTAGAGAAGCCCCTGCAGGAGGCTGACCTGCTGCTAAGAACATAAATTAGGGGTTTGGGGAAAGAGAGTCATGCAGAAACTGACCAGGTAAATTAACTCTCACCTCTGTCTCTGCTTCTTGAAGGGGATTATTGACTTTCTAAAGATTTAGAATGTGTGGCACAGGTCAACTTGGTACATGGGAAGTGCTCAATGTTAGTTATTGCTGATGAGGGAGGCAGATGAAATAGTCCCTGCTAGCGTAACCAATTGTCCAGTTTGCCCAGGACTGATCATTTCCCAAGACGTGGTTCATCCAGTACTAAACCAGGCAAACCAGGATGGCTGGTCCTTCTCTCGCTTCAAACTGATCACAGAGCCTGGAGTGGGGCAGAAGCTGCAGGTAGGCTTAAGTGCCTTCAGCTGTGGCCATCAGAGGCCAGCAGGGTCAGGGAGCCAGGTACTGCATCTTCCTGGGGGGAAAACTGAGTTTTCTTATTTGGGGATCATGGTCTGGCCTTTCCCGTCACAGCACCTGGTGAAGTGAACATGGTGAATCAATGATCGTTAACAAGCTGCCCAGTCTAATCATTTCCTCCCGTCAGTTCCAGTTAAAGAAAACAGAACAAGAGGATGGGAGGAGATGGTAGGAAGCCAGGTCTGGCTGCTCCTGGAATCATCGAGTTTCAGCTGGTCTCCCCACCCTTCACTGGGTGCCTACAGAGCCTCACTCACTGCAGGAACCTGGCAGGTGGTGGGCACACAGCCTCACGCATAGCATCCGAATAAGTGGTGTGACAGGCCCAGAGTTCTGATCTGCTGCCTCCTGGGACATGTCTCTGCAGAGAGGCTGAGGCGCTCGGCTGAGGTTACTATCAGGGAGCCCTGGTTCAGTGGGCAGGCTCTGGTCTCCTGCGTCAGGGGCCAAGGCCTAAGGCCTTCCCTATAATCCATCACCAGACCCTAAATGCAACCAACAAGAGGGCAGTTACACAACCTCAGAGGCTTCCCTGGGGGCTCAAATGGTAAAGAATCTACCTGCAACGCAGGAGACGCGGCTTCTATCCCTGAGTCAGAAAGATGCCCTGGAGAACGGAATGGCTACCCACTCTAGTCTTCTTGCCTGGAGAATTCCATGGACAGAGGAGCCTGGTGGGCTGCAGTCCATGGGGGGTGGCAAAGAGTCAGACACGACTGAGCAACAGAGTTCCAACTCCCTGTCCTACCACTGGCAAATCCAACAACAGGGGAAACAAGGAGGGCCTGGAGGACGCCTGGTGAGAGGCTGTTGGTGGGAGAAGCTGCCAGGGATCCCTCGGTTCCCTGAGGCTTTAGGGATGGGCTTAGGAACACGGTTCTTAGAGGCTGCTGCTATACAGTAAATTCAGAGAAAGCACGCTTGATTGACAGAACTGCACGTTTGCTGTTGGGCTCTGCCATGTCCAACTCTTTGGGACCCCATGGACTGCAGCCTGCCAGGCTCCTCTGTCCATAGAATTCTCCAGGCAAGAATACTGGAGTAGGTTCCATTTAATTCTCCAGGAGATCTTCCTGACTCAGGGATCGAAACCACATCTCTTGTGTCTCCAGCATTGGCATGCAGATTCCTTACCACTGCACCACCTGGGAAGCCGGAACTGCATGTTTATCACCCTCCAAATTCAGCCTGAGCTAACACACGCCAGACAGGCGCTGGGAGCAGCCACCGCACAAGGCTATTTTGCAAATTTTATCCTCATTTAATTCTCAGCATAAGACTCCAAAATAAGCATTACTATGTCTTTTTTTTTTTGGATGAGGAAGCAATCTCAGTGAGGTGGAATTTGAGGCTAAGAGAAGTGAGTTGTTCATGCAACGAAGCTACTGAGGAGCTGGGTGTGCTGGCTGAAGCAAAAGCAGTTGATTCTGGAACCTTAAAGATCTGGGTGGGGCTGGGGATTAGGAACATGCTCCCAACTGATGGTGGCCAATGTGAGGACCCAGGGACCCGGGGCTGGAGGAAGTCTTCCCTGGGCCAGCCATCCCGTGTGGTATTTGAAGCCTCGTGGTTGATGTATCCAGTTCCTCTATGTTTATTAAGCTCTTTGACGCCCTGACCTGATGCTCAGCTTGACTGGATCCTGGGGGGTGGGATGGGCAGGGGGCTCGTCTTTGGAAACACTGCTGTGGTGCCTATTGAAGGAGAAGCATGGCTTCATACACCGCACAGGTTAGGACTGGACTCATGGCTCTGCCCCTTGGTAACTAGGCAGCCTTCAGCAAGTCACTTAACCTCCCTGAACCTCAGTCTCTTCATCTATAACCTGGCTTACCCACAGCTGGTGTGACTATTAAAAAATAGCACATTTGACATGCTTAGCACTGCATGCAGTACAGGGTAGCCCTCCATACATAGGGAAGATTATTTTGAGCAACATTTGCTAACCCACCCAGGTGCCAGGCCATTAAGCCAAACAGAATCAATGGGCGTCCCCCCATTAACACTTTTAACCATGCCAGACTGACCTGTCTAGTTAGGAGCCTGACTTGAAGCCTCCGTTCCTCACTCCTGGTCTTGCAGTCATCCCAAAAGACAAACCAGGATCAGGACAAGAAGGGCTCCCAGAGAGAGAGAGAGAGGAGCCAGTGCTCAGACATAAACTTCAGAGTCTCTAAAAGATGCTCCCAAGCACAGCCACAGAGTCTGCCTCTGCAGTCCCGGGCCTGAGCACTGGTGTCCCCACCGGGAATACCCAAGCCACACCCTGACTTCCGCCATCTCCGCCACACTTTCTCCATCTCCCTGTCATCTCTCTCCCGCCACCTTCCAATGAGATCATTAGAAGTCACTCCATTTCCTTTCTGTGCATCACTGTGGCCCCTCAGCTCTCTTGTGCCTTCTCGTTGCTTCTCTCACTGAAATGCTCAGTTCCTGCCCGTGGGGGACACTTGCTCTGTCATGTCCCACCCTGGCCATCAGACCTTCACTATGTTCCAAGACCTCTGGACACACCACACTATTCCAGGCTAAAGTGTGATTTCTAGGCATATAGAGGTGTCACCTCTTCAACCCTTTCACCTGCTACTACCCTCCAAAGTCATTGCCTTTTAGTCTCATACATCAGCTCAGGCCCACGGGCCCGCCTGCCCTGCAGAAGCAGATCCCTCCAGAGCATCTGCTCACAGCATGCTCTTAATCAGCAGGCTACATGGCTCCCCAGGCCCCTGACCTTTACTTTCCATCCCCCTCCAGGCCTTCCTACTGCTGCAGAATGTGACCTTGAGAAAGTAACTTCAACCCTGTGGAGCTGGGTTTATAGTTCTAAGGACAGAGTTCTATGAATTACATTAGAAGGTAAGACAAAAAGACCCTGTGAATGTAGTAATACCTTCAAATGAATTTGTACCTTATTCATTATAACGCCATCGTTTGAAAAACAGTAGTACATAGATGAGTGAGGTCTATTACTACCGGCACACTGTGGCTTCCTGGACTCAGGGTAATAATTCCACAGTCCCCCAGGGGTCCACAGCCTGTAGGTTGGCAAACAGTGGACTAGATAATCTCCGAGGGCCTGTCAAGGTCATTAATTCAACAAATACTTACTGAGTGCCTGCCAGGAAGTGTACATTCTAGTTAGAGGGACAGAAAAAAAATCCAAGAGAACAAATGAGTTCAAAAGAATGACTAATCATGGGAACTGATGGAAAACATAGGACATAAAGAATGAGCAGTGTGAGGGGAGTGGCCTCCTTTAGAGAGGACAGTTAAGGAAAGCTTCTTGGGGGTAGTGACACTGGACCATACGGTCTGGACAATGGCAAGACACCAGCCAGGGGAAGAGGTGGGGTGGGGAGAAGGAGGGCAGAAGGCTTTCCAGGAAGAAGAAACAGCCCTTCCAAAGGCTCTGGGGCAACTGCCAATGCAGTCTGTTTAAGATCTTTATGGCTGCAGATGGGGACATTAAAGGGGCACATTATGGAGAAAAACAACTCCATTTGGATGTACTGACTTCAAGGGTTGTGCGTGGCATCCCAACAGTACCATCAAGACGGCCGAATAGAGAGGAGGCGAACACTCAATCCCTGAGCCAGACACCCAGCTCCAGGAGTCATCAGCACAGAGATAGCACCTCACACTCTGTGAACAGTGATGGAGTTTAGAGAAAGGAGACAAGAGTGACTTCAGATCAGTCCTGAGAAACACCACCACTGAGCCGCTGGAGAGGAGAAGAGGGGGATGAGGAGGGGCAGTCGTGGAGGGAGAATAAAACCAGGACCCGGTGGAGCCGTGAAATCCCAAAGAGAAAGGACTTCTGGAAGGAGGGAGCAGCTTCCTGGGTGGAATGCTGCTGAGCGATGGAGAAAGTAAGATGAGGATGGAAACACATCATTGGCTTTGACAACGTGGATGGTGTTGGTGACCTTGACCAGAGGGGCCTTGACCAGAGTAGAGTGGTTGTGGCAGAAGCCACTGGAAGAGACGGAGGCAGAACAGGACGTGAGGAACTGGGGACGCCCATGTGCAGGCAAAACTCTTCCAGGGGTCTGGCTGTCAAGAGAAATAGAACAAAGGCACTGAAGATGAAAGAACATGGTAGATTATCACTCATCAAGCATTCATCCCTCCCCTACCACCCACAGGAGAGGAGTATGTTTCACACCCCACTAATGTTGGGCTTGAACATCTGACATGATCCATGATCTGGCCAATGAGATGTGCAGATAAGCCCTGAACAAGGGCTTGAAATGCACTTGCCTGATTGGGCCCACTCTCTGTGGCTCCTGCCTTTCCTGACAAGAAGAAGAACACACCTTGCTTGGGTAGCCTCTGGATGAAGGAGGATGAATGACATGTGGAACAGACTAGGACACAACCCACAACTTGAAACCCAGCTTAGATCTGTGGACTCCTAGCCAACACAAAGGCCAACGAGCAAAAAACAAACACTTATTATATGAATGCCTGAGACACTGTGTTTATTTGTTATGCAGCCTGATTACAGATATGACTGACTGATACAAGGGAAAGCATGTGTTCAAATATCTTTTTTTTTTAAGATATGTGATACTAGAGTATGTTTGTATACTAATGGGAAAATGATCTACTGACATGAAAGACAATTTTGCTGCCTGGGAGATGTGAGATAGCTTTGGAAGGGCATTATCCATGAAACAGCAAGAAGGAAGGGGGTCCTGAGGACAAGTGGAGGCATTGGCCTAAGGTAAGTGGAGGGTGATATACCTCCATTATAATAACAGAGAAAAAGATGGGTACAGACATCAGAAGATTTAAAAGTCTGGTCGCGGGATGATGAGGAGCTCAGGTTGGATGGACTCGAACTTCTCAAAGAACAAAGATGCAAGGTCATTTGTAGGACATGTCTTTGGTGGTGAGGGGGGCCTTTGTGCCTGCTATATGCCTTTCCTTAAATGTCTGATTTTCTCGACTGCTTTAGATTCTAATAAGCCCTGCTCTCTCCTTGAAACCTTTTCCTAACTACCCTAGATTACCATGACACCTCACTTGTCCTACAGCATCTGTAATCTCAACCCCTGTCTAATACTGATTAGCCTTCTCTTTGTTTCCTGCAGAACTAACGCCTCCCCTTCGCTCTGCTGGACCTGAGCCTGATAAGACACGTGGGCCATGCCGTCTGCTTACCAATGACATAGTAGTGATGGTCATGCTGAGGAGGCTTAATAATTACATGTTAACTGGCTTAAGAAGAAAAAGTATTTGTCTGTCACTGTTTCATCTTCTAGAATAGCTGACTTGGACCAAAACAAATCAGGCAAGACTAGCTGTTAGAGTTAGCCACTAGAACTATTGTTTTTGGAGACAGACACATTTTCTGGTTTGGGGTTATTTTTTATTTCTCACTTCTTATGCCAACTTCCCTGAAGCCTGATCCGTCTTTTTTTTTTTTTTTGGACTGCTTCAAAAATTCCTTCATCAATCCTGCCTTGGACATACTGACATCTTCCCTGGGAAAGCAGAAGGGTTATTTTCCAGATGTGCTTTAATGCCATTGCTTAGAGCGCTTTCTGTTTTATTTTTAATGAAACAAAAGGCAGCAGATCTGACAGGTGATGCTCGGGAGCCTGTATTTCATACAAGGGGTCCCAGAAATAACAAGCAGCCAGACTGCTTCCTGCGTCCCAGCTATGCAGATCTTATTTATACCTGGGAGAGATCAGAGGGAGCTCGCTCTCGAGGGCCTTCCCAGCCTGAGCCAGGGTAGTGGAGTGTGCCTTGAAGTCTCGGTTCAAGGAACCTGACAGTTTCACAAGGTCCTTCAACGCCCACCAGTTATGTGTGGAGGAAACAAGACTGGTCCAGAGAACAAGCTTGGGTCCAGCCCCAAGCTGCAGGGCTACCACAGCAAACTTGTAAAGTTGGGGAGGCCGCTCACCTTCCATCCCCTAGAGGGGTTCGATCTACCCTCCCAAGTCCCCCTCATTTCCAGATGCCAGAATCATCAAGCCAGCCCACCTTCCCTTCTCTACTGGAGCAAAGCATCCCTCAAGAAGGCTTCCCAGATGGCTCTAGTAGTGAAGAATCCACCTGCAGTGCAGGAGACAGGAGAGATGTGGGCTTGATCCCTGGGTCACGAAGATCCTCTGGAGGAGGAAATGGCAACCCACTCCAGTATTCTTGCCTGGAGAATTCCACGGACACAGGAGCCTGGTGGGTTACAGTTCATGGGGTCGCAGAGTCAGACATGACTGAAGAGACTTAGCATGAACACATGCCTGTCCCTCAAGAAGTCCTCCAGTCTATGGCTGGGCTGGGTGAAGGTCCCCTCTCCTGAGATTTCAGAAGCACCCTACTCTTACCTTCAAGCCAAACAACAATAACATTACGTTTCTAAAGATCTAAGATACCTAAGCCTGAGTATTTAAGGCTCTAAGCTCTCTGGGTCTGAGGCTTACCTACCTGTATTTCCTTCTCTAGCAGTGTGCTAGGCACAGGTGGGTGCTGAATAAATGTTTTGCTATAGCCTAACAGTGGAGGCAACACAGAATTCAACCTGCCTGGACTAAGCCTCAGCTCTGCCTGAACCATGGAGTCCGAGGCAGTCACTTCATTTTTTTTTTTTTTTTTTTTTAGTCACTTCATCTTTAAGCGACTTCCTCCTCCACTGTGAAGCTAGATATTTTAATATACACCTCACAGGTTCTGTGAGGATAGAATTAAATAATGTGTGTTCAAGTGTTTTACAAGGTAAGTCATTAATTGTGATTCATACTAAAGATTGTCAAGATTGGACTCCTTCCCAAAATATTTTCACTTTTAAACAGACCCTCTGACCTCCCTTCCCTTTTGCATGGAGGGCAATGTTTCCATCTTCATCAATGGTGGTATTTCAAGCATGGGTGATATACCATGAACTGGATTTTTTTTGACTGAAGGAGATCCTCATATCTTAAATACAAACATAGACCAGAGGTCAGCAAGCTATGGTCCACTGCCCAAATCTGACCCATCACCTATTTTTGTATGAGAGATGAGCTAAGAACAGCTTTTACATTTTTAAACAGTTGGAAAAACAAGTCAAAAGAAGAGTATTTTGTGACACACAAAAGTTATATGAAATTCAAATTAGTGTCCATAAATAAAGATTTATTGAAACACAGCCATGCTCTCTTGTTTACATATTATCTGCGACTGCCTTCAAGCTATACCAGCAGAGCAGAGTAGCTGCAACAGAGACCATATGGCCTGTAAAGCCAAATTATTTACTAACTGGTTCTTCAATGGAAAAGTCTGCCAACTTCTGTTATAGACCTCTTTCTACTTACCCCAAGGCTACTCCAGAAAAAGATCTAGAATGAGTCTCAATTAGACTCTGGGAATTCTACTTTAATAGAGGTATGGGCAAAATGGATCACATTCAGGTTCAGTTCAGTTCAATTCAGTCACTCAGTCGTGTCCGATTCTTTGCGACCCCATGAACCGCAGCATACCAGGCCTCCCTGTCCATCACCAACTCCCGGAGTTTACTCAAACCCACATCATCAAGTCGGTGATGCCATCCAACCATCTCATCCTCTGTCATCCCCTTCTCCTCCTGCCCTCAATCTTTCCCAGCATCAAGGTCTTTCCAAATGAGTCAGCTCTTCACATGAGGTGGCCAAAGTGTTGAAGTTTCAGCTTCAACATAAGTCCTTCCAATGAACATCCACGACTGATCTCCTTTAGGATGGGCTGGTTGGATCTCCATGCAGTCCACGGGACTCTGAAGAGTCTTCTCCAACACCACAGTTCAAAAGCATCAATTTTTTGGTGCTAAGCTTTCTTTATAGTCCAACTCTCACATCCATACATGAACACTGGAAAAACCACAGCCTTGACTAGAGGGACCTTTGTTGGCAAAGTAATGTCTCTGCTTTTTAATATGCTATCTAGGTTGGTCATAACTTTCCTTCCAAGGAGTAAGCGTCTTTTAATTTCATGGCTGCAATCATCATCTGCAGGGATTTTGGAGCCCAAAAATTAAAGTCTGACACTGTTTCCACTGTTTCCCCATCTATTTCCCATGAAGTGATGGGACCGGATGCCATGATCTTAGTTTTCTGAATGCTGAGCTTTAAGCCAAACTTTTTCACTCTCCTCTTTCACTTTCATCAAGAGGCTCTTTAGTTCTTCCTCACTTTCGGCCATAAGGGTGGTGTCATCTGCCTATCTGAGGTTATTGATATTTCTCCCAGCAATCTTGATTCCAGTTTGTGCTTCCTCCAGCCCAGCGTTTCTCATGATGTACTCTGCATAGAAGTTAAAGAAGCAGGGTGACAATATACAGTCTTGACGTACTCCTTTTCCTATTTGGAACCAGTCTGTTGTTCCATGTCCAGTCCTAACTGTTGCTTCCTGACCTGCATACAGGTTTCTCAAGAGGCAGGTCAGGTGGTCTGGTATTCCCATCTCTTTCAGAATTTTCCACAGTTTATTGTGATCCACACAGTCAGAGGTTTTGGCATAGTCAATAAAGCAGAAATAGATGTTTTTCTGGAACTCTCTTGCCTTTTCGATGATTCAGTGGATGTTGGCAATTTGATCTCTGGCTCCTCGGCCTTTTCTAAAACCAGCTTGAACATCTAGAAGTTCACGGTTCACATATTGCTGAAACCTGGCTTGGAGAATTTTGAGCATTACCTTACTAGCGTGTGAGATGAGTGCAATTGTGCAGTAGTTTGAGCATTCTTTGGCATTGCCTTTCTTTGGGACTGGAATGAAAACTGACCTTTTCCATTCCTGTGGCCACTGCTGAGTTTTCCAAATTTGCTGGCATATTGAGTGCAGCACTTTCACAGCATCATCTTCCAGGATTTGAAACAGTTCAACTGGAATGCCATCACCTCCACTAGCTTTGTTCGTAGTGATGCTTCCTAAGGCCCACTTGACTTCACATTCCAGAATGTCTGGCTCTAGGTGAGTGATCACACCATCGTGATTATCTGGGTCGTGAAGATCTTTTCTGTACAGTTCTTCTGTGTATTCTTGCCACCTCTTCTTAATATCTTCTGCTTCTGTTAGGTCCCTACCATTTCTGTCCCTTATCGAGCCCATCTTTGCATGAAATGTTCCCTTGGTATCTCTAATTTTCTTGAAGAGATCTCTAGTCATTCCCATTCTATTGTTTTCCTCTATTTCTTTGCACTGATCACTGAGGAAGGCTTTCTTATCTCTCCTTGCTATTCTTTGGAACCCTGCACTCAAATGGGAATATCTATCCTTTTCTCCTTTGCTTTTCGCTTCCCTTCTTTTCACAGCTATTTGTAAGGCCTCCTCAGACAGCCATTTTGCTCTTTTCTATTTCTTTTTCTTGGGGATGGTCTTGATTCCTGTCTCCTGTACAATGTCACAAACATCCATCCATAGTTCATCAGGCACTCTGTCTATCAGATCTAGTCCCTTAAATCTATTTCTCACTTCCACTGTATAGTCATAAGGGATTTGATTTAGGTCATACCTGAACAGTCTAGTGGTTTTCTCCACTTTCTTCAATTTCAATCTGAATTTGGCAATAAGGAGTTCATGATCCGAGCCATAGTCAGCTCCCGGTCTTGTTTTTGCTGACTGTATACAGCTTCTCCATCTTTGGCTGCAAAGAATATAATCAATCTGATTTCAGTGTCGACCATCTGGTGATGTCCATGTGTAGAGTCTTCTCTTGTGTTGTTGGAAGAGGGTGTTTGCTATGACCTGTGCGTTTTCTTGGCAGAACTCTATTAGCCTTTGCCCTCCTTCATTCTGTACTCCAAGGCCAAATTTGCCTATTACTCCAGGTGTTTCTTGACTTCCTACTTTTGCATTCCAGTCCCCTATATTGAAAAGGACATCTTTTTTGGGTGTTAGTTCTAGAAGGTCTTGTAGGTCTTCATAGAACTGTTCAACTTCAGCTTCTTCAGGTTATCAACCAGGAATGTCCTGGGACTCAAACACATGTCACAGGAAGAATGGCTAGAGACATAATTAAAGGGGGAGCTTCAATTATCCAAAGCGCTATTAGGAAGAAGGAAGATAAGGATCTTTCTCCGTGTCTGTAAAAATTAAGTGAAAGACTGAAGACCCATTTCAGCTCAACCTAAAGAAGCATTCTGGCTATTGGTGCTGCCTCAAGCAATGAGTTCCCCACCACTACATATTCTCCAAGTAGTGAATATACAATGTTGTGAATATAAAATGTAGTGATCAGTGACCAGCATCTGTTCATCTTTTAGAACACTACACATCTTACAGAGGCTTTCTTAACTACACCACAAGCATCCACACAGTAGAATATTCCCAGAGGCCATGTTTGTACAACAGAGAAAGCCATGCCACTTCTAGAAGCAGTGCCTGAGAACTCCGGGCTGTACATCCTGAGCAGGGACCACAGACATGGTATGTTGACTCCCACACACCAGGCCTCTGTCTCTCCTCTTTAGGAGGAAGATAACACAAATCTATCATACCACACTGCTGCAAAGAATAATGAATAGCAGTGTTAACAAATGACAAGTGCTACATTTCTTATTATTATCTATCATGTATACATCACTTTATTTCTGTAGCATCCAGCAGGTGTTGAATGCAAATGGACTGAAAAACCCCTTTGCAGACTTGCAGCGTCTTATAAAGAAAAACAGCCAGGAGCATAACAGTAAAGCTGCCAGGTTATTCCAAGACCTATGCTGAGCAGGACTTGAGAAGTCCCTCCCAAGCATGTTGATGGGATGGAAGCCCAGTGAATTCAGGTCATTCACATTTGTTTATGGTGCAATAAGATCTATCCTGGCTGCAAGCTTTAACCTGGTCCCTTCGGAGACCAAAGCTTTTTGTGAAAGTAGCCGTGGGCAACATGTGGCCAGAAGCACTTGATCACTCTCTTTGCTCTGGCAATAGGATGTCCTTGAGCTTCCCTTGATTCATTTTTATTGCACATGCCAGACTTTACCACTCCCCAGGTATCTCTCAGCTTCTTCTCTGCTCTCTCCATTTTGCTTATGGAGAATGGAGGATTATGATTAAGTAATTTTCCCATAGAACACGAGGCTGGTCTTGAGACTGGAAGGCACAGGCTGCCTCTGGTCCAGCAATGATGTCCCCACAGAGACACTGTAGGCGATGTGCTGGTGAGGGGCAAAGACTGGAGTAGAGGCAAGTGGGCTCCGGTTCCACTGCTGCCCCAATTACATGGGACCCACGTGGGTCACTTCTCCTCTCTGCCCTTAGTAGCTCATCTGTCCAAGGAGCGGACTGAACCAGAAGTCAGGTTAGAGGCACGGGGGAGGAGTATCAAGATCAAAATGAGAAAGAGGGTTGGACACTGAAACAAAAGAACCACCAGGCAAATGTAAAGTCTCGTGTGGAATCAATGAGCATATTCTGGCTGAGTCAATGAGAGTACAAATAATGTGCTGAGCTAAAGAGGGATGAACAGCAGAACAGTCATGGATGGGAGGGAGGTTGGAGAGGGTGGTTCAGGAGGGAGGGGACATGTATGCCTATGGCCAAGTCATGTTGACATATGGCAAAAACTATCACAATAATGTAAAGTATTTATCCTTCAATTCAAATAAATAAATTTTTATAAAACACAAGTAGAAAGTATTTGAAAATAAGTTTAATTATATTATCATAAACCAAGCTGTCATAAAATGTTTGAATAAACCAAGAAAACTACAAAAGAAAAAAGAACAATAATGGAAACAACTGGGAGTGGAAAAAGAAAGGAGGCAAAACCAGAGATGAATGCATCTTGGTACACATCTGTCACTGCAGTAGCTTAATGTCATCAACACAAAACAAGGTAGGGTAACCCCTCAGATCCCACCCAGAACTCAGTGTCCTTGTTCCAGGGTCACTAACAAAGATGCCTCAGCTTGGACAACAGAACAACCGCAAGCTGAGTATCTGCCAGAGCACGGGCCCTGCATTAATCTACTCCTTTCCTGTGTGCGAGTTCAGCAGCTTCAGTTGTGTCCGACTCTTTGTGACCCCATGGACTGCAGCCCACCAGGCTCCTCTGTCCATGGGGATTCTCCAGGGAAGAATACTGGGATGGGTTGTCATGCCCTCCTCCAGGGGATCTTCCCGACCCAGGGATTGAACCCGCATATCCTACCTCTCCGGCATTGGCAGGCGGGTTCTTTACCACTAGCACCACCTGGGAAGCCCACTCCTTTCCTACCTAGGCTAACTGAACACAGGGTAAATCATCCTAAAAAAAAAGAAAAAAGTGCATATGCCAAAGTCCCCACTTCCACTAATACGAAAGTGGTTTCTGCCTCAACTTCCCATGTTTTACCTTTCACCAAGATGTTCTTTGGTCCTGAGAAGGTCAACCTGCCAGCTCATCAGGATAAGCAATGATTAAATCAGGTCACTGAAAAATGTTACAGCTCTTGACCCTCCATAGAGGGAATGCAAGCTAGCTAAAAAGAGAGGAAAATTTATTTCTAAGACTAGCTATTTAATATCCTAATCTTTCCCAGGCTATCTCCCATAGTAGTTGTGGAATAATTTCAGCATGGCAACTCCTTTATCTAAAACAAGTTCCCAAAGTAGCTGACACTTATGACCTAGAAAAAGTCCCTCTTCCTTTCTGTGCCTAGTTAAATGTGAGGGATGGTACCTGTGGCTGCCGTAACAAACTGCCATGAATTAGTGGCTTAAAACAATGTTAAATTTATTTTCCTGCAGTTCTCCAGGTTAGAAAGCTAACACAAGTCAGTGAGCTAAAATCAAGGTGTCTGCAATGGTGTGGTCCCTCCAGAGGCCCTAGGGAAGAATGGGTTTCCTTCTCTTCTCCAACTTACAGAGACACCTGTATTTCTTGACTTTGTCTTCTATCTCAGCGGTCCCCAACCTTTTTGACACCAAGGACCGATTTTGTAGAAGACGATTTTTCCACGGACTGGGGGTGGGGTAAGGGGTGGTTTCAGGATGATTCAAGGGCATTACATTTATTGTGCACTTTCTTTCTAACCTAATGCCACTGCTGATCTGACAGGAGGTACAGGTCTGCAGCCTGGAGGTTGGGGACCCCTGCCAAAGCCAGCCACACTGGATTAGTCCTTCTCACACCATCACTCTGACCTCTCCGGCCTCCTTCTTCCCCTTTAAGGACGCTTGTATTGATATTTACATTAGACTCACCTAGATAACCCAGGATAACCTCCCTATTTTAAGGTCAACGGATCAGCAATTTAACTCCCCTTTGTAACCTAATATACATATTAGCATGTAACCTAACATACTCACAGTTTCTCGGAATCAAGACGTCTTTGTATTTCAGTCCTCTGTCTGGCTGTGTCCCACTGAAAGTTTCCTCCTAAAACCATACTCCTCTTTTCTTGCTGTTAGACTCCACATCATCAAGTTAGTCCTGGGTCTAGATCAAGGAGAAGCAGTCAGGATCCTCTAGCTGGGGAAGGATTGGGGAGAGTCCCATTGTGCAGAGTGAGTGTCAAGTGGTGTGTGAGGTGTCCATCACCATTATGGAAGCTTCTCCCCATCCTCTTGAGTCAAATCCAACAAAAGGGAAAACATGAACATTAAGACATTTTTTAGGGCATGAGGAAGGAGAAGAGAACTAAAGACTCCATGAACGTCTTTGAGGTACAGTGGACATTTGTTGTACTTTGGTCTCATGCCAAAATTTACTATATTTTGGCATTTATTTGTCACCTCTCAATGTCTTTGGGGGACAATTCCTCTCCGCACACTTAGACCACACATTTGCTCCAACCTCTACTCCAAGAGCAGAGAACTAACTCCTCCCATGAGTAATTATTGAGCACCTAGGACGTGCTCTTGGCATCAGAGGTATAGGAGTAGACAAGCCAGATAAGGACTCTTCAGTCACAGAACTAAAAAGTAAACAAATGAACAACAACAACAAAAATCCAGCAAGATCTTTTTGAAAGTGTTATGGGCTATGAAAAAATAAAATAGGGTATTTTTTACAGAGAGAGACCAAGGGCATTATCTGGGCTTTGAGGTTACCTTCGCTTAATTCTTCTGTTTCCTGTTGTCCACATGCAAGTGTCCTAACACAAGGGGGATTCATCCTCCAGTACTAGGCCTCCTTCTTTCTGTCCACAGAGACACACTATCCTGACCCGGCCAGGACCTTTGTGATCATGGGGAAGGGGGAGATAGGAAAGAACCCAGAACTGGCAGGTTCCAGCTCAGAACCTCAAGGCTTTTGTTCTAGTTCAGCACTGACTAGCCGAGTACCTTCCACGATGACCAGTGAATTCAATGATCCATTCCATGCCTTCCATTTTACGTCCTAGGCTGTCTTATGGTCAAGACTGTTCAGACTTAGGTTAGAGCTGGGAACTGAGTAATCTCAAGCTGGTATTAGTCATCATTGTACATCTCTATTAAAAAGCTGCAAAACAAGCATCTAACACTTGATCCACATCCATACCAAACTGTCAAGGGAGATGCAAACCACACACTCAGCAAATGCACACTGCATTCTGCAAACAAACACTCCAGTGCCTCATAAAAGTCAGTGATTCGAGATGATGCTGACGTTACCTGAAAAACTCACAGTGGACTCAGACACACTCTGCCTCTATCTTCAAGACTTATTAAGGGGGGAAATGTTTAGGCAAATTACATCTTGTTGGAGCAGAAGTAGATGTAATGGTTCTGTAGGTAGGGGATAAGAGGATGTGCATTTTGTGATATAAATATATCAGTGAATATGTCATAATCCTATTAGTATAACAATCCCTTTAAAAATGAATTCATTTACATGTTGGGGGAAAAAAGGCACACAATGAAAAGTTTCCCTCCACCCCTGTCCACCATTAGTTCACATCAGCACCCCTAAATGCAAACC
Organism: Cervus canadensis; assembly: GCF_019320065.1. Lineage (NCBI taxonomy): Eukaryota > Metazoa > Chordata > Mammalia > Artiodactyla > Cervidae > Cervus > Cervus canadensis. The sequence goes on along the minus strand of NC_057390.1, from coordinate 66,112,229 downwards.
ACTGTTAGTCTGTTACATATCCTCCCAGAATTTTCCATGCATACAGAAGCAAATGTAAATACATATCAAGTTATATCAGATTTTTCTTCTACAGCTTCTGGGTTTAAATCTTGGTTAGAAAAGCCTTCTCTGTGTTTTCTTTGGACATCTTTATAGTTTTGTTTTTACAGGTAAATCTTATTTTTGTTTTGAATTTTATCCTGGCATATCTATGGTGTTACAATTTTATTCTTCTCCCATAGGGATCTCTTTAAACTTTTCCCCCAGTGACTTGATATGCTACCTTTATCAAATACTGAATAATCACGTGTATTTGAGTCTATTTCTATACTATCTATTCTGTTTAACTATTTGTGCGTGTGCCCACAACACTGTTTCAATGAATGAATGCAAGTGTGCAGTGTGTGCTCCGTTGTGTCCAACTCTTTGAGACTCGCCAGGGTGTAGCCC